>NW_026000022.1:4526969-4585300 GCF_001458135.2 Marmota marmota marmota
ACGAAGGCCAAATGTTCTTTCTGATAGGAGGATGCTAAGGCATATTGGGGGTGGGGAAGAAGAATAGAAGTGCATTGGATTAAACAAAGGGGAATGGAGGGAAGGGATGGGAGATGGAAATAGGAAAGACAGTAGAATGAATTGGCCATAACTTTTCTATGTTCATATATGCATACACAACCAGTGAAACTCCACATCATGGATCATGTGCAACCACAAGAATGGGATCCCAATTAGAATAAGTTATACTCCATGTATGTACAATGTGTCAAAATACACTCTACTGTTGTGCATATCTAAAAAGATTAAAGCAGAGCAAAAATATTGAGAGAGAGAGAGAGAGAGAGTCCTGCCTAGGAAGAAAAACACCTTTTTCATTATATGGTGATGGTTATTGTTGAATTTGGAGAAAGAACAACATAGTTTCATAAATCTTGCATCTGACATTGTCTTATGCACACCTTTGTCAAAATGCATTAGCTTATAGCTTATGGGGGATTTATTGATGCAATTAGACCAAGAAAATACACTTTTGCTGGTTTTAAAGTATTCTATCCAAGGATTTGCAAGTCTTCAAAGTTCCTGTGGAGCTTAAGGGAAGGATGATGTATTATCCCCGTTTCTCTGATGGGAAGACTTGCTCAGGCAGGTGAAATGAGAGCTGGCAGGTGAGCAAAGTCAGAACCTCTAATTTGTTTGAGAGACCGATCCATCTGAGGGTCGGTTCAACCAATATCAGATGACCATTCTTCACAGGGTTCCCCCTTTCCGTCTTACAGTTGTATTTGACAGATCACGAAGGGGGGGGGGGTCTTTATGGAACTTGAGTTCTTCATGTCAGCTCCAAGGACTAATGAGAAGGCAGGGATTGGTGTCCATCTGGAGGGCAGCCAGAGTGATGGGCACTTTAGCCACATGGGACCCACGGTGAATCTCACAGGCTGCCTTCTGAGGCTCATAACTGATCCACGCTCTCTCGTGTCTGGAAAACAACAGTGTTGGGTTTTGCTCTCAAAGGATCTCAAGGACATTTCTCAAAACTTGTAGCTCCCCTTCCAGTCCCTTTTCCTAAAGGGAGTCCACATGCTTCCCATGCCGCCCCCCTTGCCTCATCTCCATATTGCGAGTTTTCCTGTGAAACTGGCACTAGACCTTGAACATCCCCCTGAGAAATTAGAATCTCCCTTAGAAGGGTATATGCACAAATTTCCTGTTTAGGTCCCTGGTTAAGGACAAGAATGTGGTAGAAGAATTCAAATAGTGGCTCCTACAGCAGGAATGTTTATCTTTTCCTTTTGAACTTTCCTTCCTTACAGCTCATCCAGGTATTGTTGGAAGACAAGGCTACTGAAAGCACTATCAAACTCAGCCTTCCTGTGGGACAAGAGGCCCTCATAACCCTCAAAGACGGACAAAAATTTGTGATTCATATATCAGATGTACCCCAGAGCTCTGATAATATTTATTTCAGAGAAAGCAATGCTAATATGCAAGATGGTTTATTTGAATAGGGCATGAGGAAACAGATTTGCATTCCTACAAATGTATTCTAATGCTTTTTTTAATTGGTAAGAAAGAAAATTTTTATGTATATAATAGTTGTAGCATTTTGCATTTATATGTATTTCAAGGAGTTGATTTTGATCAAACTATAAACTGATTTGGAGAATACTTTTTGCTTCCATTGCTTTTCTTTTGGGGTCTCTCCAAGTATTTCTATTTGGTGACTCAACAGAAGAGAAACCTGAGAAATCTTGTTGGGAGTAAGAAACAGTTAAGTCTCCAGAGAAAGATAAAAGTTTGAAGAGTACAAACTGGTACAAACAATAAAATACCAGTGGTAATATTTTTCTTCCCCTTAATACAGACCCAATTGAAACAGATTTTGTAGAAGATCCCTCAGGCATTGAGGCACAGAATTTAATAGTCCTGTTATGCTCACTCATTAAATGCTTTTGGTTCACCATCCCAGTTCTCTTAAAATGAGACAAAATTGGGGATGCAAAAACGTCTGCAACAAATGCCAATGTCCTTCCTGCTTTGAATCACTTTTCAGTTCTCTTTTTGAAGCAAGATCCTAAAAATGCTGAAATGTAGACTCCTTTCATTATTACACCAGATCCATTTTTATGTAACTGACTATGATATTTAAAAGGAATTTAAGAATTCACACTTAACATGATTTCTGGTAAAAAATGGAAAGCATATAGAATATTTTAATTGATCTCATATTGCATATGAAAAGAACTAAATGACATTTACATTCACATATGAAACGAATTAGATTTCCTACAAAATAAATTCAACTTCCCTAAGTGCTTAGAAATTTTAAGGAAACAAAGGAACAGTATGTCCCCAGATTCACTAAGAACTATTCGTTGTTCATGGTTTAAAAAATAATGTTTTGGAGACCTTTACAATTGCATTTACTAGATTATCTCATTTCTTGAGCAATTGGGAAGGAGTCGTTCTTGGTGGAAGAATAATGTGGAAACACTGATCCTTTTCTTGCTGCTCGTAGATTTGCATGTACTTTGTTTGCTCAGGTGTAAGCAGGACAGTTGATGGTCTGAGTCATGGAATAAAAGCAACAACAGGATTTATAAGTCTGGGAACAGTTGGTTTTGTTTGCATATTTTGGGGTAAACTGATTAGCTAAGAGCTAGCTGATGTCATTCTGGACATTCTGTTCTTGAATGCCCTGATTTATCAAAGAAAGCAATCTGTAGGGTTTCGAGTTAGGATGAAAGATGAAGATTGGTAATAATAGGAGAGGGAGGCTTCTGAAACTGTTTTTTGTTTGATTTTTTTTTTTTTTTTTTTTTTTTTTTTTGCAGTGCTGGGGTTGAACCCAGGGCCTCATACACGCTAGGCAGGTGCTCCACCACCAAGCTCTCTCTGTAGCTTAAACAGTTGTGATTTTTTTATTGTTCTGATTTCTGACTTGATCTTGAATGGCCGTGAACCAAGACAGCCACTCTCTAGGAGATGGGGGATATAGAGGTAAGAGTTAGGTTCGGTTGTACTCAGGTGAGACACGAAGAGGGGGTAAGACCAAACTGCACGAAGCAGAAGAAATGTATTTCTCACAGTCTCCTAGAGAGGCTTGGAATGACATAGTCGGGAGGCCAGTGGAAAGTCTGGAGGTGTGCCTTTATGGAGTCCCTTAAGGTTTCCCAGAGGACCATGAATTGGCTGGTTGAAACCCTGGTGAAAAGGGGAAAGGGGATCATTTACAACTCTGATGCTGACCATTAGGATTTATTGTGGTCAGAAGATGTGGAAAGTGTTGGGTTTGGGGTCAGTGAGATGAGGAACAAGCTGTTTATATGGCAAACACCCATAGCGGGAGGGGAGTTTTAACTAAGCCAAATTTGATGGCCTGTGTCTGGGTTTCAAGCAACTTGTACTAGGCCTAAAATCAGATGCTGTTATGATTTGGGTCTGCAGGGTCCCCCTGAAAGCGCATATGTGGGGCAATGCAGCAGTTTCAGAGTTGAAAAGATTGGATCTTGAGGGCTCTGACCTCATTAGTGAATTGATCCACTTGATGAATTAATCCTTTGGATGGACTTACTGGGAGGTGGTGAAAATGATAGACTCATGGGACATGGATGGAGGAAGTAAGTCACTGGGGACAGGGCCTTGAGGAGTATATCTGTCCCTGGCTCTTTGCTGTCTCACTTGGCTTCCTAGCTGCCGTTAATTGAGCAACGTTCCTCCATCATGCCCTTCCGCCATGTTTCTGCCTTGGAGCTGATTAACCATGGAACGAATCCTCTGAAACCTTGAGATAAAATTAATCTTTTCTCCTCTAAGTTGTTCTTGTCAGGTGTTTTGGTCCCAGTGACAAAAAGCTGACTAACACGTTAGTCAGCCATGTCCTTATGTCATAAACTCTACTGAATTTATGCTCCAGCTGTTGGTCTAAGAGAATGGCCATCAATACAGTGTAGTGTGTTCATTGATTCAATCACCTTTTTTTAACATATATTATGTTTGAAAATGTGTCTTAAAAAATAAAAGGAACTGTCTATGCAATGAGAATTAGGCTGGAATTTCCTGGTGGGAGAAGGGTTAAAATGATACCCAGAAAACTTCCAAGAGAAAGTAAGCCAGGTTTGGAAAGCCACTTGGGCCTCCAAGCACTGGTATGAGGACAGAACTACACCTGTCACATAGATGTGTCTTTGTTTTTAACTCCCTTGCTGAGGCAGGAGGCCAAACAAGGAGAGAGAAAATCCAGCCACATCTGTCTCTCCCACTACTGGCCTCGAGTCTTCCAGATGTTCTCAGCCCGGCAGGAGAAGAAGCTTTTATTGTTAATCCAGTTTAGCATTTTGATTATTACCCTGGTCTGGACATTTTAATTACTGAACAGAGATGATTTCCTCTTATTTGAACACAAATATGAACAATCTTCCTATCCCATGCCTTGAAATTGAATTTTTATCCAAGAGCCAGGAAAAAAAAATTCACAAAGCAGGTTGTAAAACTTGTTTTCTGCTTATCATGGGTAGATTTCAAGGGTGGGTTTGCTATTGCAGCAACACAAGCTAATCCTCAGTGGCCTAAACCCACCTCTATTTACTTATTATTCCTCACCAGTCCACAGTTTGCTTTGGATATTTGCTGGTCTCATCTTGACTTAATGAATCTCAGCCGGACTTGCTCAGCCATCGAGGTCCCCAACACGTTCACTAGGAGCTGGCCAGTCCCAGATGCCTTGGCTGGGGTGACTTGGCCCACATCCCTCCAGCAGGCAAGTCTGAGCACATCCTCACGGCAGAGTGACGTTCCAAGAGAACAGAAGTGGAAAAACACAAATGCATTGTCACTCTTGTGCTTGCATCAAATGTGTCCTTGTGCCTTTGGCTCCAGTCATTGCCAAGCTGAGTCAAGGAGAGGACACCTAATGGATGGACACCGGGTGGCGTTCAACAACCTGAGCTGTTCAGCTCACTGCATCACACATCTTATCAAGTTCAGCTAAATCATTATCTGAATTGTCATGTTTGGCAAACAGGCTCATGGAAATGACCTGCTCAAGGTCAGCAGGTGGAGGCCAGACCACCACAGCCACCACCACGGTATTCCCAGGAGTGACATTATTGCAGCACTGCATTGCATGCAACTGACCTTGACATGAAACAGACACTGGGTCCTCAGATATGCGTACCCGAAATAGTGTTTTCTGAAACAGTAGTTTGAAATAAGAATAATAAGGAGAACAGAAATTTCCCCAGGGCATATCACTGATTGTCAACATGGTACTTACAGAAAGAGGCACATCACCCTTCTGTTCAGAAAAAAAAAAATTAGCTACGCCCACGTAGATCTTGGAACATAAATTTTCACTCATGATGATAAGTTGGAAGCCCACTACCGTTCTGGCAGCAGACAGATTCTCCAGAAACACATTTGGTCTAAAATTTATAGCACTGTGTTCTAAAATTAAGTATCTGTCATGTATTTATTCTTTCACCAGGTACACTTTAAATACTACCGATCATCCGTGAATAAAACAGGTAAATCCCTGCTCATACGGAGCTTATGTTCCCAGTAGGGAAAGACAAACACTGAACTAATCAACAAATAAGAGCCAAATATCTTAGGTGTGAAAATAACACACAATGAGAGGAAAGGGTCATGAGAGTGTGGGTGTTGCTTTTTGTTTGCATGTGTAGTACTGGGGATTGTACTCAGGGCTTCACATATATCAGGCAAACACTCTACCACTGAGCTATGAGACAAAGTCTCACTACATTGTGGAGGCTAGCCTCCAAGTTGCAATCCTCCTGCCTCAGTCTCCCAAGTAGCCAGGATTACAGGTGTGCACCACACCTGGTGGATGTTGCTCTCTAAAGGACCAAGCAGAACCTTTCTCACAAGGTATGATTTGAGGAAAGTAGGAGAAAGAGAATCTGTAAGACTTCTGGAAGGGCAAGAGAATCAGAGAAGTGGGTAGCCCTGACAGGCAGCTCAATGTCCCTCTGGAAATTGATGGCTATGAATTTAAAGTGATGAGGGATTCATAATCATTATTGGTTCCCAGGAAATAAATGTGTGTGTATGTGTGTGTGTGTGTGTGTATGCCTGTGTGTGTGTTTTAAAGTGATCAAGCAACTTGGAGGACACAAAAGAGTCCAGATTATAATCTAAGAGAGAGTGGGCATAGTGGAGGCTGCTTTCTCTAATCAACGCAAATATGAACTTCAATTTTGGTGACTTCGGGTGAAGAGGGCTCAGCCAGAGTGGGGAGTCCACAAGCAAACCCTCTCCATCCTAAATCAGAACAACCAAAAGGCAGCCCGTTCTGGGTAAGGATGAGCCAGAGGTAAACTGTTCCTCCTCCTCTGGAGAAGAAAAGCAAAGTGGCTGAGTAGATTGGAGAAGGGGAACAGCTGTCCTGAGAAATAGTGGCCAAAAGCTTGCCCCAGAGCATATTCTTTAACTTGGAATTTTCAAAAAGATATGCATTCCCTAAAATTCTCCCATTTAATATGTGCAGTCACTAGTTTTTAGGATGTTTAGAGTTGTGACCTAATTTTAGAACCTTCTCATTGCCCCAGAAAGAAACCCAAATGCATTGTCAGTCAGCTCCTCTTCCCCCCTTTTCCCAGCCTCCAGGAACCGCTCCTTCTATTGGCAAACATTCCATTATAAGAATATATCACATTTTAGTTATCCATTCATCCCTTGATGGACATTTAGGTGGCTTCCACATTTGTCTATTATGAATAATGCTTCAACAAACATTTGTGTGGGATCTTTTGTGGGCACATGTTTTCATATTTCTTGGGTGTGTACACAGGGGTAAAATTTCTGGTTCATATGGTAAAATGTTGAACCCTCAGAGGAACTGCCAAACAGTTTTCTAAAGTGGCTGCACCGTTTTGTATTTGTTATGGTTTGGATATGAGATGTCCCATGATTAGATTATGAGAGCTGTAAGCCCATCCGTGGATTAATCCATTTTATGGGCTAGTGATTTGAAGGGATGACTATATTGGGTGATAACATGGGTGAAGTAGAGGATGTGTTTTGGGGGCTTATATTTTGTCCCTGTCCACCCCCACTGTCTGCTTCCTGACTGCTTTGAGCCACAGCTTTCTTTTGCCAATCTCTTCCACCATGATGTTCTGACTTACCTTAGCAGAACATCATGGTGGAATGGAGTCAGCCAACCATGAACTGAACCTCTGAAACCATGAACCACAATAAACTTTTCCTCCTCTAAGTCGTACTTGTCAGGCATCTCAGTCGTAGTGACAAAAAACTGACTATCACAATATTCCCACCACCAGAGTACTGAAGAATCATATTTTTTTCACATTTTGCCAACATTTATTACCTTTTTTATTATAGCCATCCTAATACATGTGAAGGGGTATCTCATTGTGATTTTCATTTGTATTTTTCTAATGAATATGGAAGAGCATCTTTTCCTATGCTTATTGGTCATTTGCATATCTTCTTTGGAGAAATATTTATTCATATCCTTTGCCCAATTAAAAAAAAAAATGTGTTTTTTATTTTCTTGTTATTGAGTTGTAAATAATCTTTGTATATTCTGGATTTAAGTCCCTTATAGATACATGATTTGCAAATGTTATAATAGTGAATACTTTAGTATGTCTCCGTAACAAAAGTCTTTTGTCACACATAATAAAAGAGACAATATTATCTAATATATAACCCATATCAGCAAACAGATAGAAGATACCAAAAAAAAAAAAAAAAACCCCACACAGAAATTTTGGAGCTTAAAAAAAGTAACTACATTGAAAAATTCACTACAAGAGCCAAACAGTGAACTTGATCAAGCAGAAGAAAAAATAAGTAGACTCGAAGACAGATCATTGGAAATTGTCTAATCAGAAGAGCAAAAAGAAAAATTAATGAAAAAGACTAAGGAATTTCTGAGCACCATCAAGGGTGCTAATAAATGCATGACAGAAATGCCAAAAAGAAGAGAGAGAAAGAGAGATAAAGTTTATTTGAAGAAACAGTGGCTGAAAACTGCCCAGATCTGGAGAAGGAAATGAACATCCTGATTCAGGAAGTTCCATGGACCCCAACCACAAAGAACCACATTAACACACATGATAACTGAATCACCAAAAATCAAAGACAATTTTGAAAACAGCTAAAAATTTTTAAAAGTAAAATAAAAAGTGGCTTATATTGTGCAAGAAAGCTCTCCATAAGACTATCAGCAGATTCTCAGAAGAAATTTTACAGGCCAGAAGGGAGTGGATGATATATTCAAAATACTGAAAGAAAAACCTACAGAAAGCCTACCATCTTTGGCAAAACTATCCTTCAAAAATGAAGGAGGGAAAAAAAGACTGTCCCAGGTAAACAAGA
This sequence comes from Marmota marmota marmota, assembly GCF_001458135.2. Taxonomy (NCBI): domain Eukaryota; kingdom Metazoa; phylum Chordata; class Mammalia; order Rodentia; family Sciuridae; genus Marmota; species Marmota marmota. The sequence goes on from NW_026000022.1 coordinate 4,535,340, forward strand.
GCTAAAGGAATTCTTCATCACTACGCCTACAGAAGATGCAAAAGGGCATCCTTTAGGTTCAAACAAGAGGACATTAGATAACAACAAGAAATCATGTGGAAGTATGAAGCTTACTTGCAAAGGTAAATATACTGATAAATACAGATTACTGCAAGGGTGTTATAGTGTGTAAATCACTTTTAATTCTGATATAGAAGTTAAAAGACAAAATCATAACAAATAACTACAAATTATATTAGTCATATACAAAATAAAAAGATGTAATTTGTGACATTAATAGCATGAAGTTGGGCTGGGAGTAGAGCTTAATAGAAGAGCACTGGCCTAGCATGCTAGAACCCCAGGTTTGATCCCCAGTGTGGCAAAACAAACCAAGCACAATACAGAACTGGGGGGAGGAAGAAAAAGAGTAGGACTTTTTTTTATGTAATTGAAGCTAAGTTGTTACCAGTTTCAAACAGATTATTGTAACTATAAGATGTTTTGTGCAAGTTTCACAATATCCCTAGAGAAGGTTATCTGTAGGTTTCTGTAGATGATGCAGAAAAGAAAATGAGAAAAGAATCACAGTCTGTCACTATAAAAGTGTTAATGTAACACAAAAGCTACAAGGCAGAAAACAGGGAACAAAGTAGCAGTAGTAAGTTCTTTATTTTCATAACAATTTTAAATGTAAATGATTCAAACTCCCCAATTTAAAAAAAAAAAAAAACCACAGTAAATGGACTTAAGAAAAAAAATCCAACTATGCTGTTTATTAAAGACTAAAGTTAGACCTAAGGACATACATAGACTAGAAGTGAAAAGATAGAAAAGATCGTTCATGCAAATGGTAGCCAAAAGAGAACAAAGAAACTGTTTTTATGACACAAAATAGATTTTGGTGTCAAAACGTGTCCCAAGAGGGAGCTGGGGTGTGGCTCAGCAGTAGAGCTCTCGCCTAGCAGATGTGAGGCCCTGGGTTCGATCTTCAGCACCACATAAAAATAAATATACAAAATAAAGGTATTGTGTACAACTAAGAAAGAAATATTTTTTAAAAAAACGTGTCACAAGAAACAAAGAAGGACATTATATAATATTGAAAGAATCAACTCACCAGGAATATAGAAAAATTATAAATATATATGCACTCAACATCAGAGTACCCAAATATAAGGAGTAAGTACTAACAAAACTGAAGGAGGGGCCGAGAATGTACCTCAGTGGTGAAGTGTGTGCTTACCATTTAGGAGGCCTTGGAGTCAGTCCCAGCAATGTCAAAAACAAAACAAAACAAAAACAACAAAAACCAAACCAGAAAAACTTGAATAGAGAAACAAATAATGACACAACAATAATAGGAGACTTCAATGCACCACTTTAAATAATAGATCATCCAGACGGGTCCATAAGATAACAGAGTATTTGGACAACATTATAGACCAATCAAGCATAACAGACATGTGTAGAACATTCCACCCGACAGCAGTAGAACACACCTTCTTCCCAAGCAAACAGAATGTTCTTCAGACTAGATCACATGGTAAGTCGCATGACAAGTTTTAACAACTTAACAAAATATTGAAATTATACCACAGAGGGATGAAACTAGACATCAGTAGCAGAGACAAAAATGAAATAAAATAAAATATACTAAAACTTATGGGATGCAGCAAAAGCAGTATCAAGAGAAATTTATTAGCAGCAAACATCTACATTTAGAAAGATCAAAAAACCTAACTTTACAACTCAAGGAACTAGCAAAAGATGAAAATCCAAAGTATAAAATTGGTAGAAGGAAGGATAATGAAGATTAGAAGAGAATAGACAAAGCACAAAATAGAAAAAAATAGAAGAAAACTCCATGCTACAACTCAATAACAACAACAAACCGTCATTTCAAAATGGGCAAAGAACTCAATGGGTTTTTCTCCAAAGAAGATAAACAACTGACCAACAGATGCATGAAAAGATGCTCATATCACTAATGATCAGGGAAATGCAAATCAAAACACACACACACACACACACACACACACATCCCAGAAAATAACAAGTGCTGGACCCTGTGTTAGTAAGCATGCAAAATGGCATGGTAGCCCTGGAAAACAATGTGGAGGTTGCTCAAAAATAGGATTGCCATAAGGTCCAACAATCCAGCTTCTGGGTATTTATTTATCCAAGAGAATTAAGAACAGGGTATTCTACCCCCCCTAATTTTTTTTATTGGTGCATAATAATTATAGTTTCATTGTGGCATATTTGTACATAACATCATTTGGTCAATTTAATTTCCCAGTACCTCCATTCCTACCTCTGCCCCCTCCCCTTCTCCTACTCTACTGACCTCCTTTCCATTTTCATGAGATCCTCCTCCCTTTCTCCAATTTTCTTTCTAGCTTCCACATATGAGAGAAAACATACGAACCATTTGTTGAAGAGACTGCTCTCCCCTGAGTAGAATGACTAAATCTGACTTACTTTGTTTAACATGATATTCTCCCTTTCCACTTATTTTCGAGAAAATGACATTATTTCATTCTTCTTTATGATCAAATAAAACTCCCATTTGTGTGTGGCAGTGGGGGGTGGGCATTTATTTATTCATTGACAGACACCTAGGCTGGCTCCATAACTTGGCTATTGTGCCATTGTGAATTATAATATAATAAACGTGGGTATGCATGTATCACTGTAGTATGCTGATGAATGATATAGGTGGGTCATATGATGATTCTATTCCTAATTTGCTGAGGAAATTGATTCCATAGTGGCTGTACGAATTCACATTTCCACCAAAGTGTAGGCATTCCTAGCTCTAAACTTTCCTCTTAGAACTGCTTTCAATGTACCCCACAGGTTCTCATAAGTTGTATTTTTATTCTCATTTGATTCTACGAATTTTTAAATTTCTCCTCTGATTTCTTCAAAGGTTAACTTATCATTCCAAAGTGTATTGGAGAACAGAGTCTGGAAGAGATATTCATACTCCCGGGTTCTTTCCATGGGTAAATGTTACAAAAATGCTGAATGAAATAAATCAGTCACAGAAAGACAGATACTGCATTATTACATTTATCTAAGGTATCTAAAGGAGTCAAATTCATAAAAAGAGAGAGTAGAGTATTGGCTCTTAGCAGCCATACAAAAAAGGAATGGAGAATTACTGTTGGGTAGAAATAGTTTCAGTCCTGCAAGATGAAACAATCCTAGGATCTGCTGTATGATGATGTGCACATAGTTGAGAATTCATCTGATGTGTTTCTACCATGGTAAAAATGAATAGGCAAAAGACATTAATAGGTAATTAACAAAAGACATTAAAATGGCCAATAAATATAGAAAAGTGACCTTCTAGAGTGGTCATCAGGTAAATCATATTAAAATAAAAAGAAGACACCATTGCTTATCCACCAGATTTGGGGGGGGGCGTGAATAAAAATTAAAAAAACCTAACAATAATCTACATTGATAAAAATGAGGAAAAACAGGAACTCTCATACTTGGTAGTAGCTGTTGGTATAATCAATTTCTAAATCAGTTTGACTTCATGTAATAACATTAAACACAGTCACACCCATATCTTGACTAACATATAGGTTTAAGGAAATAGGTTTCTAAATCTCTCCTAAACGATACACAATCTCTAGCTTTTCAAAACTCTTCAAACAAGTCTGAACTCTGTATCAGTTTAAGAAATCTCTGGAAAACTATCTCCTAAAAGTTGAGTGACCTGTTAGATATTTGGGATAATGTCTATCATGTATTGAGCATTCACTTGGTTCATGAAATATGGTGGGTTTGGAAGGTGATTATTGTTCACTCTCTTAAATCCCCTTCAAGTTTGGATCTAACTGGGAAAGTATCAGAAGGCTTAATAGAGTTAAATCTAGTAAGGAAATTTTGACCAAATAAGACTCCTGCATAACTCTTAAGATTATTGCCTTAGTCACAGATAGGACATGGCAGTCACATATCTGCATTTTCTTGACAAGACAGTGAAGACAGAGGGGTCAAATGATGTACTACTATCACCCATCGAGGATGTGACAGGGTAGGATAGGTTAAGATGGTTATTGTCCTTAGAAAGAAAATGAGCTTTGGCATTAGATAGAATTGCTGTCAATCTTTCCCACTGCTTACTCGGTTTTCTTTGTCTAATAAGATGGAGATAAAATTCCTACCTTGGGTTCAGTTAACAAAATACTTTCTTGAGTCAGGACCCATGCTTTTCATGACTTACTATACTGCTTTTCTCAAGACTGTGACATCACTCCGAGGCTGGGCATGGAGGATCACTCCTGTAATCCCCACAGTTTGGGATGCTGAGGCAGGAGGATTACAAGTTCAGGGCAAATTAGCGAGGTGCTCAGTGGTAAAGTGCTACTGGGTTCAATCCCTGGTATAAAAAAAAAAAATCCACAGGTAGGACAGGGGAAGAGTGCGAGCCAGAAAGTTAGAAAGTGGGAGCCATGGGAGTAGACGGAATTACTCAGGAAGGGAATGGAGAACAGAAAGGAAAGGCTAGGTACAACAGACTAGATAAGTTAGAAAAGAGACTTATTTTAGCTGAAGGTAATGGAGGAGCATGGACCAGTAGCCACTCTGGTGATGGCCTTCTTGCTAGCAGTATTGAGGTGACCAAGAGCATTTCATGGCAAGAGAAAGGGAGTGTGTGTGTGTGTGTGTGTGTGTGTGTGTGTGTGTTCATGCGCACGCGCGTTTGTGTTCTCTCTCCCTCTTCTTATAAAACCACAAGGATTCAATCATGGACTCTACCCTGAGAACCTTTCAATTCCAATCACTTCTCAAAGGGCCCACTGCCCTAAACACAATTGGATTGTGTCTCCACCCTTATCATACCTCAAAATGGGAATTGAATTTCAACACACGAAGCCTTGGGGGACAAACTCAAACCACATCCGAACTATAAGAATAATACTTTAATACAATTATTTTCCCACTCTACCCATCACCTCTGGACAGTAGCTCCCCTTTCCTTTACTTAAATGTAAACAACTTGCTTCTGCTTTGAGATTAATTGGGGGCAATGCCCGCGAGACAGAGCAAAGTGTAAGATGGTTATTGTCCATAGAAAGAAAATGAGCTTTGGCATTAGGCAGAATCGCTGTCAATCTTTCCCACTGCTTACTCGGCTTTCTTTGTCTAATAAGACGGAGATAAAATTCCTACCTTGGGTTCAGTTAACAAAATACATAGTTGGCTCCGTGTCACACACTGTTCTAAGCCTGTTCAAAATATTAAATAATTTAACCCTCCCATCCATCATGCCTTGGAGATATTGTCTTCATTTTCTAATTAAAGAAATGGTCCACGGAGGAGTTAAGTGACTTGGCAGGATCACACAGCTGTGGAGCAGAGGAGTGTTATCTATCCATCCTGCAGAAGACGTACCCATCCCGGGACCTGGCATGCGATAAAGGCTCTGCACACTGCAGCTGCGGCTGCCGTACACGCAGCATTTGAGTGGAATCTGGTCTTCCAGGAACCTCGGTTTCTCTAAGTGGCGTGGGGCTGTGAGGGCACCCCTGGGGCTAGCCCCGGGACCCCACCCAGGAATCCTGCGGTGGTCAGCAGGGGTTTCAGCTCCTCTTCTCCGCCTCCGGAGGGCGCTGTGGTCCTTGCCGGCCGCGAGCTCGCTGCTAGCGGTCCCCGCGGCAAGGCTCGCTGCCTGCAAGATGTCCGTGCGCCGGGGCGAGCGGTCCGCGCGGCTCGGGACCCGCCTCTCCTGGCTGCTGTGCTGCAGCGCCCTGCTGTCCCCAGCCGCCGGGTACGTGATTGTGAGCTCTGTGTCCTGGGCTGTCACCAACGAGGTGGATGAAGAGCTGGACAGCGCCTCCACCGAGGAAGCGCTGCCCGCGCTGCTGGAGGACTCGAGCAGCATCTGGCAGCAGAGCTTCCCAGCCTCGGCTCACAAGGAGGACGCGCACTTGCGGCCCCGGACAGGTGCTGCCCGCGCCAGGCCACCCCCGGCGCCCCCGGGGATGTTCTCCTACCGGCGGAAGCGGCCCGGCGGCCGGTGCGCCCCCTGACCCGAGACTGCGCGCTGGCACNCCCACGCCAGCGCCTGGGGCTGTCTGGCCACCGTGTCCGCCCACGAGAAGGTAAGCCACCCGGGCTGGGCCCCCTGATGCGGTCGTACGTCTCGCGGTGGCCTGGCGAGTAGGCGGCGCGCCCAGGAGCCAGGGAGATGCCAGAGACCTCTCGCGTACTCAGATCTGGGTTTAACAGACGTGCCCAGTGGGCTGCATTGGACTGTGGACGCCTTGCAAATAACGGAACCAGACTGTGCTTGGGTGGGTTAGACTGGCAAAGTGTGGGAGCGGGTGTGGGGGAGGCACGGAAAACCAGGCTTCGTGCCAGATGGTTGGGGACTAAATCCCTGTCTAGAGGTGGTCAAAGAAAAATAAACGGGCGTCTGACTAGAGAGAGTCGGACAAAAGGAGTCAGAACCTTGGAACAGCGGAGTTGGCAGGAACAGCCCCTGCGGGCTCTTCCCCATCATCTACTGCCATGGAATCGAGTGGGGTTGGGGAGAAAAACAATACCGCTGCTTTCATGGAAATTCATATTTACAAAAATGAAACTTGATCATTTTTTTCTGGAAAGAAGGCTTATGCAGATGTGTAAATGCTGGAATGAGCTGTCATAGGCTATATTTTCTATGGTTCAGTCCAAACATGTTTGATTCACCTGTTAGATAAGCTTGCCCCTGGAGTGCCATGGAATAAGAAATAAGAATGTAACTTCCATAAGTATACAGCGTCAGAAAGGCTTTCGAGCCCTTCAGGTGGATGTCACTGTTTTATTGCAGGGCAGTATTTTGAACTCTATTTACTTCATGCAAAAAATAATTAACATCTTTAGGATGCAATGGGCATCGCCTAGGAATCTTGACCCAGCTCTGGGTCTCTATGGCTTCCATCTGGCCAAGTCACTGGCTTCTCCATTTTGCTTTCCTCATCTATAAAATTAAGACGTTGACTAGGCAGTTTTGAAGGTCCTTTTTGCTTAAAAAGAAAATCTAAATGACATCGATACGACAATGATCTGAACCCCTTTTGTGTCAGATACTGAGCCAGTTGGATATGCCCAGCATACAAATGAGTTTTCATGGTTATAGCTTCACTCTTAAAACACAGCTTAAGAAAATACAAAGTTTAAATATAAAACTAATCTTTGTTTAAAACAAATCTTTTCGAATGAAAATCTAGTGCCAATGTATTAAAGATATTTTGACTTCCAACCAAATATCTATCTTAGCCTTTTCCAATATTGACATTTAACCCAAACTTAATAAATTCAGAAAACATTTGCATGCATGTAAAACATGACGCTGGACAGTTTATGACATGCTGAAGACGCCATCTGTAAATGATGTTATCATACTATTTCGGAGGGGTCCTTAACATTTTATATGTTTAAATGATTAAAATGCTTCCTTCTACAATCTTAAACCCCATTGCAACACTTCAAAGACAAAGACAGTCCTAGAATTCTGAGCCAAGGGACAAAGAGATGTACTTTAAGGAATAAAGTAAGATTGGGATGCCACACCAGTAGGGTTTGGGAAAACCTAAGACTTAAATGTTTTTGTCTATGTCTGAGTCACAGAAACATGATACACTACCCTTCACCCACCCTATGATCACGAACAAAAACTGGTATATCATATTACTGTGACTTCCTTTATGCTAAAATGGTTGCAGCATTTTCCCCATAACTCGCTGAGTTATATAATGAAATGTTACTGATCACAATAAAAAGGCAATCAGTAAATGAGAAAACTGTATAGCCCCGAAAGAAACAATAATAGAATGTTCCTGGTGTTCAAACAGCAAGCAAGATATTAAAGTGAAGAATTAAATTCTATTCCCAAAGTTGCCAAAAATTGGGGGGAGGCATTGAAGGCAGTTAAGAGGAAGTTTGAGGAAAGGCTCACCACCACTCACACCCCCAGAAATTTCACTGCCCCTCCCCCAAAGAGCATTACATTCAATAAAGTGACTCTGTTTGCTATTCATAGGCAGCTTCAAGAATAATTCTTTAACTTTCAAACAGAATGTCACAGCTAAGCATCACTTACAGAGAAATCCTGAAGCCAGCACAAGGTGATGTGGATAGATTGGTACCACCTTGCCTTAATTTACTCCTTGCCAAACTCACTGTGACGTCATGGTCCCCCCTACACGCACAGTTCTTGGTGCTGTATTTCCTAGACAGGCTCACACCTCACATCAATCCACAATTCTGCCATTGAAAAAGACTCTTTTGATTTTTTAAATATTTATATTTTAGTTGTAGTTGGACACAATAACTTTATTTTATTTATTTATTTTTATGTGATGTTTGTTAGATCCCAGGACTGCCGTTTGGGAACTGCCTGCCCATCAGTGATGGTCCCTTCAACAACAGTACTGGAATTCCTTTCTTCTATATGACCGCCAAGGACCCTGTGGTGGCAGATCTGATGAAAAATCCCATGGCCTCGCTGATGCTGCCTGAATCGGAAGGAGAGTTTTGCAGGTAGACAAGGGTACAACTTCACTGGCACATTAGGGGACATTTTTGGCAGAGAGTTGGAGGGTGGTCCACACAGCTGTAATAGAACCTTGAAAAGTAGATCCATGTCTTTACCCTTGGAATCAGCTGAATTAGAAGTCCACCCTGACCAAGCAGTGTGATTTAGAGCAAGTTACTTAATATTTGTGAGCTCAGTTTCCTCATCTGTGAAACGGGAACACAGATGAACCTTGTTTTACATTGGGTCTGCATCTCAATAAATCCATCATAAGTTGAAAATATCATAAGCACTGAATACACCTCACCTACCTAACATCATAACAGCCTTGCCTGCCTTCAGCATTCTTGGAACACTCACATTAGCCTATGGCCAGGCAAAATCATGGAATGCAAAGCTTTTTTTATAATAAAATGTTAATAGCTCATGTAATTTATTGGATACTTGTACTCAAAAGGAAAAAGTGAATGGTTATCCTTTATCAATAGCCCAGGAAAAGGCTAAAATGTAAAATTTAAAGTACAGTTTTTCCTGAATGTGTATCACTTTTAAACCATTATACAGACTTAAAAACAATAAGCTGAACCATCTAACTTGGAGATGTTTGTAATACTTTCTACTCCACAGGGTTACTGCAAGTGTTGGACACGAGTGCACAGCACCTGGTTCAATGGCAGCTGGATAAATGGCCATTCTTGGTATTAGGGAAAAGGGTGGAGTGAGTTGGGAGTCAGTGAAGGAAGAGTCAGTTGTTTGTCTCCCTGGCACGGGCAGCATAAGCTTATTTATTGCTTTTGCAATTCATTTATATCCCATTACCCCTTGAGAGATGTATGCAATACAGATTCAGCATCCTCTAATCCATTTTCTCAAGAACTCTACAAAATAAAAGTCTTCTAAAGACATTTAAGCAAAAATGGGACATACATCCAGGCACCAACATCTGAACTCAAAATGCAACACTCAAAATCCTATCCTGCTGGGAAGATGTCTGCACCAAGCTCACGTGGGGACTGTATGTGAGAGATCCCTCCCTCCCACTCTAAAGATAGTTTGCACTGAGTGGGGGACACCTTTAACCTCCAGAACTTTAGTCATTTCACCTTTAAAATGTAGTGCTGATTTAGAAAATTAAGAGTCTTCATCCCACGTCTGAAATTCTATTATACTTTATGCACAGCATGAAAAACACACTAACCAAACAACTTATTGGTTCTTATGGAAGCTAATCAAAGCCACAACAGTATAAAGTGCAGCCTGCGTGAGACCCTGCCCTCCTAACTCCCACCCTAGTTGTTTACCCTTGGCAATGAGAGACTCCAGTGGCAACACTTCAATTGACCCAGATCCCCTCCGGGTGATGGCAAGAAGCTAGGAAAAGAAATGTCTCCTTTTTCATGGAGTGCTGTCCCTGCTCTTGACCAGTCACACTTGCTGTGACCAGAAGTCTATTTCCAGGATTTCTTTCTAAACTTACAGGCTTTCCTAATTCAGGCGTCCCCAAAGCCGTCTTGCCAGGGCGTGTTGATCCCAGAACCCAGAGCAGGTGTGCCACGGACTATAGATCTGTGAACTTAGCTGCAGCAGTCCTCCAGCTAGGGAAAGGATTTGTCTTCTGGCAGGCCTAGGCAAACATCAGCGGGAGCTGAAATCTGGAGAAGTGACAAATTTTGCTGAGGGGGACAGGTCATAGAGTAACTTCCTGCAGCCTCCTGAAATACCGGGCATGCTTGCCTACACAGTCCAGGATCACGCATGCAGATGTCGTATGTAGAATATGCAAACCTCTGTGCAGCGCACTGGGTAAAAGATGAGGGATCTCATGACCAGACGTGACCACACCATGGCCAAGGGCACACCTGCAACTCTGGTCTAGGAGAAAAAGGATGAAGCACACCAGTGGGTAACTCTGTTTTTAGCAAAACTCTGTTTCTCAGAACTGCTAGCCCCTGGCATTTTTTAAGCTTCTGAAGTATTGAAACATGATGTAAATATTTACAACATTAGTTTTGCCTTAGTAAGCATTATACTTCAAAGCTAATGTTCTCGAGCAATCCCAGGGAAGACAACTTCCCATAAATGGCTTAAGCACAGATGGGAGGTTCACATTCCAAGTTCAACATTGCAGTTTAGGTTTTACCTAAACCCCACAATCTTAGTAATGTTGAACCCAGGGGCGTAAGTCAGAACCAGGCTGCCGGCACTGAAAGACAGACCTAGAAGTCAGTCCCAAATAAATAAGCTAAGCACGGAGCTTCTGGGGCCACCAGAGCATAGTGTGACACCTGGCAGTAGCATCTGTAGCAAAGTGATACCCAGACAAGCTTTTAGGTAGTGTCAAAGGATGCACTAGCAGGAATCCAGCAAGCAGACCCTCCTTCCTGATCCTAAGTTAGTACCAGTAGGACCAGGTTCATGGTCAAGTACTTCACAGCATTTCCTATGTAGTGGGAGAGAATTGAGAAAACATCCATCTTATAATGATGATGTCGAGATAAGGCCACCTGATTCTTTCACCTTTGGAAGGCAGCTGATAGTCAGAAAAATGTAAATTGCCTTTGTTCCATGAAGAGGGATGCTGATGAACTGGAAACTTGGAACATCTCTTTTGTCGTCACAGTTCATGCGTTCTGTGTGCTCGTATTTCTCTGCTGGTTTGTGCACATACTGTGCTGCTCTAGATATCCCCACCCTAAGTGGAAGGCAGTGCTAGAACTAGACCTTTCAGCATGCTTCAGCCCAGGACTCCTGTGGGCCTAGAGGGCCTCGTTGGGGCTGGCTGAGGAACTCTCAGAAGTTGAACCATAAACCAAGCTCGGACAGAGAGGAAGCAGCATGGCCACTGACCTCTGAGGAAGGATAGCAGGACCTTCATAGCCATTTCTTGTGGACCTTGGGCATCTCCAGGAATGAAGTATTTTCAGCTGCAAGCCTGCCTCTCTCTTCATCAGGATTATCTCTGGTTCCTGCAGGGTCTGGTGGCCTCCAATAGGACAAAATCCAGGAGAAGGAGGCTTCCAAAAAATGGGGCTGAGCACAGTTCAGGCCTAAAGATGGGAGGGATGCAGGTTCGCAACTACTGCAAGGGAAGGCTGAACTGGCCCTCTGTACTTTCAGAACTCCATTTGGCAAATAAGACAATTATAGTTGTGATGTGTGTGTTTAATAAGCAGATGGATGGATGGATAGATAGATAGATAGATATACAGATACTTAGTTCATTTTCTGTTGCTATAACAAAACGCCTGAGGCTGGGTGCCTTATAAATAAAAAGGATTTATTTAGATCACAGTTCAGAAGTTCAAGAGCGTAACACTGACATTTACTTGGCTCTGGTGAGGGCCTTCTGGCTACATCAGAACATAGTGGATGATTTCATGGTGGAAGCACATGTGAGAGGGAGAGATCACATGGTGCATGGTGAGACCAAGGAAGAGGGATTCACAAGCTAGGCTTGCTCTTTTTATAACAACTCATTCCCATGAGAACTAACCCAGTCTGCAAATATGTGGTGCCTCCATGACCTAATTACCTTGCAGTAGGCCCCACCCTTTAAAGGTTCCACCATCTCAGCACTGTCACACTGGAAATCAAGCATGGGAACCTTTGCGGGGGAACACACTCAAACCATATGCAAAGTGTGACAGACAGACAGATAGATCCTTTCCCATATTCAACTATTCTCTCTCCTGAGAACATGTACCACAATTTTCCCCAGTTGGTTTCCCAGTTGACAATTACCTTAAATTAATTCTCAAACCAGCAGCCAGGATAATCATTTAAAACCCAAATAAGATCCTGGCATTCCTCTGCTAAAACCCTTTAGGAGGAAAATGAACAGAATCCTCTGCACGACAGAGCCTCTGCATGACCAGGTTATTTGCTGCCTCTCAGAATCTCTATCAGTGTCTGCCCTGTTGCTGATTGACTTAATATTTTATTTATAGCTAGTTTTGCAAATTGGAAGCATAACCTGGAAGCTCGTTGTGGTTAAGACTGACACATGGGCTTTGGCACAGAGCTAAGAAATGTCTTCCACTTGCTGGCCCCTGTATGCCTGTTGACACAGCATGCTGAAACTGGAGTTTGACATGAAACTCTATCTCTGCTTCAGCGGCAGCTCTGAGGGTCACAGCCACAAAGCCCAATTCCCCTCCTCTACCACTGAGTGGTGTGTTGCTGCTCTTCATGTGGCCTCTGCCCTCCAGTGCTGCAACAGACCCCAGGGGCTCACCTCCAGCTTCCTTCTGGGCCTCATGAATCCAAAGGATAAAATTCATGGGACAGCAGGAAGGCCAGAGTGAAAAGAGAAGGATTTATTCAAGTGTGAAGAATAATAGAAACAGGACTCTTGCAGGGACAAGAGGGGACTCCATTGGAGTTGCTCCCTGAATGTGCTAGTCTTGGGGTTTATATAGCACTTGGGCCAGTGCTAATCAGGGTTTGGAAAATGTACTAATACTACTGGTCGGCCCCACTACTGTTTTCTTGCTGCTCGTGGGGAAGTAGGAGGTTGAGGTTTGCAGGTTGAGGGTTCAGGGCTATAGCACTGTGTGGGGCAGGTGGCTGCACTGATTGGGCAGTGCCACCATAGGTGACATATCAGAGTTCCCTGGCTTGCCTCATCCCTACTTGCCCCACCTCAGGCCCAGGCTGGCATGGCAGGCTCTGTGCACTCCAGTCTACCTTGGCCACCGCCCTGTAGCTTTGAGACAAGGGCTTGGCTGCAATTCTACTCAAAAAAAAAAAAAAAAAAATTTTTTTTCTTTCCGGTCCAGTAACTGGCCTGCCTAGTAAAGATAAAATTATGTCCAAATTGAAATGAGTGAAGGAGACTGAGTTTGCGGCGCTCCATGAATCTCAGGAAATGTATTGAGGCAAAAAATGTACACCACATGGAATTCCCTCTACTGCAGCTAGGAGAAGTTAGCATCTTGAGAATCAGGAGAAGGACGAATGCCTCTTTTCATGTGACAGATTTATAGGGACCTGAAAGTTTTTAAATGAAGCTATAAAATGCAACCTGGTACACGCCACCCCGTATAGTTAAGGATTTTTTTTTTTTTTTTTTTGCAAAACTTTTCATCACCCTGATCCAGTGGTCCCTGGACTCTCCCTAAAATGTTCCAGTAAAGTCACTAGATTCAGTTGGGTGACATTATCTTGATTCCAGGGCATAATGAATTGGGAGCTGTTACCCTGCCCTCTGCAAGTGACTTTCAGTAATGGAAATGTACTAGCCTGGTGATTTCTATGAAACCAAGTAGCAAAGAAGCGTTGCTGGGGTAGAAGGAAATAGACTACCTACTCAGCACTTCAGTTGGTGTATAGGAAGCGGGGAGAGGAGGAGATCTGAAAGCCCTCTGGCTCCATGGCTGATTGGATCGAGACTGTTAATGACAGATACATGAGAATAACTATGTCGGTGACTATGCACACAGCAAACTCTATCTACCAAGTTCCTCATCTGTAGACTCAACCAGCTAGAGAACAAAAATATTCAGGGAAAACATTGTCTCCAGACTGAACACGTACCAACTTTTCTTGTTGTTATCCCCTAAACAAGATAGTACAACAATTATTTACACAGCATTTACATTGTATTTGGTATTATAAGTAATCTAAAATGAATTAAAGTATGTGGGGGTGGGCATGTAGGTTATATGTAATTACTATACCATTTTGTAGAAGAGACTTGAGCATCCGCAGATTTGGGTATCTGAGGGGCATCTTAGAACCGCTCCCCCCCCCAATGGATACTGAGGGGCAGCTGTATGTATATTCTACATAGATTGCTTCATAGAATACTATCAAGTACAATCTCCCACAAATTGAGAATAGAAAAGTGACTTTCAATAGCTTAGAGGGCAAGAATGAGAGGGACATGTCTGTGGCCTGCAAAATCTTGTCCCTCCCCAACACAAAGACAAGACCCTCTTACAGGATGAGGGTTTGCAGCCTGAAGGAGCCGCAGGGTGATTATGACGTTGCTTGAGGATTATGAGGCCATTAAGTGGGTCTTATCTGCATTTCCTGTGTTTCCACTAAAGACCTGCTAAGAACTATAATTTAGCCCCCAGGAAGGCTCATGTTCTTTGCAAAATGAAGTCAAAATTAGAGTCTGACAGAAAGATAAGTATTGTATGTTTCACTTATATACAGAAGCTACAGAAGCAGAACTCATTGAAGCAGAGAGTAGTACACTGGTTCCCAGGGACTGGAGGAGAGAGGACAGGACAGGGGAGACGGTGGTCAACGGGTCTAAACTTTCAGTTACAAGATGAACAAGTCTTGGGGATCTAATGTTGCAGCATGGTTCGTAATGAACATTTTCACAGTGCATGCATGCATCAAATCAAACATGGTACACCTTGAATACATTCGCTCTTTATCTGACAATTAAACACTTTAAAATTTAAAAATATGACAAGATGGAAAACATAGTGAGGGAGGTGGCTTTTCCACTTGGCAGACGTCACACCCCTCCAAACCTCAACCTGCAAATATGTCTTGCCTGATAATTGCTAGTTTATCCAGTCTGTTTTAATCAATTATTCTGTTTACTCCCGGGTGCTACAATTTCTTCATTTAATTAATTAGATGAATTAGGGATGGGAATCTATTTTCTAGCTTAAGTTAAGACGGCAAACTAAGAATGATTTCAATTCAGAGCTGGGGGTGTGGTTCAGTGGTAAAGCATTTGCCGAGCACATCTGAGGCCCTGGGTTTGATCTCCAGCACCACAAATAAAAGAGAAAAAAAAAATTTCATCTTAAAAATTTCTAGGTCAGTTAGCAACACACATAAGCATGGCCTCTGCACTAAGTGAATTTACGCTAAGACCAGAGGCATGGTTTTATGAACATATAATAAATATTCATTGACAAAGAAAGGACCCCCCCCCCAAATCATTTTTCCATTGTAACATCTTTCTTTATGGAACAGGCAAATTTAAACACTGTAGGTTTTAGGTTGGCACCTAAGGGAGACAAGGAGACAAGTCCTCAGGACTCGGGAGGACACTTTTGTTGAATTATATTCTGCTTGTTGATATTGGGTCAATTTTCATTTTGAAGATCAAGGTATAAATGAAACCCAAAGAGATTGACCAGATGTGTTTCCTGAAATGAAAATATCTCAGTGGCTATTTTGGACAAACGCTAGGTTCCAAGGTAGACTTGATTTGGTTTTCGAGACAGGTAGGTCCAGAAGCACTTTTCCCCTCTTCCCATGAAGGCTTTTAATGAAAAATTTCTGTGGATGCTGCCATGGCTCATCACCCCTCTTTACCCCCCAGGTTGAAGACATCTCTGTTTTAACAAGTGAGCAGCATCTTTTCTCAGAGCTCTTTAATTGACCACGCCCAAGTATGGTTTGGCTCGAGAGAAGATGATAAGTTCTGGGTCACAAAGGAATCTAGCTTCTGAGGAGGTGCCAGGCTATGAATGGATTGAAACCAAGGGCGACATAAGACATAGCCTGGATGCTGTTTAGAAATCAGATTCCTTGGAGTGACATACTGGGAGGGGTGCAGATTGCAGAGAGTCGATTCTGCACTAGAGCCATTGGGACAGTTGGCTTGCATGTAGATATAATGCCTGCATTTTCTTATAAGCAGCTCCCGAATATTGAGGGCACATCTGCAGGAAGAGGACTCCTTAGTGGAACAGGATGATTAAGGGGGAGGGTGTAGGTAGAAGGGTTGGTTTGCCTTATACAAAAGAGATTCTGGAAATGACAATGACCTGTAGCCACTTCTCTCTGTCCCTCCCCTCCTTGCCTCCATCTTTTAATTTTAAATAACAAATGAATAAAATTTGGAATAAAAATGCAGTACGATAGATGGAAAGCTCAGCCCAACCTAATTCCGAAGGCAGGCTCTGGGATTTGTCCCCTAGGTGGGTGTTTGGAAGGCACTCTGCTCATTCACTCTCTGGATGTGCACCATCAAGTAATGTACAGAGCAGGCACGTATTTGCAGTAGCTTGACTGCTGATAGCCAAGATGAATCTCTGTCTGGAGTCTGGTCCACCTGAGTCGTGCTGTGAATCTCAAATCACAGTGCCTGGCCCTAATCCAAAGCTGAATCCAATTTCTCTTCACAGATTCTTGTTCATTCCCCTTGGAGGCAATAGATAAATCTTCTAAATAAATTGCCCTCTGTTCAGATTTGTCTTACCTCTTCTCCTCCTGTGTCCAGACATTCCTGTATTCCTGGAGCTAGCATCAACCTGCAAGTCGAAAGCTAGAGAAGCAGGTATACCAGTATTTTCTCTGCGCTCCTATCTCATAGCCACTTCTCTATCCCAATTTTATTGCAGTCCCATGAAGTTTTGTCCATATGGTTCCAATCTAGTTGATGAGTTTGCTATTACTTCTAATGTCTCCGTCCTGACACTGGCCTTCCCCCCATCTTCTAACCGCCTCTCCCCATCCAGTTCACAAATGATTGACTCACCTGTTAGACATGACTCCATTTTAAGCAGAAATGACATAAATACATGATGAGAATGCAACTTCCATAAATATATGCCCTCCTAAAAGCTTTTTAGTACTGTTAAGAGAGATGCACGTGCCAGACTTATACCTGTGATTACTTGGGAGGCTGGGCTAGGAGGATCACGAGTTCAAAGCCAGCCTCAGCAAAAGCAAGGCACTAAGCCACTCAGTGAGACCCTGTCTCTAAATAAAATACAAAATAGTGTTGGGGATGTGACTCAGTGGCTGAGTGCTCCTGAGTTCAATCTCTGGGATGCCTCTGCCACCAAAAAAAGATTGTTCCTGGCAATCATTAATCTACTTTCTGTCTCTATGGATTTGACTCTCCTGGATATTTCAAATAAATGGAATTATACAATATGTAGCATTTTCTGACTGCCTTGTTCATTCACATTATGTTTGCAAGTTTCACCATGTTGTAGTATTATCATTCCTTTTGATAGACAAATAATATTCCATTGTATGCATATATCTCATTTTATTTATCTATTTATATTAATATGTTGATCAGTGGATGAGCACTTGTTCCATGGTTGACTATCATGAATAGTGTTTCTATGAGTATTCGTGTACCGGCTTTTGTTCAGACCTGTTTCACTTCCCATTGGTATATCCCTAGAAATGGCATTGCTGGGTCATATGGTGTTATGGTTTGGATCTTGGGATGTCCCCAGAGAGTTCATGTGTTAGGAAATGCAGCAATATTCAGAGGTGAAAAGACTGGATTATGAGAGCTGTAACGTCATCAGTGGATTAATCCATTTTCTGGATTAATAATTTGAACGGATTACTGGGTAGTAACTGTAGGCAGGAAGGGCATGGATGGAGGAATTAGGTCCGTGGGGGCATGGCCTGGACTTCAGTGTGTTTAGAAGTCTCTATGCTGGAAGGGTCCTGACCATCCACTCCTGCCTTTCATTTTACAGAACAGGAGATTGAGGGGTTGGGAAATGCAAGACAGAAAAATGGATAGTACAGTATTGCTTCCCATAACAGCCCTGCTCTCAGCTGCAGGGTCTCTACAAACAGCTCTAACCAGCACCCAACCTTCCATTCCCTTGGGCTTCGGCTGTCCCTGTAGCTACCTCCTTTCCTTTCAAATGAATCAGATATTTGAATGGCAGGCAGTTTCTCTTTTATAGTTCATCATTTGCTGAGCATCTCCAAACAAGATGAATAGTGTGATTTTGCAAAGGACAAGTGAAGGTGCAATGCAGGGATGATGTCATTAGATAATGCATACATAGGGACGACTCCTGGATCCATTATAATGTGAAATGAGGAAATAAGTGAAGCATACCCTGATGGTTTCTTGGGTCTAAGTGAGCCCCTCTATGGGGTGGTGATGAGAAGGGTTTGCTACTGTTTGGACTCTGACAGCTGAAGCAGGGAAGCCAGGAGTGATCTGAGGAGCACAGCTAGCCAGGGCTCAGCATGTCAACTACCTGCCTAGGACAGGTGCTGGCAGTGGTGGCAGAATGCAAGTGGGAGCTAGATGCTTGCTGGGGAATGGTCTCAGGGAGGTACCCAACTGGAGGTCAGAACTGCAGTGAGACCCTCGGGCAGCAGGGGAACTGGCAGGGCATCATGGGTCAGCTGATCCTGGGAATGTGGAGCCAGCATGGCCCCCGAAGAGATGCTGAAGCCCTGTAGCTGCAACCTGATTCCTATCCCTGGGCCTGGGAACAGGATTGAGGCCAGCCTGACCCCACTAGGCTTGATTCTGGAGTCATCTGTTGGACTGCAGTGTAAACTGAGCTTGGGGGCAACCCGAGACCAGAAGAGCTGTCTGATCTGCTCGTAAATGCCTGTTTCTGGGTACCAGCAGTTTCTGAAGCTAGGAGGCTTGGCATCTATGTGTTTTCGGGAATGGTCAGGAAGCCTTTGATGCACATTTAAATTTAAGAATGACTGCAGTAGATGAAAGAGCTTCTGATTTGCGTTTGATTGGAATCCTAAATTCTCCAATTAATATCTGCCTTGCTTTGAACAATTCACATAAATTGTCTGATTCTTTATTTTCTAAACCCCAAAATGGGAATAATACTACCTGTAAGTTTGCTGTGGAAATGAAATGTTTCAGTGTGCCAACTTTCTAGCACAAGTTCAGTATACTGTTAAATGGTAGCTATTATCCTTAATAGCTGTTTTCTCTATGCAGAATTGGGGATGGTAGGAAAAAAAGGGGAATGAACATTTATAGTGCCCATTACTCCACGTCTTGTAAGCATAATATGAAGTATATTATGTGATATTCATTATACTTCCATGCCAAACAGTGTTCCAAGCAACTAACAAATAACTCATGTGATATAAAATCTTGTGGGAGACGTTCTGTTGTTGGTCCTATTTCAACAATGAGGAAACTGAGGCAGAGCAGATCTAAGGAACTTGCACAGGAACCCACAGGCCGGATTCTAATGGGGCTTGAACTCAATCCCAGAAAACGCAGCTCCTCGGCCCATCTGTTCCCCCCGGGAACACCTGCCTCTCTATATAGCCACATACTGGAAGCACTTAGAATCCCCAACCACATTTCAGAAAGAACTGACTCAGAAACTGCAGAACCTACCCAAACTGAGAAGTATATTTTAAGTTGGTTTAAGTTGTTGGAATACAATTTCTATCCTATGACTCGCACTGCAATTTAAGGCAAGACACAATTTTCTTTAAATATGTGCATACAGATGCATACAGGCGGCATATTCCAATAAATTTGTCACTTCAACAGATATCCACCGAGCATCTACTGGGCTACGTACTAAGCACTGTCACAATAAAGATGAAAGCAGACAGTATTCACCTTTGGGGGAAGGGATAAGATTAAGACACACGTGGAAATACTTGTTCAATCTGGATGTGTTCAATTCTTTATGGGACATTGATCTGGAGATGGTGGAGACAGAGAAGCTCTCATGAACCCATCTGGAGTCTTCTCACTCTCCTCTTCTCCCTGTCCTATCCTGTCCATCCCTAAACATCACCCCTGTGTGCCAGTGACACCCAAACTTATATTCCCAGCCAAAACCTCTCATCTGAACTCCGGACACCAAGTCTGCTTCCTGGACATCTCGAGGACACCTCAAACAGCCTCCTCAAACTCAGCCTCCTCTTCATCCCCCAGAAGGCTCCTCTGTCTAGGGCTCCTCACCCATGTGGTCATTCAGAGCAGGGGCTCTTCCTCCCTCTTTCTGGCCCACAACAGCCACAAGGTCACCTGGTCTTCCGGTCTCACCTCTCCTTGACCCCTGCTTATCTCCAGCCCTTGGCTCAAGCCACCACTGTTGCTCACTGTCTTCTTTAAATCCTCCCAGATGATCTACCTGGATCTCCACTGACCCTCTTACCTAACCTGTTCTTCACCCTAAACCAGAGGGATAGTTTCAGAATGCTCATCTCATTATTCTACTGTCCTGCCCAAAATTCTCCAGTGCTTTCCTATTTAGGATGCACCTGGCACATGCTAGGAAAGTGCTGTATTACTGAGCTGTAAACCCCAACCCTGCCTTTTTAAAATTTTTTTAAATTTTGATACAGGGTCTTACTAAGTTGACCAGGCTGGCCTCCAACTTTGGATTCTCCTGCCTCAGCCTCCTGAGTAGCTGGGATGGCAGGGGTGTGCCACCATGCCAGCCTGGGATGCCCTTTGGATATGACATCCTTCCCAACCAGAATCGCCTGTACGTGGTCACTTCTTCCTCTTTAGGCCCACAAACGGTCTTTTCAACAGTCTGTTTCAGTGTAATTTATTTGTGAAAGCCTCTGAATTTTGCATCCCATTTAGGATGCCTTTTCTATGCCTGAAAAGTTTTCAGATCAGTGTTTTTACCCATGAATTCTTGGGGTGACTCGATGTATTGTTCACCAGCCTTGGACATACGTATCTAAAGGAAGTTCTCTTACTCATCTCACTCTTGGGTCAAATCTTAAGATTCAACAGACACTGACTGGCCGGCCACACACAGTAGGACAGGACGGGGGACTAGAGTCCCTTCCTGGGCTAACTCCACTCTGAGGGTCAAGTCTTACAAGATGCCTCCATTTATAACCCCTTCCTCTTGAGTTTTCATATTTCTTTCACTTTGATATGCTTAAAATATATTAAAGTTTACCTTCATCCATTGAACAGCACATGCATTTTAGCCAGTATTTCACTTCTATATTTTGAAATATTTATATTATAAATAAGTGCAATCAGGACATACCAAAAATACCAAAGAGAGCCACGGCATATATTTAAATAAATTATCATGTTTTTAATCTCCATCTGCAAGTACATTGAAACTCTCACACCCATCTGTGGTAGGCTGATTTAACAGCTCCCCCAAAGATGTTCATGTCCTGGTCCCCAGAATGCTTGACTATGATGCTTTCTAAGGCAGGTGTGATTAGAGATTGTGAAGGGAAAGGTTATTCTGGCTAATCCAGTAGGCCAAAAATAATCAGAAGGATTCGCACAGAAAGAGAAAGAGAGAAAATTAAAGTGAGGAGTAGGATTTGGAAGGATAGAAACAAGAGGGTGGTGTGATAACAGAGAGGGGCCCTGAGCCTAGGAATGCAGCTGAAAAAGCAAGAAATGTATTTTCCTCTGGAACTTCCAGAAGGAAGCAGCCCAGGATAAAGATGAACAGACAATATCTGCCTGCGAGAGAAGGGAAAAGATTGAGACATCCATATCAATATTTTTAATCAATCTGGACGTGGGTATACTTAAAGGAACTTTAAATAGGGTGTTTCTGTTTCCTTGACTATTTATAATCCCTTTATAATTTTAGTTTTGTGAGGCTCACTTTGGACTTCTGACCTCTACACCTATAAAAGAATAAATTTGTGCTGTTCTAAGCCACAATGTTTGTGGTAATTTGTTACAGCAGCAACCGAAAAATGAATGCACCAGCCCTCAAGGTCCGCTTCAAATAGTCCATCCAACAAATATGCACGCCCCACTCCATGTTCAAGGCTCTGTGTTAGCTGCTAGTGTTGTGGAGAGTCAGGAGAGTCCGGCCCCTCATAGGGCTTGAACTCTAGCAGGAGAGGCAGACCCCAGAAGGCTTACTACATAATTAAGGACTTATTCACTAGCTGCTATGACATGGATCCTGCTTGTTTTATAAGGACACCACAGTGTATTAGTATCCTTATAAAAGAAGCCAGAAAGAGACCCTTGCCTCTTCCACCATTGGAGGACACAGACAGAAGGTGCCATCTATGAAGCAGGAGGCAGCCCCCTTGAGACACTGCTGATGCCTTGATAGTGAACTTCCCAGCCTCCAGATCTGTGAAAAGTAGGTATCCATGGTTTATAAGCCACTCAACTTTTTTGTAGCTAAAACAAACTACTTGAGATAGTTAGATTTTTTTAGTTGTAGTTGGACACAATATCTTTATTTATTTTTATATGGTGCTGAGGAATCGAACCAGGGCCTCACACTTGCTAGTCAAGCGCTCCACCGCTGAGCCATCACCCCCAGCCCGAGATAGTTAATTTTTAAAGAGAAAAAAATGTATTTTGGCTCATAGTTTTGTAGACTCTAGTCCATGGGCCTATTACTTGGGGCCTATGGCAAGGCAGCAGGGCAGGAGTGGAAGGGGAAGGAAAACCATTCACTTCATTACCTGGAAGTGAAAGAGAGAATGAGGGAGAGGCATGGATCACATAATCCCTCCAAAGACACGCCCCCATGCCCTAAGGACCTCCTACTAGGTCCACCCCTCAAAGATTTCACCACCCTCCCAAGAGTGTCACCCTAGACTAAGCCTTGAACACGAGGGCCTTTAAGGGACCTTCAAGATCAAAACCATAGCAAGGTCCCTGAGTCATTTGACAGGAACCTGCATAGTCACATTCTTACGGACAAGACGAGCTAATATGAACTGGGGAATAATATTGGGGGTAGATTTATATTTGTGTATTTCTCTTACACCTAATTTCACAAAGAATCTGAAACTGGGTGGACGAACAGTGGTTGAATGTCCAAAAGGGGTTTACTTAAAGGGTAGAGTTTATTCTGACTTTAAATAGAGTGTTTCTGTTTCCTTGACTATTTAGAATTCCCTGAAAACTTCTAGGTACCAGGGATATGGGAGAAGAGTTTTGGGTTGAGCTGATTTGGAGTCTGATATAGTGGATTCTGTTTGGGAGAGAGAAACATTGTCAAGAGAAGCTGCCATAGCTTGAATAGGGTTTGTCCCCTCTGAAACTCATGATGAAATTTAATCCCCATTGTAAGATATTAAGAGGTGGGACCTTGAAGAGGTAGTTAGGGCACTGTCCTTGAAAATGGATTAATTCATTCATGTGATAAATGGATTAATTGATTGATGGGTTATCTCAAGAATGGGTCTGCTATAAAAACCAGGTTGACTAGGTCTCTCTTGCACTCCCTCTTATGTGGTACTCAGGGACCACCAGCAAGCTTCTCATCATCAGATGTGGCCCTTCAACCTGGAACCATAGCCATAAGCCAAAATAACCTCTTTTCTTTATAAGTTATGCAGTCTGTGGCGTTGTGTTATTAGTTAGCAACAATCCACAGATTAAGACAAAAGCCAAAGTCATAACCAGGAAAATGGTGCCAAGAAGGGAGGACAAAATTAGGGAAAAATTAACAAGACAGGATGTGGCATTATATGGGTATGCCAAGCAATAAAATTATAATTGCATTAAAAATGAACTGAAATAATAATGGACTTGCTCTTTAACTGCTTCCCTAGAAGGATGGAACAGAGGGTGTGGACTCAATATGCTGCCTCCACTTTGAACACGTGCTAGAGTGTTGAGGTCCATGGTTCTGGATATCACGGTTTAATAGAAATAGCTCAAACTAGCCTGGGTAAGAACAGTCTCAGGAACAGCATATATGCTTTCTGCAGATGTCTGAAAGACTAGCACAGCCGAGGGGAATAATATTTATTCTGGGGTTACCTTGGAGGACACCAGCAAAATTGGAAGCAGAAGCTACAGAGATCTCACCATTTTCTTCTCTGCTGCCACTCCAACTCAGCATTGTGTAGATGGCCCATCCTATACACCAACTTCCCCAGCCAAGCTCTCACCACCTACTCCCAGGGTGACACCCCAGATTTGCTAGCAAATGCACCAAATCCAGAATCTGCATTCTGAGAATTTTACCCTGAATCCTTCCTGTTTAACCCTTTCGCAACCTGCTAGGACCAAATGCCATTCCTTTGCATCCATCACAAGCTCACTGCCGTTAGCACCTCTCGACTCCCCTTTCCCTTTTCCCAGGTTAGATGCCACCCCCCCATACTCCCATCCCCCCATACTCCCTCCGCCTCTCTCACCTTTGAAGTTCCTCTCTGGACTCATCCAACTGCATTAAATCAAGTTTCCTCACCCTCTGTTCCTGCACCCAGACAGCTCACCATTGCCAGGGCAAACCACACAGATGATACTTCCCCTTCAATTCATAAACAGAATCTTCCCATGCGTTTCCTACACTGCTAGAAAACCTCACTTCATTTCTGAATGAGGTTCCTTCCCTCCCTGTTAAATATAATAAAAAAAATTTTCTATACTTCAAAGAATCTAAGTCAAGTTGAGCAAATATTTTAATACCATTTTCTCAGTATGCTTATGCACATTGGTATAGCTTCCTAAATTCTCCAAGAACATAATATTCTTTCCTCTAACATTTTTATTAAAATTTTCCAACATTTCTCTAAACAAACACATAAAGATAAAACAGATCTTTAAATATACTAACCATTAACATATACAGTGCTTGGGAAGGTTGCATGTATATTTATTAGAACAATGTATCCCTTCTGAAGCTCTTACAAAATAGTAGATCATAAAAATGTATTAAAGAAATTATTATAGAAAGAGGAGGATTACTTCTCTCCAAGGAGGTTACATATTTGGAAGGCAATCTTCTCTTTTAATTGGAAACCATTTGCATAGAAACTCACTGTCTCCATGTGTCTTTTTGAATTTCTCAGGTCATTGATGCCCTGTTTTGCACATAAGCAGGGCATGGCTGATCATTCTCCCTGTTTAACAGCATTCTGGAACCCCAATCTAATGAGGCTCACATCTGGGGCATGAAACCTACCTGGCACCCAGAACAGAACCTTTTACTATTTTTGGTCCCCTGACTCCCCTAGACTAAATTATCACATATCGTATTACGGTCTTTTATAGGTAAAATTTAAAAGGTCAAAAGTTCCTGGCTGTGTTTAAGCATGCTGCCCAGCAGAGGCGACTTGCAGAGCTCGGGGTGAGCATCAGAGCTGCTCAAAGTAGCAAACACAGGCAGGAATCACATTCCAGGACAGCTTCTGCCACTCTTGACCAGGGGTCTTTGAGCAGGTCAGACTCCCTCTGGCCTCTCTAGATGGCCACCTATGAAGGAGCAGATGGGACTTTTCCGGTCCTACACTTGAGACCTAAATGCCCTTGGGTCACAAGCTGTTCATCCAAGAAGAGCATGGGTGGGGTGACCTCAAGTTCAGGTGAAAAGAGAGACATGCCCCTGAAGAATGTCCGCTGACCTCAAGGAGAGACAGAATCCACACAGCTCAAGTTCTCAAGTTCTCCAGCCCCACAAATCACCCGTGCCAGCAATACAAACTTGAAATCACCAACTGTGGGAGGCAGGGAGCCGCCAGACATCCCCAGGATTCCCACTGGTGCCAAGGGTACAGGCAGTGATAGACCCTCCTGCTCCTTTGTCCTCCCTTTCCAGTCACCACCAGAGGTCTTATCAGTACCTCTGGAGGCTGCTGTCTCCCACCACACAGGGATATTAGATGCAGCAGCTGGCTTTTACTGGAGAATAGTGGAGAGGAGGGCACAGCTAGGGGTTGTGTGGAGAACACAAGGTGCCCATTAAATGTGTATGAGTATGTCCCATCCACTGTGTTTAAAAAAAAAAAAAAAGTTGCTTATCTGAAATTCAGATTCAACTGTCAACTGAGTAACCTGTGTTTTTTTTTTTTTTTTAATATTTATTTATTTATTTTTCGGTGGACACAACATCTTTGTTTGTATGTGGTGCTGAGGATCGAACCCGGGCCGCACGCATGCCAGGCGAGCGTGCTACCACTTGAGCCACATCCCCAGCCCCAGTAACCTGTGTTTTTAATTTACTAAATCTGGCAACCCCAGGTATAGCAAAGGACAGAAACCATGTCACAGGCCATCCATGCTCCACTCGCCGGCCAGACCCTTACCTCCTGCCTTCTGCCATGTGGAGGGTCCATCCCTGCCAGACTCAGGTCTCCTCTATGGGTCTGTCTTTTCTTCTCTGAGTCTCAGGAAACTCCTTCTGTATCTCCTACCAGTTAAGAATCTGAAAATTCACTACCACTGGGGAATGTGCCTCCCATTTACAGTATTGTACACACTCGATTCCTTTTCTCTCTCTCTCTCTCTCTCTCTCTCTGACTTAGTTGATTGGGGCTGCTGTAACAAATTGCCAAGCTGAAGGGCTTAAACAAGGAATATTTCCTTCTCATAGTCTTGTGGCTGCTTCTCATTGTGTCCTCGTGTGGTGGGAAGAGGCGGAGAGAGCTCTCTGAAAGCCTTATCTCTGTAACCAATCCCTATCCATTTCTTGATACCATCAGTTTGGGTGTAAAGGATTTTAACATAGGGAGTTTGGGTTGGGGAGACACAAACATTCAGTTCATAGTGGTTTCCAAACACTGGCCAGTTGTGCGCTGTGAAGAGGGTCTCACCTAGATAATCAGACTCATCCAGGTGCCTTCCTAAACAAAAAGCACTCTTTCCAGACAGTTACTACTTTCTGCTACCAACACTGCCATCTCTCTCCTAAAAATATGCAGATGCACAGATGCAAAAATAAGTTATTGTTTCTTTAATAGTGATTTTTTTTTTCACTCTGTCAGGCACCTAGGAATGGAGTTTGAGTTGGAGGTCAGGAAATAGCAGATGGTGTATAAGACCAGGGGGCTTAAGCAGAATGCTAGACAGGGGACAAAAAAATATGGAGAGACTTGCGAGAAGTTCATGCAGACATTTTGTGCCAATGCTACTTACATCTGCTGACTGAGGATGTACTCTTAAAGGCCCTGAACTAAGCCAGCAAGGACAAGGACAGCAGTAGTTTCCAAACTTCATGCCAGCAAGGGTTCTTTCATCACCCTACCACATAAACCCAATAATAGGAAACATCTCTGTTTAAAAACAGCATTTCTAGGGGCTGGAGTTGTGGTTCAGTGGTGGAGCATATGCTCAGCATGTGTAAGGGCCTGGGTTCATACATAACAGGAAGGGAAGAAAGGAAGAAAGGGACGAAGGAGGGAGAGGAAGAAGAGTGAGGAAAAAAGGAAGGACAGCATTGAACAGGCTAGGCACGTGTCTACCACGGAGCTACATTCCTCAGTCCTAAATAATTGATCTTTGTTAGTCAAAGATTGACAGATTCAGTCAACTCTCCACATTCGTAGCAGTGGATTTAGCCAATGGGGTGGAATATATTTGAAAAATATTGCATTTGTATTGGACATGTACAGGGTTTTTTCTTTTCGTTATTCCTCAGACAATACAGTATATAACAACTATTTACATAGCATTTACATTTTATTGTGTATTACAAATAATCTAGAGATGATTTAAGGTACGTGGAAGGATATACATTGGTTATACACAAATACTATATTTTATTTTATTTTTTTTAATTTTTTTTAAAGAGAGAGAGAGAGAGAGGAGAGAGAGATAGAAATTTTTTAATATTTATTTTTTAGTTTTCAGCAGACACAACATCTTTGCTTGTATGTGGTGCTGAGAATCGAACCCGGGCCGCACGCATGCCAGGCAAGCGTGCTACCGATTGAGCCACATCCCTAGCCCAATACTATATTTTATATAAGGGACTCGGGTGTCCTTAGATTTGGTATCCAGAGAGGTTGTGGTTCATGAAACCAATTCTATGTAGATTCTGAGGGGCATCTGTATTTGCAAATCTGGGCTTCTGATAAACTAAAAAATATTAAGGATTTTATCTTATTGGTTCTAAAGTGATTCAATTCCAACCCAAACCAAAGAATGTGGTATTTTTACCTCGTATCAAGAACTGTTTACCCTATTTACAAACACGCTAGCCTGCCCCAGTTTACGGATTCCAGCAGGAGACAAAAGACTTCTGGGTTGGAGACAAAGAACTTGATTACTCAAAGCAATCACAGTAGCCAGAGTATCTCTCTTTTATGGTACCGCATCTCTGAGTCCCAATTTCAAAAAGGTGACATGAAAAGAGTGAGGTGTATACATGAGTGTGCTTGACATAGTTCTATAATAACTTCACTGCCTTTATTAAATAAATATCATGGATCACTAGGAATACCACTCTACGTTAGGTGGACATGTCTTGATCATACCATCCATTCTAAGAACAGACACAAACATATTCCAGAAACTTGAACCTCTTCAGTTAGTGAGAAACTTTTCAGTGGAAAGAATCAGCAGTAAACTCAAGGGGGCTTAAAGAATTAAGAAATGTATTAGTTCACATGACTGAAAGGTCCAGAGGGAGCCTTTTCTTAGGGACTCTTCAATTTCAACCCAAGAGATTTTTTTCCCCCTCCTCTCTCTGCCTTCTGCAGTGTCTGCTTCATCTTAAGGGTAGCCCCTCTTGTTAATTCAATATGGCAGCCAGCAACTCCTAGGTACCCATGCTGCCCTGTTTGTATTTATATCCAACAAAAGTGAGGAGCTCACCAGAAAGAGTCCAAAGAAGAGTAAGAGAGTTTTTATCCCAGAAGTCCTCAGTAGTAGCTGCTGAGCTTTAACTAGCAAACATGCTCTTGTGCAAATCCATGAATCCATCACTATGGCTGGGGATAACATAGTCTAGTTGACTTAGACAATTCAGGTGCTCAGGACCTGGGTATGGAATAGAATTTCCAAAGCTGTGTGAGACAGTGAAGTGGATGACTAAACAATATTTGAGATGCTTTACCAAGAGGAGGAGCTTCCCATAGTTTATGTTTATAAAAATGGCCCATAAACTGACAGCCATCCATCAGGGTCCTAGGGTACACAGTGTCCTCTTTCCTGGTTCGCCTTGCATTTGCTGGCCATTTCAGGAGCAACAGCTGTCAGTAACCTCAGGTGTGTTGAACACATGTGCCTGAGAGCAGGTCGCCATCTAGTTTCCTTAAGATTAGTTTCCTGATGCTGCTATAACAAATTACCCCAGGTTAGTGGTTTAAAACAATATAAATGTATCACATTATAGTTGAGAAGGTTAGAAGCCAAGGACTAAATCCTACATGTGGCAATCTGTCTTCCTTTCTGAAGGCCATGAGCAGAGTCCATTCCCTTGACTTTTCCAGCTCATAGAGGCTGCCTGCGTCTCATGCTCTTGTGCCCTTCCATATTCAAAGCTAGGTGAATATGGATCCTGTTGGATCTTTCTCACATCACATCACTTCCATGTTCTTATTTACCTCTCTCTTCTACCTGATGATTACATTGGCCCAGCCAGTTAATCTGGAAAAATCTTCCTAACGAAATCAACTGATCACCAATGTTAATTCCCTTTCATCATATAAGGTACCCTATTCACATGTTCCAGAGATAGGAATGTGGACATCTTTGAGGGGCCATTAGCTTGCTTACCACCAGTGAGAAGAAAGCGATACAAAGCTTAGCTGGGTTCCTTACTGTGTAAATGGAAAGTACTCTATTTACCTATTTATATATATATTATATATATAAATTATATATATAATTCCCTTTTTAATTCCATGTAACCACTGGCAGTAGAGAAGCAAAAATACTCCCTATTTAAATGTAATGTATTATTATTCCATAATGACTTACTTAAGGGTGTTAATTCCATTGCTTTCACGGCTGAGCAATTTTGTTGAAGAAATTAGCTTTAATAGTGAACAAATAAATTGGGTAAAACTGAGGACACTCTTGTCTGGACGGATTCTAATAGTTCCACTACATGTATTATTTAGTTCCTGCTTACTATTTTTCCTTATTTTCTTCTATGCTTCTCAGTTTTATTTTACAAAGCCCAATGTAGATTCTCTTTTTACAGTTATTTTTGTAATTACATTCTGTCATTCTTAACCAACAAGAAAATTCCCAACTCGGCAATTACACTTTTGCAATGTCAAAAACACGGCAGATTATGACACTTCCAAATGGAACATAGTGTTCCCGCATGAAGCAATTTACCTGAATATGTGGGCATGTCCACTATTTCCCTTTCTCCAGATGACTCAATGGCATGTATAATAAAGGAGAAACGTCAGGCAGGCAAAGACATGTTTCCTAAGTATAAGCAAAACATATGCTTTGTTTGACAGAGGCAGCTTTCTCAAGATTTTAAGGTAATGTCCTGGATGAGAGTGAGTTTTAGTGATTCACGCCTCAGGACAGAGGCGTGAAAAGAGGAGCTGTCAGAGTCTGCTTGGTCAGGTGTGTTGGGGTCCCCAACACCACCCTCAGGCTCAGGGATTTGCTAGGAAGGCTCACAAGACTCAGAAGCTCACAGTGCATAGGGCAGGGTCCCAGAAAATCCAGACATATGCCTCCAGGTGTCTCCTCCCTGTGGAACTGCGTGGGGACATACTTAATTCTCCCAGACACGATGCATGGCAATATGTGCAAAGTAGTACCAACCATGGAAGCTCACATGGGCTTACTGTTCAGAGATTTTACTGTAATTCAGTCCTGTGTACACGATAGCACCTGCATGACTGATCGCGGTACTTAGTCTTCCAACTCCCAAAGGTCAAACTGATACAGTGGAGCCCAGGACTTCAGGCATATATACATATATATAAATGCTCATATCAGAAAGGATATTTCAAAGGAGCAAAGGTTATTTCTCAGGAACTGGTCAAGAGCCAGTCCTCCTGAAGACGGGCCTTTCTTTGACATGTGCAGTGTTTGAACAACCCAGGCCTACTGAATTAAGTCTTTATTTCTAGTATTGATGTATTGCTACATCCATGCATACTGTATCAAAAGAAGATACAGAAGATAAGCACATGCTAAATAATTGTACTTGGCTTAAAAATGGAAAAAGCTGGCATTTGTATCATTTGATCAACCAGTGATCACATTGTGAGATGAGACAGATGAATAGTGAGTTAGTATGGAGCTTGGAACTGATGGGCACATCCTGCCAAGAACCTGTTATGGTCTACTTTAAAGGGGGCCTGGCCTTTACCATGATGCTGCTAGGTATCATCATATCATCAGGATGGTAAAAATACATTTCTAGAAGCCATATAAAATCTATACTTTCAAATTTTGTAGATCAACCTCTACCCACATTATACATCATCCATAATCCCCTTCATTTAATCCTTTCTACCACCATATCAACCTACTTCTACAACACTCTTAGCAAGAGAGGCAGAGTGGGAAGCCTTTGATATTCATCATTTCAAGAGCGCCATTCAGTCCTTACAATCTTTGTATTAGTTTTCCCGGGCTGCCATAACAAAATACCACAGACTAGGTAGTTTAAAAACACAGAAATTTATTTTCTCACACTTGTAGAGGCGAGATGTCCAGGATAAGTTGCCAGCTAGCTGGCCAGAAGATGACTGTCTTCTCACCATGTCCTCCTGTGATTCTCCTCTGTACCCATGTATCTTTGGTGTCTCTTCTTCTTCCTGTAAGAACGCTAGTCCTGAGGAATCATGGCCGCAGCATTGTGACTTCATTTAATCTTAATTATTTCTTTAAAGTCTTTATCTCAGGACTAGGGTTGTAGCTCTGTGGGAGAACATTTGCCCTTTGTAATTGGAACCCCGTGTTCTACTGAGTGACACGGCTTCCCTGCTGCCAAGCCAGGAAGCCACACCTGATACTCCCTGCCAGATGGCAGCATAGCAGTGGAGCAGCTGAGGGGTGGCCTGGGTGGGTGTGAGCGTGAGCAGCAAGCGTGGGCCTCCGCCACGTGGAGTCCGCAGTGCAGGCACTGTGAGCCAGCGTCCAGGTGAGCCAAGGTGGCTGACCTGTCATCCTTTAGCAGCCAGGCCTGGGCATGGCACAAGGCCTGCTGCAGAAGCCCACTCTAGGCAGCGCTGCAACCCCATCCAATGACCTCAACCTCCTACTTCCTGACCTGCCTTGAGAAAATGGAAGTAGAGCATACTTGAATCGAAGTTGAAACTCAAGACTTGACCAATAGTTTTAGTGTGTCTCCAAACCCCAAATGGCATAAACTTGGACCAACAGAGTTAGTACTTTTCCAAATCCTATTTAGCATAAGTTTGGAATAACAGTGAACCAAGTGCTAAATTAGCACACTCTAGGTAGGAGAAAAATCAGGTCCCCTCCTGCACTGCAAGAGTCCTTTTTTTTTTTTTTTTAGTTGTATATGGACACATGTCTATTTATTTTTATGTGGTGCTGAGGATGGAACCCAGTGCCTCACACATGCTAGGCAAGCGCTCTACCACTGAGCCACAACCACAACCCCAGCCCAACTGCAAGAGTTCTATTTCTATTCTTCAATAGATCCTGCCATTACACTCACTCATCCCAATCTGTGGATTTCATTCTTCAAATTCTTAAGACAAGAACCCAGGAAGAAAAACAAACTGAAGATGAGCTGCCAGGGTCTCCGCAACACTGGAGGGCGTGGCCTGCCCTTAAGAACCCCCCAGCACCTCCCAGCTGCAGAGGTCTGCAGCTTGGGCAGACCCCACCCACCAGCAGAAGCAGTGAATCCCGTTTCATCTCAAAACTTCAGTTTCATCAGCTCCACAGAAAGAAAAAAATAAAGCAAGATCTAACTAAAGGTCCTATCTCCAAATATAGACACATGGGAAGTTAGGTCTCTAACATTAGAATTTTGAAGGAACACAAATGAGTCCTCCAGTCTTCAATATTTTCATAATTGATCATACCACAAATTTGGGCACAATCCCAGGCCCTCCAGCCACTCCCACATAAAAATTGAACAACAAAATGGTGGTAGCATCCTTTCAGGGTTATTACACAGCAGGCACTATTCTAACACTTTAGGTGAATGCATGCATTTAATCTTCATGGAGGGGCCCAAGGAATGCCCCCTCTTTCCTTACCACAACCTAAAACAGAAGTTGGCAGTGATTTTTTTTCCTGTAAGGAGCAAATAGAATTTTTATTTTAAGTGCTATAAGCCACACAGTTTCTGTCAAAACAACTCAACTCTGCTGCTGTATCATGACCATACACAATATGGAAGCAAACGTGTGTGGTTGTGATCCAATAAAACTTCATTTCAGCATACCAAAAGGTGAACTTCTTGTAACTCTCATCTGTCATAAAGTATTCTTCTTTTGATGTTTTTTTCCCCAACCTTTTAAAAATGTAAAATCCATTCTTACCTCTCAATCTGAACAAAACAGGTGATAGTCCAATTTGGCCCAGAGGCTATAGTTTGCCAATTGAGAAATAAAATGAAGAGTAAGGCAGACAGAATAGCAACTTAATGCTGGTAAACCAACGTGGAAGTTGCAGCAGAACAGGTATCATGTGATGTATGTATGTTAAGGGTTAAATATGCAAAGCAACAAGATGTTGCTTGTGGTGCATCCACAGTTATAAAAGCATGCATGAGTGTAAAAAAAAAAAAAACACCAAGTTTAAGGTAATAAAGAAGGAAGAAAGAGAAGGGTATTTGGGTGAATTGTGGGGAATTTCAATTGTATATGTTGTCCTTTATTCTTTAAAGAAGGATCTGGGGCAAAAGTTACAAAATATTGAGATTTGACAAAGTTGTGTGATAGATATTGACAAAATAAGTCCAAATGGCTGCAGAAGGACCTAAAAGAAGAGAAAGCAAAGTCTTCTCCATGTCTGAGATTCACTGACAGGAGGAAGGTTGTCATGCAGAGATCATGTCAAGAACTAAATCCACCAAAGTGAACATTTTTCTGGAATCTAACTACATCTTGCAAGGTTTTGGGAATACTGGAGTGATCAGTTTTGCTTCCTGACTTGGACACTCCAGTGGGCTTCCAAAACTTACCACTACCGTTATTTGTGTTGGTTGTCAAATTGTGGGACTTGTTAAAAACCCAAGCTCACTTTACCTCTGCGAAACACTGGTTTGGGTGCCTTTGCTCATTTTAACCTCACTCATTATTTCTTTGTTTACAGTATGTAGAGAAGGAAAAGGGTGATCCCTTTTCTATCCAGCATAAAGGGTAATTGTGCTAGATATTGTGGTGCACTCCTATAATCTTGGCTACTTGGGAGGCTAAGGCAGGAGGATCGCACGTTGGAGGCCAGCCTGGGCAATTTAGTAAAATTCTGTCTCAAAATTTAAAAATGTAAAGGGCTGGTTATATAGCTCAGTGGTGAAGAGCTCCTAGGTTCAATCCTTAGTACCACCAAATACAAAAATAATTAAGAGTTTTGGTGACACACATCCCTGTGATAACAGGTCAAAAAGAGGAAAGCGTAAGTAATTTATTTAATCATAGTTTTACGTGGCATGGAGACTTCAGATTGAGGTGAACTGCCCATTTTTATGCTTAGGCTGATGGACGCAGTCTGGACAGTCAGGTAGAAACTGAATAAAAAGCTAATGGAAATAGAGTGGGGAACCCAGCGAGGCCTGCCTGTTCAAACTTTCCCCAACCCTCTGCAGCCTTCCTTCCTCCCAGGTAAAGGGCAGAACCCCTTCCAAACTGGAGAGTCTCATGACCTACTCTCACACAAGGTAGGTCACAGAATTGCTTTACAGGCAACTCTTGTACAGAAAGGCAGGGGAAAATTTGAGTACTCTTTTTAGGTTCCATGGTCAGCTTTGGGGAAAAGGGGTTCTGGTTTCTATGACCTGCCTTGAGGATAAGGAATTCTGGTTTCTATGGTTTGACTTGGGGGAGAAGGAGGAGAGAGAAACAGGAGGTGGTGATGTGAATCAAGGTGTCTGATTACTTTGTGGTTGTGGTGTGATTGCACTGGGATTACAAGTGTATAGGGTTAACACTTCCCTGTGCAAAAGTACAGGGTTAACATTCCCCAGTTGCTATATGGCACACCTGCCCTTGATCTCTCCAGGCAAACGTCCAGAGACGTCCGTTTTAACCTTAAGTCACAGACACTGTCTCCTAGGAATAAAAGATTCTGAACTTCAGAAGATAACCACACTGTGTGCTCTGAACTTCAAGTCTGCCTGCTTTCTAGAAGAATTCCTCACAAATAGCCTTTTTTTTTTTTAATCTTATTTTTTTGGGGGGTGGGTGGTTTTTTTTTTGTTTGTTTTGTTTTGTTTTGTTTTTTTGGTCTTTTTTGGAACTGGGGGTCAAACCCAGGGCTTTGTGAATGTAAGGCAGACGCTTTGCCACTGAGCTACATCCCAGCCCACAAATAGCCTTTTGGTGATAAAGCCTATATAATAAATGTGTAGAGCCAGCTCTGGGTCACTGTTCCTCCACCAGAGGATGGTACCACCTGATCTCACCTTTCTAAGTGTTTATGTGTTTTTCTTAATTCCCCATCACCCCTCACAGTCTTCTGAATTAACAGCCATGCAGATCACCACAGGAGGGCAGGAGAGGATCAGGGAGGAAACTGCCCTGTCCACTTTCAGGTATCTTTTTCTGAGCCCCAACAGGAACATCACTTTTTATTATTTTATTCTTCATACTTTCTTATGAGCTTAAAATACTTTAAAATTTAATAGAAAAAAAATTTTAAAAATCTAAAAAAGAGGGGCTGGGGATGTGGCTCAAGCGGTAGCACACTCGCCTAGCATGCGCGGGGCGCTGGGTTCGATCCTCAACACCACATAAAAATAAAATAAAGATGTTGTGTCCACCTTAAAAAAAAAAAACTAAAAAAAATCTAAAAAAGAAAGGTATTAAATCTAGTATTTGTTTTGTGTTTAGTTAAGGCTTTTTTTCATTGAGCTTCACGAATGTCTAGAGTTTGAACCTGAGTGCTTCCCTTAGTACATTTTTCATCAATCACTGCACACACAGTTAACTTCCCAAATCATAGTCAAACCAAAAACATTTGAATAAAAAAAGTTATATTGCTGTAATGGAATTAATTGTCCCACCCCAAATTCACATGTTGAGGACCCTCTGGAACCCCAGGATGTGATTATTTGGAGACAGAATACTAAAAGGGGTAACTAAGTTAAGATGTCATCTTTAGAATGGTCCCATATGGCTGCTGTCCTTATGAGAAGAGGAAATTAGGACACAGACATGCACAGAGGAAGGATCAAGTAAAGACACAGACAGAGATGGTCATCTGCAAGCTGAGAAGAGTTGGGCAGGACGGCAGCCTTACTGCAAAAACTGACTCCTTAGTGGGTCTTGCAGATAGTAGGCATGTTGTGTGTATTTTCAAAAAGTTTTATTGAGGTATAATTAATTTAAAGAATTGAACATACTTGTAGTGTTCAATTTGATGAATTTAGACATATGCAAATACCAGGAATAGACACATTCAACACCTCCCAAAATTTTCTTGTGTCCCTTTGTATTGTTTCGGTTTTGTAGCACAAATACAAAAAAAAAAAAAAGGGAGGGGGACAATATTGTTTTGTTAATTCTAGGTATGATGTTGTACAGAAGATCCTAGAACTTATTCCTCTAAGGTAACTGTGTTAGTTAGCTTTCTGTTACTGCAACAAAATACCTGAGATGATCAACTTATAGAGAAGGTTTTTTGGGCTCACAGTTTTCAGAGGCTTGGTCCATGTCAGTTGGCCCAATTGCTTTTGGTCCTGCGGTAGAGCAGCACGTCATGGTGGGAAGCATGTAGCATAGTAAAACTGATCACCTCTTGGCTACAAGGAAAACAGAAAAAAAAAAAAAAAAGAGGGACTAAGGCCCCACCATCCCCTTCAAGGGCATATTACTAGCGCCTGGAAGACCTCTCAGTAAGACTCAGCTCTTCCTGTTTCCATGACCTCCCACCAGTGCCAAATTGGGGTCTAAGGCTTCATTACACGGGCCTTTAGGGGACATTCCAGATACAAATTACAGCAGTAACTGAAATGTCATCTTTTGGTAACAAATTCCCATTTCTCCTGGCACATGCATCCTTGACTTCAAAAACTTCTAATAGCCTCTCAACTGTAACCCTCAACTTATGAAAGCACACCTATCATACTGCCCATGCTAAAGTATTTTAAGATAATTATAGTAAATAGTAAAAGTGTGAATGAGATATTCAGAAATATGACGAGCACTTTAAATTTTTCACAAAATCCCTAGTGTTTCAGACTGATGTTTTGTCATTGTTATTTTATTTTTATTTATATGGTTTGGTAGCAGGGTTTGAACTCAGGGGCACTTGACCACTGAGCCACATCCTCACCCTATTTTATCTAGAGACAGGGTCTCACTGAGTTGCCTAGCACCTCCTTTTTGCTAAGGCTGGCTTTGAACTTATAGATTCAGACTCTCAAGCCATAGAGATTATAGGCATGTGCCACTGCGTGCGGCTCTGTCATTGTTTTAATATGTGAAAAAAACATTCTTTACCTGCAGGAAAAACATCGTGGACCCAGAAGATTCCCGATGTGTCCGATTAACGCTCACTGGCCAGATGACTTCAGTATCTCCAGAAGAAGTAGAATTTGCCAAGCAGGCCATGTTTTCAAGGTGTGTAGATGCTCTAAAATTGGTTGGCCCAGAAATATACGATAATAAAACATAGCTTTCATGGTTGTGCCATTGGATGCCTCGGATGGATACAATGACAGTGGTTGGTCTGAGTGCCTTTCAGTGGCAATGTGGCCAACTTTGTGCTGGCCACCATGATCACTAGCAGGAGCAGTAGAGGCCATGGAGGCCAGACAGGCGGCCCAAGGTGGGCTGACACTACCTTTGGAAAACACCCCACATTGAAGTGTTCCAGGCACAATTGCTACCAATTTTCATCCTTTGGTAATATCCTGCCCTACAATGAAAATAACGGAACCTGCCTAATCAAGTTAATGCAACAAACATGGTCCCATGTCCTCTCTTGGCATTTACTTGGTTACAGATGTTTTTCCCTGTTTGGACTTGGTCTTTGAATTTTATGTTTATAACATTTTTAGTTCTAAAGGACATTTTTATGACGTTAAAAAGATTAGTGAGCCACAACTTCTACCCTCAAGGTTATTACAATGTGTGCAGGGGTGCCCGTGGGGGGAGAAGGCAAGTCGGTCAATAACAGAAGGTGAACTGGAATGTTTCCTGTCCACTGTGATTGGTTCTCAGCCTGGATCAACAGTCCTGAGCTTGCTACAGGAACAGAAACCTTTCCATGAGCAGACGTGTTTCATGGGTTCCCCGTTTTGTTAACATTTCACACAGAGAATCATGAAGCCTTTCTCGATGTTTCCTACTAACAATCACCGACATCCACTGCAGGTGTTTTATGTGTGCCTCCTTATTTGCTCCCCACATGCCTTCCTGACCCAAGCACCATCAGGCTCACCCAGATGACAGGTAAGGATACTGGGGCTTGTGAGCACTGAGGGCCCACAAGGCTTTGCAGCTCATCAGCAGTTGAACTTGGTCAAATCAAGGAGCCTGGCTCGAGATGTGAGATTTTTGCCATTCAGTGTAGGGACTGTGAGCTTCCTGCCTTCCCAAAGCTGTCCCAGGCCCTCATACCCAGCTCCTCAGCTTCTGCCTCTGGCTGAGTTGAGCAGCTCTCAGCCTAAATAAGGCTAGGAGTCTGAAGGTCTGTAACCTGGCCCAGGGTGCACCCCTTTGATAAGAACAACTTTACTGTGATCTCTCTTTGTTCCTTCAGGCACCCAGGGATGAGGAAGTGGCCCCGTCAGTATGAATGGTTCTTCATGAAGATGAGAATAGAATATATTTGGCTTCAGAAATGGTATGGAGGTGTATCTGACATTTCAAAGGAGGAATATTTCAAAGCGGTTCCTAGAAAGGCCTGATGCAATGGAAGAAAGTCCCTGCTGTTTGCATTACAGTGAAAACCTTTTACGTGATGTAACCGGACAGCTCTTGAACGCTGTCTCTTTGTTGAAGGCTTCGTGGTGCCCTGTCACCTACAGCAGAACGAGAGGATGAAGAGGGAGCCTTGCGCGTGACTTGAGACTCAAGGGGTCATTTGAAGATCCTCCACTTTCACAGGTACTTCACAGAGATCGTCTTCGTTTACATTGCGTTCAATCCAGACTCACCTCTTGGTTGTCAAAACGGCACACTGAGACCTTTACTGGTCCATTCTTTAGGAAAAAAAAAATTATGCCTGTGTGTACAATATGACTGCTCTGTATTGTGAGACTGTTTTTGTTGTTTTCTGTGCCAAACGCAGTGTCTTGGATCAAAGCTTATTGCAACCACAAAGGGGTTGAATATGCACCACACAGCCTCAAAACTGTGTACAGGGTGAGGGTGGAGGACTATCTGTCTGTGGGTCACTCATCATGCTCCTGGATTGCAAATACATCATTGAGTCACATTAGCTAGATTGTAACCAATGTCACTTATGGTCACTTATGGACTCCTCCCCCCTCTAATGTGATCAGCAATGTAAGAACGGGCAGAGTTTGCAGCACAGGCCTATTCTGTAGAAGCAGATGTTGGTAGAACACCAAAAAGAATGGGGTAGATTTGGCCTCAAGCTTCTTAGATCCCAACTGCTCACATTTTTTTTTATAGAGAATTCCCCACTCGCATGCATGAGGAGTGGCATCCAAAATAAGAAGCACCTCATGCCATGGATTGTAGAGAGGAAAAGGGAGAAGGGTGAGGCTGTGAAGCAAGCAAAGACAGAGCCTGAAAGGAGGATGTAAGAGGTCACTAACTGAGGGTGCTTTCCAGAGGTCATCTCATTTAGGCCCTACAACCAATGAGGGTATGTCCTCATTGTCACTTCCAGACAAGGAAACTGAGGCTCTGCATGGCCAAGTCAATATTCAAGGTCAGACTCCTGAACTCCCTGCACAGAATGGATGAGTGCTTTTGATTTTAAGAACAGAGTTACTAAAATGCTTAGTCGCTGAAAATCCTTAAAGGGAGTATGAAAGACAGTGACTGATTTGTCTGGAGATGATTTGTCACTGCTTTCAGGATTTAAAAAAAAAGAAAAAGGGAGGGGTCTCTGAAATTTGAGTACACATCCTGCATGGACCGATGTGTACACACCAAAGATCTCTTACAATTGAAATCTATAAAGAATCTGGTACAATCCAAGTTTTCTATTTTTCTATAATAATTATGACTCTCTTCGATGGGTTTGGTATGCTCTATAACATAACAACCATCATTATGTATAGAAAATTCTTAAAGAAAATGTTGTTAGTGGTTTTTGCTTTTGCTTAACAAAATAAGACATGAAGGTTTGAGTTGTCAAAAATATATTTTAAGTGCCTGTTACTAAAAACATAGTAACACGCACAGGATTCTTTTTGGTCATAAGCCAATTCTCAAAAGAGTTCCTAGCAATGGAATATAAAAATAAGATGTTTTTTTCAGGGTATTTCATATTTTCAGAGTTTAAAGTTACTGCTACCCTAATTTTAAGGAAAGATTGGGGAGAGAAACTGGAAGAACAAGCCACGTACTCAAAAGTACTCCATAAGTTAACTTCAAACCTTAATTCTTGGAACATCACTCCCTCCCTGTCCTGTCTTGAGATAATATGCCTACGTTAGATTTGCTTTGATATTCAGTTCCATTTGGCTCATTCAGGGTCCCTGATGCTTCAGAGGGTTTTGCAGGACGGGTTCCATTTATACGGGTAAAGGTTGTCAGGTATTTATCCAAATTGCACAAAACAAAATCTGAACAATCAGAATAATCTTGAAAATTCACAAGTTTGAGTTGGATGGGCTCCATTCAGGGAATTATGTTTCAGAAAAATCTCAAAAAAATGTATGCTGATTAAAAATTTTAAGACTATATTGGGGAGCTGAAGGTAGTTCAATGAAGAGTGCTTGCCTAGTACATGTGAAGTCCTGGGTTCAATCTCCAGCACTGAAAAGGAAAAAAAGACTATACTGGAAGTTTTAGACATAGTAAGGCAAGGAAAATAAAATAAAATGAATATGGATTGGTTAAAAAAAATTAAAAGTATTCCTATTTACAGATGACATGATTGTTTACATAGAAAATTCCAAATGATCTACTTCTTAAATAATAATAATAAAAAAACCCCACCTGGGACTAGTGAGTGAAGTAAGGTCCCAGGAAACAAGATCAGCACATGAACATGTGGAAATCAAAACTATAATCACAATACCACTTACTGCCACTTCAAAGAAAATTAAATTATGCTTGGTATAAACTTAACAAAACATGTGCAGAATTTGAATGCTGAAAGAAATCAATGACTTAAATAAATGAAGTGTCTTGGATCAAAACTTATTGCAACCACAAAGGGGTTGAATATGCACCACACAGCCTCAAAACTGTGTACAGGGTGAGGGTGGAGGACTATCTGTCTGTGGGTCAGACATATATATAAATATATTCATGGATTTGAAGACACAAAATAGTAAAGATGCCAACTCTCCCAAACTGATCTCTTGGTTTAATGTAATTATTATCAAAACCCCAGAAAGGTTTTTGTAGACATATGCAAACTTTTTCTAAAAGTTTTCAGGCTTTGAGATAGCTGAAACAATCTTGTAAAAGAACAAAGTAGGATAAATCACTCTATCCAATGGAAAAATTTATTACATAGCAATAGTACTTAAGATGGCGTGTGATTGGTAGAGGCTTAAACACATAGGTGAATAGAACAGAACAGTGAATCTAGAAATAGTCCCACACAAATATGCTGAACTAATTTTTAATAAAGATACAGAATTAATTCAACATAAGGAGGATAATCTTTTCAGTAAATATACCGGAGCAACAGGAAATCCATGAGAAAATAAAATGAACCTTGGACTAAATTTCATACCTTCTACAAAAATTAACTCAAAAGAGATCGTATCTGTAAATATAAAATGTGAAACTATAAAACTATAGAAAGAAATATAAAGTCTTTTGAATCAATGGCTAAGCAAAGGGTTTTTTGACCTGACACCAAAATCTATAAAAGGAAAATTCGATAAATTTGACCTTATCAAAATTTAAAAGATTTGTTCTGCAAAAGACCATGTTAAGAAGACAGAAGGCAGGCTATATACTGAGAGCAAATATCTGCAAACCACATATCTGACAAAAGGCTAGTATCTAGAATATGTAAAGAACTCTCAAAACACAAGAGCTTTTTTAAAACTCCAATTAGAAAATGATTATGATGGACCATTTCACTGCAGAGGATCTACAAATGGCAAATAAACACATGAAATGATATTCAACATCATTAGTCATTAGGGAACAACAAA
This sequence comes from Marmota marmota marmota, assembly GCF_001458135.2. Taxonomy (NCBI): domain Eukaryota; kingdom Metazoa; phylum Chordata; class Mammalia; order Rodentia; family Sciuridae; genus Marmota; species Marmota marmota. Next base: position 4,577,637 of record NW_026000022.1, read on the forward strand.
CTAAAACCACAATGAGGTATCACTACGTACCTACCAAGTCTGCCAAAATAAAAGGTAATGAGAACATCAAACGTTGGCAAGCATACCTGCCAGGAAACTGGATCAGTCATCCACTGCTGCTGGGAATGGAAAATAGAATAACCACTCTGGGAAACCATGTGGCTGTTTCCTGACTAGATGTGTAATGGCCATGCCAACCAGCAATTGCACACCGAGGCATTTATGCCAGAGAAATGAATACTGATTTTCATAGAATAACTTGCACATGGATTATTCATAATATTAAAGAACTGGAAATAACCAGCTGTCATTTAATCTGGTGGCTGTTAAAACAAATTGTGATACATCCATTGCATGGAAAACTATTCAACAATAAAAAGGAGCTAATTACCAAAACAGGCAGCAACTTGGATGAATCTCCAGAGAATTATGCTGAAAGAGAAAAGCCAATCTTAACAGTTTATACACTGTGTGATTCCATTCATGGAACATTTTGAAGTGCAAAATTATAGGAATGAAGGCTAGATTAGGGGTTGCCAGGGAGGAAGGTAGAGAACAACCGAGGTGGTTGTAACTGTGCAAAGTTAACACAAAAGAACCTGTGGTGATGGAAATGCTCAGTATCTTGACCAAATCCTGGTTGTGAAATTGTACTATAGTTTAGTAAGATATTACCTTCAAGGGAAACTGGGTTAAAAGCTTCGGAGCAATTTTTGATATTATTTCTTAAAACTGCATTTAATCTCTAAATACCTACAACTATCTCAGAAACTACAATTATCTCAGAGGGAAAGGTTTAATATAAACAGGACTCAAACTTTCACTTAAACAAGGCATTGTATTTTCTCTCTTGTTGGTCCCCAACACAACAAGGAACTGAGCTAGAGCCAAAATCTAGCAGAAAGGGGACAACATTTCTTCTGTTTAACCAGAAATATGTATATGGAAGAGATGTAAGCCTTCTTTAATAGTTTTCTAAATGTATTCAATTTAATATTGAATACAATTAAAAATCCAACAGTGGCTGGGGTATAGCTCAGTGGTAGGGTGCATACATAACATTCTCCAAGCAGTGGATCAACCCCCAGCTCTGCATAAAGGGAATTGGACAAATCTGTGTATAGATTTTAGGTGGGACACTAAGGAGGGGAAGATGTCTTCAAGTTTTTGGCATGAACACATTGAGTAAGCTATAAGTGTATTTATGTACCCACAACTGTATATAATGATTCTCCACTGATGTTTATATAAATAACTATATTTCCAGTGATCTTCCTCTACATATTCTGGGAAGGAATTCTTTTGTTTCTGTGAATAAGTGAAGTAAAGTACAGCCAGATCCCCATGTTTTTCTTTACAGCGGCTGGACAGAGTCATGATGCTGATGTATAGTGTAATTCTGCTGTTTCTTGTTTCAATATCCCTTGTCTACCCTGACTCTGTAGCAGAGTTGTTTGGGAGTTGAAATGTGTTTCTACAATTTCCCTAAAAAAAAATCTGTATTTCATCTTTAATAACTGAACTGAGTCAAATACTGTTTGGAAAATAAAACTGCCCTAGAATACTCTATTGATGTTTATTTGATTGCTATAGCAGCAATTATGGAAAATTTGAATTGTAATGAAGCTATGATTTGTCTGTACCATGTAATGCATGTGGACTGTAAAATGTTTCCAAAACTAGATGTGTCTGTGTCACCAAAGACTATTTCCTGATATGGTTTCTGTGCTTGATTAAATGAAATTATGATATTTATGTACAGTTATTTCATGTGATATTATAAATTAACATTATTTAATTTTCAAGAAAATAGATGCTACTACAATGAATCGGCTCAAAAATTTCTAATAGAAAGAAAAGAATGAGCTGGGTGACATTACATTATGACTTTGTGTTTTGAGATAGGGTCTTTCTATGTTGTCCAGTTGGCCTTGAGCCCCATGGACTCAAGAAATCCTCTGGCCTCGGCCTTCTGAGGAGCTGGGACTATAGGTTTGCATCACCACACCTGTTAAGATTTATATATATATTTATATTTATTTGTATGTGGTGCTGAGGATCGAACCCAGTGCCTCACACATGCAAGGCAAGCACTCTACCGCTGAGCCACAGCCGCAGCCCCTGTTAAGATTTTTTTAAAGGCTCTGAGTAAAATGTACTTCATTCACAGACTTGAAAATGCTAAGGTACTCACACTTTGGTATTCACACTTTGAAATATTTGCCATTTTCAGCACAGTTTCCCTCTAGAGTCCAGGACTAGAAAAAGTCCTGTTTTATAGATGAAAAAGCACAAGCAAGGGGTCACACACAGAGTGTGGCAAAAAAAAAAAAAATGACATATGCCCATGAGAGTGACCAATCCTGGCTGACTGCGGCATCCGAGGACCACCCATCAACCCCTTCTACTTAAGGTACCAAACCAAGCTCAAGCCCTAATGGGGCCTGGGATGCAGGACTTCCCACAGTAATGCCAGTGAAGTCCTTGCAAACCTGGATGGGTTGCTCCCAATTTCTCAACTCCACCTCAGCCCTGTGTCCTGGACCACACCTTGGGTTGCTCATCTCTAGAACTGACCATGTATCCAGACACCTCCAACCATGTATTCTGTCCATCCAGTCCTTTCTCTGCTGCTGCCCAGCCTTCATTCCCTGGCAAACCTGCTCAAGAAAGCAATCAACGACAGGCCCGGACAGTAATGGAGAACAAGAGCATGGCCCTGCCCTCAGGATGCTTATGTTTTGTGAAACAAAGTAGACCTCATGAGCCTATCAACTGATTTGATGCTCTATCAGTTCAGCCAATATCTTCAATATCCACCATTGTCCATCCGACCACACGTCACACCCTAGCCCTGGATAAATTCAGCTTCATCTCTGCAGCCAGTTTTTATTCACAAGCACGACTCGCATCTTAAATCTGAGGTCCACATCCTTAACTGGGAGCAGTGTGACCCTAGCTTGATTCCCTGCCACTCTTTCCCATTCTCTTATGGATTCTGCCTGAGAACTTTGGAGCCTTCCTATGAGTGGCTTCCTTCCAGGTGCACAGTTCTTTCTCTGAATGCAGAATGGTTTTCTGGGGGAAGAATGCCTCTGTCCCAACGTAGACAGGGACAAGAAGAAGTATGTGCAAGGTAGAGGCAGGTGTGGTGGAAAAGGGGAAGGGGAGTTTCAGGTATTTTTTTTTTAAAGTACCCAATGGGCCATTGTGAAAATTAATCTGGGGAAGTGTCAAAGCTAAAAAGAAAATATATCTTCAAATATAAAGAATTTATTCAGGAATGAGCAAAATATATATATAATCCAGGATGTACACTATAAAAAGCCATAGAGGGAAGGGTAAGGAAGCTTTTACAGCAAAAAAGGGAGAATTCACATAAGCTGCTTGGATACAGAGTGCATTGGTCTCAGAGACATGCAGCAGGAGTTGGCATCAGCTCATTTGTAAGCAGCTTTCCCTATGGAAAGCATCTTGTCTGCAGTGTTGCAATCCTACAGAATGTTGAAGACAAACTTTGTTACAGAAATCCATGCTGAAGGATGAGGCCCCCAGGGCTTTCTAGTAGGAGCTTTGCAGGAAGTCCTTGAGAGTTCTTATTTCCCACAGTCAGGACATGGGCTCCATTCCCTCCCAGCTCCTCATTCCTTCTCAGCTCTCAATTTTATCTGAGTCTGACAAGAGTGATTGTGTCTTGGTAGGAGCAATTTTCTCAGCAGGGGAGAAGTCAGTGATGGCAGGAGGTGGCTGTGCAGTTAGAAACTGGCTGGTCAGGAGACCCAGGACACCTCAGGGCAGCTGCAGCAGGGGTGGGGTGGGGTGGGGGCATCCTGACCTGCCCTAAGGGTTAAAGAAATGACTGCCTCCTATGACTTCTCATTTTCACATTGCATAGAAGTCAATGTGCTGTTTGAGGGAGTTGACTGCACCTCCTCCTGTTGTGACTCACCTCCATCACCTTCACGCCCCTTCACTGAAGTCTCCTATTTTTCAGACCACTTCTAGAAAAACTGATGCCCCTCTAGGCGTTTCTGACAAGTTCCCGGTTTCCAAATCTGTCGATTTTGCAGTGGGGCGGAGGCAAAGCGTCACTGCGCCACCTGCTGGCTCCGCTTGGGAACTTCACTTTCCCAGAAACGGATCAGAAGAGAAACAGCCCCAAGACACAGGCAATGAAATATCCGTAGTGGACACACATACCAAGCTCCCCACTTGGAAAATACACAAAGAAAAATATTTTCCTGCACACTACAGACAAGACAGACTCTCAAAGAGTGCTATTTTCATAGTGACATTTAAATTACAGCAGTTGCAGTAATTGGATTCCTGCTATGAGCTAAGCAATACATTATTAATTCATTTAGTTTTTGTATCTGCTCTGTGAGTCTCTCACATGGGGAACCTGAGGCTCACCAGACGCACAGACTGTGTTCCTGGGGTCTCAGGGCCAGGTAGGAGGCTGAGCAGGTATGAACCCCAGACTCCAACTCCTTTCTCCTCTTCCATTGCTTTGGGGATTTAAAGAAGAACCCAGTCAGGTCTATATTTACCTCTTTGGATTTCCCTTCTCTTCCTTCTGTTCTCAGCACCTGTTCCCCAGTCCCAGCAGGAGGGTGGCTGTCCCAGGCACTGGTCTCAGACTCAGATACCATTTCCAGCAGAGTGTGGGCATTTGCTGTGTGCCGCTTTGTGAAGCCTCTATAAGCTGTACATCACCTCATTCTCACCTGTGAGGTAGGGCTTCTTATTCTTAATGGCAGAGTGAGAAAACCTGCCTAGAATCACACAACTATAAATTGGTGGCAGCCCCACATGAGCTCAGATTTCCAAGTTCCTGCTCTGATCTACCATCCATTAGTCTTACCCAGGTTTATTGCTGTTTCTCAAAATGGATTCATGATTCAAATTTTGATTTGATTCAAACATATTTACCAGAACCATAATGCAAATGTGGATCCATGATGGGCTTCTGCAGCATAGGAAGGACTTTGGCCCTGCCCCTTGACCTCTTCCCTTCTTGTATCTTTTGCTCTTCTAGCCCTATCAGTATCTTTGTAGCTAATTCCCAGCATTAAACTCTCTTTACTTAAAATGGTGTTCCTGTTTTCCTGTTGGACACTGACATACCATCTAACATAGCAGAAATTTTCATGGCATTGATCCTTTTCATTTTAATGGTACCAGGGATTAAACCAGGGCTTTGCAGATGCTAGGCAAGCACTCTACCACTGAGCCGTGTCCTTAGGTCCACGTGAATCTCTTGGTTTCTTGTGGAGTTAAGGCATCTATCATAACCATATCCCACGTTTCCTATGTCATCATGCAATATACTCATTTCTTTATTAAATTGTTTTATTAAACAGAAGGCCATTGTTTTGGATTAAGCTCTTGTTCTGAGCCCCAGAAGATCAGAATAAAAACCAATATAAAGTCATTCATACTAAACTTCCATGTCAACAAACCAAAACTGTTTGTAATCTGACCTTCCAAAAAAAAAAAAAAACTGCAAGAGAGATAACATCCAAATTTCCCAAACATGCCAGTTTCAGTTGGCATGATATTAGATTTCCTCCTGCCTTAAACCTTATATTTAAAAAGTAACCCAATATTATCCAATCAGATATTTTTCTATTGTTCTGTCTCCCTGTCCCAGCCTTACAGGAAAATAATTTTAAAGCCACCAATTCACATTTTTTTTTCCTTGTGGTTTTGGGGATTGAACCTGGGACCTTGTGCAGGTTACACAAGTGGTCAACCACTGAGCCACACTCCCAGCCCCTACCAATTCACTTTGTTTCTGCTTTCTTTTCCATGTATAAGATCAACCTCTGCCCAGCTCATTGGAACATTTCTATTTTATGGAATTGTGTTGCCAGCTTCTAACTCACAAATAAGCCAATGAAGATCTTTAAATTGTTATAATTTTGTCTTTTGACAACATCTAAAACCAGTCTGCGTAAATCTTTATATGAGAGCCACTCTTTTTTAGATTCTTTTGAAAGGATCATGTAATTGACCGAAAAATGTTTGAGAACAATAAAACATTATACACATTTTGTGGGGTTTTTTGGTTTGGTTTTTAACATAGCAATTATTTTTTATTATATTCATTGATAATATACTATATTCTGCAAAACACTTGGTGATATTTTTTTTTAACAAAGATCCAAACAATTCTCTCTCTGGACACTTAATTAAGAAAGCAAAACATCAGCTCAGACACAATGGGGGTTGTGGTTCAGTAGTAGAGTGCGTGCCTAGTACGTGTGAGGCACTGGGTTCGATCCTCAGCACCACATTTTAAAAAAATGAAATAAAGATACTGTGGGTCCACTTACAACTAAAAATCAAATATTTTTTAAAAAGAAAGATTCTTTCTTAAAAAAAAAAAAATCAGCTCAGACAGAGAAAGGAAAGATCTGCCCTACCAAGAATCAGGCTAGCTTATAGGCACAAAGCCAGCTTCAAAGTTAACTAGGAACAGTGTTTTTCCCAAGGTCCTGGTGCAGTTGTACAATGTCATAACAAACCGCTTTTTGAGTAGTTTCTGTTTCCTCCGTCAGGGAGAAACTTCATTACAAAATCTTAGGATGTCAGAAACCTGGCTTTGCAAAATCAAGTCAGTAAGAATGAAAGTCTCCCCCTTTGCCTGGAGGGTCTAAATCTTTGAACATGGAGAACCAGCTCCAGCTTCAAACACAGACAGAGACCAGGCTTCAGATATAACACTGAAGAGCTACTCATCTTACTCATTTCCAGGAAACAGGGCTGTGAGTCTACTTTGCAGTCTGGTGTGTTCTTAAACACAACCTGTTGGCCTCGAGACCACCTTCATTTAAATTTTGCCTAAATGCCTCTCTTCCCCCAAATCACATCATAGCCCAATCTCTTTGGTGAAGTGCCCAGTAGTTCTACTGATATTTACTCCCCATCATGTCCAAGAGCCAACCAACCTGAGTCCTTTGGACTTTAGGCTTGTGCTGATGGCCTTTTGACTGATTAGGCCAGGACAGTATCCAAAGACCCCCCAAGGGTTCCATTTCATAGTCAGGGCATTCTGCCCTCTTTCCTAGCCCCAGACAAGCTGAGTAATTTATTCAGAGTTGTTTGAGGAGAATATGAACAGATAAAAAAAAAAAAAAAAGCAGAATGTACTGGAAAGGGTTATTTACTTAAAATCAGGAACAGGAAAATAAGATAATGTTTACTTCCCCAACAGAGAATGCAGCCAAGGTGCTCTCAAAACCCAGACTTGGTGGCTCTTTCCCCTGGGTAGACAATGGTAATATCCCCAATGAAGTTGTATTTTTAGGCAGTTCTATAAGCCATGAGACCTTTTGTCTCCAACAATCCATTAAATATGGATTTATGAACTATTAGAACTATTCAGTAACTTTTAGGATGTCCTGCCATGGTAATATTCCCAAATAGTCTGCCTAGTTGATTTTGACACTATCTGGTGGTTTAGTTATTTATTGTTGTACAACCTCCTAAATTTAGTAGCTTAATAAAATGAATGGTTTCATCTCCCACAGTTTCTGAGATCAGGAATTTGCATTATGCATATTGCTATAATTTTAGAGGATTCATATCCAGATAAAAATAAATGTAATACCATTCTTTTTTTTTTCTTTTCTTTTCTTTTTTTTTTTTTTTTTTTTATT
>NW_026000022.1:4585321-4620373 GCF_001458135.2 Marmota marmota marmota
TTTTTTTTTTTTTTTTTTTTTTTTTTTTTTTTTTTTTTTTTGGTATTGATAATTGAACTCAGGGGCACTCGACCACTGAGCCACATCTCAAGCCCTTTTTTAAAAAATTTTATTTAGAGGTAGGGTCTCACTGAGTTGCTTAGCACCTTGCTTTTGCTGAGGCTGGTTTTGAACTCAGGATCCTCCTGCCTCAGCCTCCTGAGGTGCTGGGATTGTAGGTGTGCATCACCATGCCCACTGTCATGCCATTCTTTTTTTTTTAATATATATGTGTATATTTTTAGTTGTCAATGAATTTTTTATTTTATTATTTATATGTGGTGCTGAGGATCAAACCCAGGGCCTCACACATGCCAGGCAGGCACTTTACCACCAAGCCACAACTCCAGCCCCTATTTCTATTGTTCTCTCTCCCTGTCCCAGCCTTACAAGGAAAAAAAAAAAAGCCACCAATTCACTGTTCATTTTGATTGTGGCCAAAGAAAAACTAATTGTGACCAGGGCAAATTCTACATACAAGTGGTGTGAAGAAATGTGAAAGTCATCCAAATCAAAATGGAGTCACTTGAGTCAACCTTAACAAGAAAGAGCAAACAAAGGAGGAAGTTATGAAGGAAAGCATGTTGCTTAATTCTAACATCACAAAAGTGTGCCAGAAACACAAGCTAGCACAAAGGCCACCACAAAACAATACTTATCCTACAAGACATCTGCCCTACATGCAACTGCCTGTTCAACCCCAGCCTGCCCCAACTCTTGTTAATGATCATTGTGACCAAAGATTATCGCTTCAAAACATTTGATGTAACCCTTCTCATTGTCTTTAAAAAACTTCTCCTTGCCTTGATGCCTTTGAATATGCCCATAGAGTACTATGGCATACATATTACCATTGCAATGCTCTGCTTTTCTCAAAAAAAAAAAAAAAAGTCATTATTCTTTGAAGAATCTCTTTCTCAGATTGCTTTATTTAGGTTGACAGAGGTGTAATGAATTAGGATTCTGAAATGCATTTTTGCTTTATACAATAACCTCTGTTGCAATTCAGTTAACATGAATCACCCCTTTCTCATAATTTTCTTAGTTAGAAACAAAACACAGTGGTGGAATCAATCCTTAGCACAAGAAGGGGAAGGAGAAGGAGGAAAAAAAAGAGACAAAGAAGAAGAAATTAAAAAGGAAAATCGTTTGAAAGTTGATTCTAAAATGAATAGTACTTAAGGTATTTATTCCAACTAGTATGTTTCTATATTTAACACTAAGTTTGACCTGGGTTCTAAGTAACTTGTCAAAACATATTCTTTTTAAAAAATCTGTTTTGATATTGGGGATCAAACCCATGGCCTCACACATGTGAGGCAAGTGCTCTCCCATTGAGCTACACCCCCGGTCCTGCCTTATCTTTTACTCAGCCCTGATGGGGTATTTTAAAAAATATTGACAGGGGTCTAGGGGGATATAGCTCAGAGTTCAGTGCTTGCTGGGCATGTGTGAGGCCCTGGGTTGAAACCCAGCACTGCAAAGAAAACCCAGTAAGGCATTGTGGGGTCCTGGTTGTGTACAAGGTGGTGCACTCAGCCTTGAGTTCATGTACATTTACCAGCGTGTGACCTTGAGTAACTTAGGCTCTCCAACCCTTCATTTTCTCAATAGTAAACTGGGAATTGTGGGAGGCCGACCTAGCATGTGACCAGCGTTTGCCTCCCCTTTTGATCAGTGTGGCACTGTCGGTCACCTGTGATCTGGTTGCTTAGGTAACCAAAGATAGTAGCCCCGATCTTTAGAGTTGAGAAAATGCAAATGTGTCTTTGTGCATGGGCGTGCCTTCCTACATCCCCAGGGGTCAAGCTATGTTCACCTGTTCCTTTGTGATATTACCCCTTGCCCTGTTTGGGATAGAATGTTCCATGGAGATGCCCTTTGTGTGTCCCTTCTCTTACTCTGCCCTTGGGTGTGGCCTTCCTAGATGTCAGTCAACCTGCTGACAGCAGACATCAGGAATCTAGACTCAGCCCCCCTGAAACCTGACCCCTTACCTCATTTGAATGGCTTCTCCTCAATAAAAGGGCTCTCTTCTCTTTCTTTCTGTGGACCCTTAAGGTCAGAGGAGACGTCACAGCACTCCCAAAGAAAAAGATATTTCTGTCTCCTGTGTGGTTATTTCACACAGCCCAGTTCCCCTGGAGTGATCCCCGAGTGTCTAAGTCACTGGGAACGCGACAGGAAATAATAATACATAGCTGCCATCAATTTGTCACAAAAATTAAATGAGATTAGGTGAGACTAAATAACATCAGTTTAGCACAATGCCTGGCATATCAAAACCATTCTCCAGGTTATAGCTATAATTATTATGTCTGTTGTCACATAACAATGGCAATGTACCATGTACAAATAAAGAACAACTTTATGTGTTCATTGGTCAATTTTAAAAGTAAAATATCTGTTAATAACCCCCAAGAGTAAATAAATGTAAGCAGAAAGCTATCTTGGCATTTTCTATATTTCTCTTCCATTTTTTCTCTAGTTTGATATACTTTTGTCCATCCTCTATTAATTTTCCTGAATCATTTTGTTTTAAGTATGTCTCTTGTTTGCAGCATATAGTCGAGTCTCATCTGTAGCCTAAAGTGAAAATCGTATTTTTTTTTAAGAAGGCTAGTTAAGATACCTCATACTTCTGTAACCAATATGTTTGGTATAGTTTGAACATGATATTTCACAATGATGTGTATTTTATTTGCTGTGCCTCTTTTTCTATAAGCATAAGCATTCTTTACTTATTTAATAAAAGTGTCTTGGAATTTGGGAAGTTTCCACCCCCCGCCCCAACCAGATGGTTACCTTTGGGTTTAAACTCTTTTTTTTTTTTTTCTTTAGAGACTAATCTGCTATTAATTCTATCCATTGTATTTTTTTTAATCTCTAAATTTTTTTATTTTTGTCTTTTTAAAATGCCGTGTGTTTGTGTGTGTGGTGTTGGGGCTAGAATTTCCCAGAGGGTAGGCGAGATTTGTCTTCTACATCTTGCATTGTAACACTTTCAGTTATTTCTCTTCCTTCTTGAATATATAAACTAGTTCATGTTAACTGTTCTTTTCTACTAATTCTATCATCGTATCATTTCTGGGTCTGTTTCTGTTGATTCATTTCCCCCTTCAGTATGGGTCATATTTACCTGTTCCTTTGCATGCCCAGTAATGTTTTATTAGATGATAGATATTTTAATCTTGTTGGGTATTAGATAAATATTTATATTATATTAAATAATATAAATATTATTGAGCTTTGTTCTGTAATGCACTTAATTATATAGAAACAGTTTGATCCTTTTGAATCTTTTTAAAAAAGATTAATCAGAAGGTTCCAAACAGTCTTTAAAAATGTAAAGCTAATATTCATCTTTTGAGGCATAATAATAACCTCCTGAATGCTCTACTCAATGTGCCATGATATGAATGGTATTCGTTTTGTTTTGTTTTGTTTTTAGGTTGGTGTGTATAGGAACAATGCCTAGTCCTATGAGAGACTCAAAGATTATTCCCACTCAATCTTCCAGGCGATTCATTTCATAGACTGAAGTAATTTCCTAATATGCGTGCACTGATCAATACTTAGCTGAATACCCTTTTCAGATCTTTAGAGCTGAGTATGTGTGTATCTGCATCTCCACACATTCAGACATATAGCTCTCTTCTCCCTGATAATTTCCCCTGCAAACTCTGGCCATCTTTACTCCCCGGACTCCAGTTTTTTTCTTCTCAGCTCAGGTAAATGACTTGGCTCTACCTGCTCCACCTGGGATCCCCCTCCTTGCAACACAACCTGGAAACTCTCCAGACCATCAGCTGTGCACTCACGGTTCTCACCTCATCTGTTTTCCCCCTCTCAGGGATCACTGTCCTTCATTACTTAAAGTGCAACGTCCCAAAACAATTTTTTTTTCACGTAGTTTACCTTTGCTTGGGTTGTTTCGAGTGAGAGAGTAAATTCAGGCTATTACTTCATCACGCTAGAAGTAAGTGATTTTAAAATGCACTTGGCTCCCCTGTTTTTTTTTTGACTTTTACCATCAGGTTCGTTTTTAAAAATCAGTATCCTTTAAAGCTCACCTATTGTCTACAGTAACCAATGAGTTTATTCTGTTTTCTTCTTTCTTGTTTCTTTCTCTCACAATTTAGTTGCCTTGTTTTTGCTTAGTAATTCATATAAATTTGTACTTTGATCTTTCACCTTTGCCCCATTTTTGTTTAAGTGTGTGTCTTTGTGTGTATTTATTTATGTATTTACGGTACTGGGGGCTGAAGCCAGAGGTGCTCCATCAGTGAGCTGCATCCCAAGTCCTTTATTATTTTTTATTTTTAAACAGGGTCTCTCAATAAGTTGTCCAGGTGTGTCTCAACCTCCCAACTAGCTGGCACATTTACATATTTTTAAATACTCATCATCAGTCTGTTAATTAAATTTATTCCTAGTCATGAGTTGGTTAGGCAATAGTCATCCTCCAGAAGATTTCACAAGAAAGGTCAATGGGTACCTAATGGAAGAAAAAGTAGGCCCAAATCTCCATCATGTCGGATTAGGCCCCAGCTCCCTTAATAAGACTCCTATAGTGCAAGAATTAGAACCAAGAATCAATAAATGGAATGGATTCCAACTAAAAAGCTTCTTCTAAGCAAAAGAAACAATCAGTGAGGTGAATAGAGAACCTACAGAATGGGAGCAAATCTTTACCACAAACACATCAGATAGAACACCAATCTCTAGGACATATAAAGCATTAAAAAACCTCTACACACACACAAAAAAATAATCCAATTAATAAATGGGCCAAGGAACTGAACAGACACTTCGCAGAAGAGGATGTGCAGTCAATCAACAAACATATGAAAAATGTTCTACATCTCTAGCAATTAGAGAAATGCAAATCAAAACTAAGATCTCATCTCACTCCCATGGGAATAGTAGCTATCAAGAATGCAAACAACAATAAGTGTTGGCAAGGATGTGAGGAAAAACGCACACACACACACTGCTGGTAGGACTGCAAATTGGTGCAGCCAATGTGGAAAACAGTACGGAGATTCCTTGGAAAACTTGGAATGGAATCACCATTTGACCCAGTTATCCCATTCCTTGGTCTATATACCCAAAGGACTTACAAACAGCATACTGCAGGGACACAGCCACATCAATGTTTATAGCAACACAATTCACAATAGCTAAACTATGGAACCAACCCAGATGCCCTTCAGTAGAAGAATGGATAGGGAAATTTTGGTATATATACACAATGGAACATTACTCAGCATTAAAAGAGAATAAAACCATGGCATTTACAGGTAAATGGATGGAGTTGGAGAATATAATACTAAGTGAAGTTAGCCAATCCCCAAAAAACCAGAGGCTGAATGTTTTATCTGATATAAGGATGCTGACTCATAATGGCCATGGCATGTGGGTGGGGGGGAGCATGGGAGGAATGGAGGAATTTTAGATAGGGCAAAGGGGAAGGAAGGAGAAGGGGCGGGGCTGGGGGGGGGGCAGGGGGTAGGAATGATGGTGGAATGAGTTAGACATCATTACCCTAAGTTCATGTATGAAGACACCAATGGTATGGAAATACTTTGTATACAGCCAGTGACTTGAAAAATTGTGCTCTATATGTGTAATATGAAATGAATTGCATTCTGCCATCATGAATAGCAAATTAGAATAAATAAATAATTTAATAAAAAAAGAAAGGGTGCAGATTTCTGTAAATTATTTTTTTTCTTTTTTAAAAAATTTAAATTAGATATACATGGCAGTAGAATGCATTTATGCCCTTTGATATATCATACATAGATGGGATATAATTTCTCATTTTTCTGAGTGTACATGTTGTAGAATCATATTGGTTATGCAGTCATATATACATACAGTAATAATGTCTGTTGCATTCTATTATCTTTCCTATCCCAACATTCCCTCCCCTTCCCTCCCTTCACTTACCTCTACCTAATCTAAGGGAATGCTATTCTTCTCTAGTGCCCCCCCACACTTTACTGTGAATTAGCACCTGATATCCGTCTTTGGTTTTGGGGGATTGGCTTATTTCTCTTAGCATGATATTCTCCAATTCCATCCATTTACTGGTAAATGCCAAAATTTCATTCTTCTTTAAAGCTGAGTAATATTCCATTGTATGTATGTACCACATTTTCTGTATCCATTCATCTATTGAAGAACACCTAGGTCAGTTCCACTGTTTAACTATTGTGAATTGTGCTGCTATAAACATTGATGTGGCTGCATTACTGTAATTTCTGATTTTTAAGTCCCCTGGGTATAAACTGAGGAGTGGGACAGTTGGGTCAAATGGTGGTTCCATTCCCAGTTTTCTGAGGAATCTCCATACTGCTTTCCATAGTGGTTTCACCAGTTTGCAGTCCCACCAGCAATGTGTGAGTGTACCCTTTTCCCCACATCCTCACCAACATTTATTGCTGCCTGTATTCTTGATGATTGCCATTCTGACAGGAGTGAGATGAAATCTTAATGTAGTTTTGATTTGCGTTTCTCTAATTGCTAGACATGTTGAACACTTTTTCATATGTTTGTTGAACAATTGTATTTCTTCTTCTGTGAAGTGTCTGTTCAGTTCCTTACCCCATTCATTGATTGGGTTATTTGTTTTTTTTTTTTTCTGGTGTTAAGTTTTTTGAGTCCTTTATATATCCTGGAGATTAGTGCTCTATCTGAAGTGCACATGATAAAGATTTTCTCCCATTCTGTAGGCTCTCTGTTCACGTTATTGATTGTTTCCTTTGCTGAGAAGAAGCTTTTTGGTTTGAATCCATTCCATGTATCAATTCTTGATTTCACTTGTGCATTCAGAGACTTCAGATTTTTTAAATTTAATTTTTATTTGTTCTTTTTAATTTTACATGACAGTAGAATGCATTTTGACATATCATACATACATGGAGTCTAACTTCCCATTCTTGTGGTTGTACATGATGTGGAGTTACATTGGTTGTGTATTCATATATGAACATAGGAAAGTGATGTCCGATTCATTCTACTGTTTTCTATTGCAGTCCCCCTCCCTTCCTTTCGTTCTCCTTTGTCCAATCAGATCTTTTTTTTTTAAAAGAACTAAACTGGCATTTTTTTCTTCCCCCCCCCTTTTTTTTCTTCCCAGTGGTCCCCACTATCCAGCAGATGGCAGGTATATACCCTGTCATATACCCTGTAGTCCCCATGATTATTTTCATACCTACACAAACTATGCATGTACCTCTGTACACAATGTAGCATTGTTTCATGTGCTTTAAAAATTAACATAATTGGAATCATGTGGTTGATATATTTTGTAAGATTATGTTTTTATTATATTTATACCCACTGATACATGAGGTAGGCAGGATAAGGATTTCCCCAAAGATGTCTACATTCTAATCCTCAGGACCTGTGAATAGGTTACTTCACATGGCAAAAGGAAACCTGCGTGTGTGCTTGTGTTCAAACTCTTGAGTTGAGGAGATTATTCTGGATTATCCAGATGGGCCTAATGTAATCACAAGGATTCTTGTAAGTAAAAGAGAGAGACATCTGAGTCATGAAACGTGAGAAAGACCGAACCAGCCATGGCTGGCTTCCAAGATGGAAGAGGGACGTGAGCCAAAGGACGTGGGCAGCTTCTGAAATCTGGGAAGGCAAGGACAGGAATCTCCCCTAGAATCCCTGACACCTCAGCCCTAGCTCCTTGAACTCTGTCAGAAGTCTGTTCTCAGAACTGTAACATGATAAATTAGGGCGGTTTAAGGCACTGAGTTTGTGGTAATTTGTTACCGTAGCAATGCGAAGCTAATACAGGATACACTGATGACAAATTAGTGCACAGGAAAAATGAATAAAAGCTGAAAGTTAGGATTCAATTTTTTAAAAACCTCCTGCTAGGCACAGTGATACATGCCTGTAATCCCAGAGGCTTGGAAGTCTGAGGCAGGAGCATCTCAAATTCAAAGCCAGCCTTGGCAACTTAGCAAGGTCCTAAGCATCTTAGAAAGACCCTATCTCCACATAAAAAATAAAAAGGGATGAGGATGTGGCTGAATGGCTAAGCACCTCCGGGTTCAATTCCTGGTACCAAATAAACAGCTCAGTTCACATAAATGAGCTGGACCTACTCAATTCAATTAAATGAAGTGGCTAGGGAAGATTTTAAAATAATAATGCCAAATGAATAGTGCTGTTTTAGCCCATTGTCATTATTGTGACCAAAACACCTGACAATAACAGCTTAGAGGGGGAAAAAAAACTTATTTGGGGCTCATAATTTCGGAATATGAATCTATACATGGCCAACTCCATTACTCTGGGCCCAAGGTAAGGCAGCACATTGTGCCCAAAGGGTCCAGTTTAGGAAAGCTACCCATGATGATCTCAGGAAAGAGAAAGAGTGGACCACAGGAAAGAACAGCTCCATCCAAGGCACACTTCCAATGACTCACCTCCTCCCACCATGCCCCACCTGCCTCAGTTACCACCCAGTTCAGTCCATTCAGCCTCATGGATTGATTAGGTTACAGCTCTCGCAATCCAATCACTTCATCTCCAAACATTTCTCTATTAACACAGGAATGGTTGGGGGACACCTCATATCTAAACCATAACATTCCACTCCTGGCCACTCCTGGCCAAAACTTAAGCCCATCTCACAAAGCAAAATGTACTTAGTCCACCTCCAAGGATCCCACATGCAATTAGCAATTCCAGCATTTCCCAGTCCAAGTCCAATATCTCCTCTGAGACTCAAGGCAAACTCTTGGCTGTGAGCCCCTGAAAATATCAAAAGCAAGTTACATATGGGGAGAGCCCAGGAATTAAGAGATGCCAGTGTCCTAGATGCTGTATGCAGAGGCACAAGAACTGTTTTCCTCGCTGGGTTTTAGTCTTGTTTTGGTCCCACTCCTTCTTCCTATGCCTCTCTCCTCCATTTTGGAACGGGAATGTTTACTCTGTCCACTATATATTGGATCTATGTGGCCTGGTCAATTGCAGTGGTGAGCTGAGAAACAGCCCACGAGCACTGACTTTCTCCACTCAGCAGCTTTTCTCAGTGGACAATCCACCATTATTGGCATCTCTTAATTCCTGGGCTCTCCATTCCTGCTTCAGCTTCACTTTCAGCAGTTTTACAAATTTTCCTTTCAGGGGCAACCAGCAGGGATTCTGACCCTGATATACTTTGCCTGGCCTCCTAGGCCTTCCTTTGAAATCTCAATGGAAGACTCTATGACCCCTTGACTGGAACATTCTGCAATCCTGCAGAACCAGCACAACATGGATGACACCAAGGTCTGCTGTCAGATTTCTGCATTACCTGAGATTATGGCTGGGATTATGGCTGAGTACCGGGGATTATGGCTGAGTACCGGGGATTATGGCTGAGTACCGGGGATTATGGCTGCAGTGGTCTCTGAGTATCTGTGTGGCTGAATATGGTAAAACAACTTCTAAAGACCTCCTGTGTTGGGGCTGGGGATGTGGCTCAAGTGGTAGCGCACTCACTTGGCATGCGTGCGGCCCGGGTTCGATCCTCAGCACCACATACAAACAAAGATGTTGTGTCCGCCGAAAACTAAAAAATAAGTATTTCTCTCTCTCTCTCTCTCTTAAAAAAAAAAAAAAAAAAGAGACCTCCTGTGCAAGCAGAACACACCCATGGTCTTTTCTCAAAGGATTTTTCCCTTCTACAGTACACATTTGAGCCTGAAGTGGGTGTGGTTTGGAAAATTCCTGAGATGACCTCAAGGCATCTTTCCAATTGTCTTTGTGGAAAGTACTTAGCATCACCTTAGTGTTTATAATCTTTAAAAACAAGTCCAACTTCCTTGGCCCCATTCTTACATTCACATGTATGGCCAAACTGCAAGTTTTAAAAATCCTTTAGCTTTGTTTGTGGTTTTTTGTTTGTTTGTTTTGCTCCAGATGCTTATGGTAAGCCAGCTAAAGTCTTCCAGCAATATTCATGCCACTGACAGAATGCCGAGCTGCCTTCAGTTTTTTTTCACTAGATTAATTAGTCCATCAGCTTTAAATTCAACATCATGCAAAGTCTCAGGACAGAAAAATGTAGACAAGTTCTTGGCCAGAATGTACCGTGAGTGTGACCTCTAGCCCAATTTCCAATAGAGTCCTTGTTCCCCTTTGAACCCTCACAAACATGGTCAGCATTCTTAATGGCATTTTGGTCTACTGAGCTCCCACCAGAATCACCCATTAAGCTGTGTTTACTACATTTAAAAGTTTGTCCAGTCTGCATCTCTAAATTTTCCCAAATTCCTCCTGCAAACCATCTCCAAAGACTTCTGAACAGCATGGTCATTTTTAGTCACAGCAACGACCCCACTTCTGGTATCAATTTCTATTTTAGACAGCTTCTTGTCACTGTGACAAAACTACTCAACAAGAACAACTAAGTTTATTTGGGGAATTATAATTTCAGAGGTCTCAGTCCATGGATGGTAGACTCCATTGCTCTAGGCTCAGGTGAGGCAGCACGTCATGGCAGAAGAGCCAATGGAGGAACGCTGCTCAGTTCATTGTGGGGTCAGGAAGCAGAGACAGAGAAGAAAGAGATGCAAGGAAGAACAACCCCTCCGAGGTACACCCCCAGTGACCTGCCTCCTCCAGCCATGCCCCACCTGCCCACATTTACCACTTAGTCCAGTTCATTTAAACTAGAACGGACTGATTAGGTTACAACTCTCACAATCCAATCACTTCATCTTCAAACATTCCTTCATTAACACAACAGCAGTTTGAAGACACCTCATATTCAAACACTAACAAATGCATATTTATTTTTTTTAGGACAGAGAACTACATAATAAAAATGTGGAGAAATAAAATTATGATGTATCCTTTCTCACCTGCATATGATAAAAAGAGCTTTTCTTGCTATGAACTGTCATTACTACTAAGGAAATAAGATTTTTTGGTAAAACAAAATCAAAAGGACTATACATTTTGAAACTTGAAATCTGCACTAAAGGTAAAATATAATAATCGAGAGATATATTTTGCTAATACACATTAATTTAAATTATTAAAATGATAGTCCTCATAAAGAGACATTAGAAAAATCTTTAACAACATATGAAGAAAACATTAGAAAATCTTTAACAACATATGAAGAAAACTAATGCCCATCCTATTAGATGCTATTTTCCTCTAAATAGCTTTATTTTGGAAAAAGAACAATCTGCTAGATATAGATACAAAAATAGTAAAAAAAAATATTGAGCAAATTTCAAAATATTGCATTCATGTAATATTTTATTATAACTATCTTAACAAATCTCTGCAGAATTTAATATTTTCCCCAAATCCCTTTTACTAATTTCATACAATTTTTTTAAATTGGGAGGGGCATTCATAAGAAAGTATCTTGAGACTTCTGTGCATTTTTTCACAGTTGATTGTTTTCATCCTTTTGAAGTAGTTAAGGAACTAGGGCAAGTGAGTCCTTCACATCTTTTTTCAGCTATTATGTGATTAAAAATCATGAACGTCACAGAAGATTAAAAACTGCTCAAGATCTAAGAGCTATCAAGTGGCTCTTGGCATAAAAATACACTGAAGCAGGTGGTTAAAAATCTTTTAAATATCCTTGAATGTAGGTGAAATTACAGTCAAATGAATTTTTCAATATGAATAGGGTACTTTAAAAATATGTTTTTATTAAAGTAAAACTCCTGCACAAGAGTATTTAACCATTTTAAAGTATGCAATTCAGTAGCATTTAATACTCTCACAATATTCTGCAACCAAGAAGATGATTTTTAAAGTTTTCTTTTCACAGATCTTTATGTACAGTATCTTTATGTACAGTTATTCACCAAATATTAATAATACATGAATCTACAAAGACACCAATTGTTTCAGCTAAAGGAGGCCAAATACCAAATACCCACAACTCTTTGTCTTTTCTGATGCCAACAAAGACTTCAAGTCCTTTCAGAGGAATTCAATAGAGATCAAAGTGGCTCTCAATGTTGCGTTAATAAAAAAAAATGCATGCTCTCTTTACACATTTTAATAAACCAGGAATGCTCAATGACCTACAGGGTGGATAATATTCCCAAGTCTTACTAAAAGAGAACAGTCAGAATTTCCAGGGTAAGCCTGATAACTATTAGTGATGTAAGTGATAAGGATAATATACTGGCTTGTGTTCTTAGCACTTTTTAATTTGCTTTTCTAATTCTTAATCAGTTGCAAACTCCAATTACAAGGCTCAAATATCTGAAAAAGCTGATTATGAGTTTGAGTTTTATTATAGTTAATTTGAATACAGGTCCCCTTGACGGTGTAATTTCACCTACTAAAGAAACAGAGTTTCTCCTCTTTTCCTACCTTTGGCTCTTCTGTCAGTGCCTCCTATTGGCAGCAGTTAACAGGAAGTCGACTAGCAGGAAAATCTGGGATCCTCCGATTTGATATTCCAAGAGAATTTGCAGGCTTCCAGCTTAACATTACAGAGTCAAATAGAAAAGAGCCATATTGTAGATGTAAGAAACAATTGGTCACCAATTGACATAGTCCACACCTTTGATTATTCTACATCTGAACATACCCTTTAATACACATCTAAACATCCATCCAATGACAAACCTCATGCTTCTAATTTCAAGATGCAATTACACTTTGCACAAACAAAGACACTCTCTGTCTCTGCATAAAAGGGAAACCAAAAGTCCCATCAGCCATCGTATCCCATTTTCTGTGATACTAATTCCTGCCAGAGTACTCCAAATTGCAAAGTTTGCCACCACCCACACTCCTGTAAAACAATGAAAAAAGGAGCAGGGAGATTTTTAGTTGATGCAAATCAAGATATAAACAAGAAGAAAGGAAGAAAATATAACAGCCACTAGAGTCTTTTGCTGCGCAGGTGGCCACAGGGCCATATTGGTTGCTCATAACTCTCCTCTTCCACATTCATTCCATGAACCTTTAAATTTTAATGAGCAGTTCAAACGAGGTTCATTATCTAGAGGAGTGGCCCAAACCCTCATTCCTGAAAGGTCTTGTTCCTCTACCGTCTTACTTTTATTGGTTCCTATAGTCTTTCATTAAATTTAACTACGAGGTGTTCTGAACCCACTTTGTGTTACAGGAGTCCTTTTTGCCTTGGCAATCAAGATCAATCACCCCAGAGTTTTGGTCCAAAGGCATGAAGAGCCGTATTGGTCAAATGACAGTGTCCTGTGATAAACCTGCCCACATGGTGGATCGTTGGTCCCCCTGGGAATGGTGTCATACTAGGGACTCATCATCAACCTCTGTTCTTTGAAGATGTAATACACAGGAGTCACAGTCACAGTAGCTGGATCAGCCTTGGAGAGGAAGTACAGGTTGTGGAGTCAGTGTGTTATCCACATCCCTCTCTTCCTGGGGCAAAGGCAGGGGCACCTGGGGAAAGAGGCTGACTGGCCCCTGCAGAATGCGGTCACTGGTTCCCTGATCATTATGGTCTATTGAAGCTGCTCTTCAGACAGCATTCACGGCACACACTCACATCTTCAAACTTTGGGGCTGTTCTAAGATGTCTACCCACACGTTCCTCCCCCGGACTCCTTGTCAATCTTTTATCTTCCAGATGCCTGCCTATCTAGCCAACCTTTGACTATTGTCCATGCATCGATGTAAACCATCTCCTCTGCCATCTCTCCACCCAGGAGGTTTGGCCCAGGATTTCCATTTCCTGCTGTCTTTTGGGCATGCACTGCAGCTTGCTCCCTCTGAGTGGATGCCAGCATATCAGAAACAAAGTTTTCTTGGGTTTTTCCCATGGGTTTTTCACCAGTGAATTGGTCATAAAAAATTCCCCCATTGAAACGAGTAATGTGGGCTGTGACACAGCATTTAACAACCCTGAGACTCTCTCTTATCTAAACCCTAGTAAAATAAATTAACCCACTCTTTATCTAAATATTCTTAGTTATTGGTTCTACCTGAAAGAAATGAAGCAAATCCAGAAGTCATATCTTCATATCAGCCGGAAAAATGGGGACTGATTCCAAAATTTCATTAAAACACTAAGAGCCTACTCAAGAAATAATGAGAATGCACATGAGCTTCAAGAAAACTGGAAAATCGTAGAATAAGATTTGGAGAAAATTGAATTCCTTTCCCCCTCCTATTCATCATTTATTGCTTTTTCTCTTTATTTAACTTGTTTGTTCATCTATTTTAACATTTACTGAGCATCTACTTCATACCCAGCACAGAGTAGACACCACAGTGAACAACAACAGACCCAAGTCCTCATGGGGGCTCAGTCACAGAGAAGAATGTGTGGCAGGTTGGCAGATCTGCCCCTCACTAGCCATGTGATCTCCATTAAATCTCTCAAATCTTTTAGAGCCTTAATTTTCTCACCTGTAAAATGGGCCAACATAGTGCCTACTTCAACAGGTTGTTATGAGAATGAAGTAAGGTGAATACATTCATCACTTAGAACAGGTTGTGGCACCCCGTTAATGCTAGTTGTCCACACGTTCTGTCTTCTACCCACATTTTCTCATAAAAAAGAAAAAAGCTTGAGCAGCAATCAAGAGACAGGCTCCGACAGGTACGGAAATGGAGGCCCAGAGGAGGAGCCCTCACCTCCAGGTCCTGAAGGGTTTAAGTAGGGGATGCCAAATCATAAGCTGAGTCAAGGCGAGCCCTTTGAGGAGGGTGGTTTCAGAGATCCCAGGGTGGCATTGCTGAGTCAGTCAGGTCTCAACTATGTGTCAGCCCTTAATTATGCAGTGACGAGCATCACCCATGATCATGATGATGATGATCTTGAGAAATCCAGTCGAGACACTGAATGTGACAGTGCTGTCAAAAAGAAAGCCGCTCGCTTGTGGGGGATAAACCTCAGTGTCTACTTGCCATCCCTGTCTAGTTTTGTATTGAGGGATTCTCTGAAAAGGTGGAATACAACACAACCAGTGGAAACTGCTTCTGGTCAGCTAAAGACAGGGACATTTTAGAAGGCTTTGGGGATGGCCATAGACTTAAAAGAAAGCTGCAGCTCCTGACTTCTGGGGGACAGAGACCAAGGAGCCAGAGGAGGGTGCTGGCCAAGGGAGGGCCCCTTCAGAGTCCTGGATCCTAAAGGAATCTTCTCCAACCATCTCTGTTTTTGTGCTGCTCTATTTCAGGGAGGGAAGGAAGGTGGAGAGAAAGAGAGAGAGAGTGAGTCACCTTGCTTTAACTAATGAGTCACTTGTCTAACCTTTTGAGAAAAAAAAAAAAAAGAAGAACCTTTTTTTTTTTAGTTGTAGATGAACAAATACCTTTATTTTGTTTATTTATTTATTTTTAAATTTTTTTTTAGGAGAGAGAAATTTTTAATTTTTTTTTTTTTTTTTTTTTTTAAGTTTTCGGCAGACACAACATCTTTGTTTGTATGTGGTGCTGAGGATCGAAGCCGGGCCGCACGCATGCCAGGCGACTGCGCTACCGCTTGAGCCACATCCCCAGCCCAATGTTTATTTATTTTTATGTGGTGCTGAACCCAGTGTCTCACACATGTGAGGCAAGCACTCAACCGCTGAGCCACAGCCCCAGCCCCAAAGAAGAACCTTATCAATCAGACATCCACCAAGACGATATTCAGTGTTTGAAAACAAAGTGGTGGTGCTCTTGTCAGAAAAACAGAAAGTAGAGCCTGACCAGGCATACTCAGAAGACACCCACTACATTTAGCTCAGGGACCTGGTCCTAGGAATATGCTCTTCAACCGTGTCTTAACTCAGAGAGACCACTCCTTTGTCTCTTCATCTGTTAAATAGAAAGAAGGAAACTGTCAGATCCTCTCCCCGCTGCAGAACTGTCAGGGGTTGATTGCTAAGACAGAGGGACAGAGGGAAACAGCACTTGTTCTGCTGTGGAGTGGTTTGTGAAGCCTGAGAAGTGGTTTGTGATGTGTGACGACAATTCAGGCGTCTGCTGGTTTTGCTCAGCTTGCTTGTCCTCCCACCCCATTCCACTTGGTAATGGTCCTGCTGGGCACTGAGGATGCGCTGAACAGTGGCTGCTCTCTAGCTCTCTCGCCCTGTCTCAGAGGGAGTTCAGGAAGCAGGCCCCCAAGGTCAGCAGAATAGCTCTTTTGTTCTCAACTTAGGTCTTCCGTTTCTGCTTCTGGCCAACTGTTCTAGGACTAACCATTTCTCAGTGAGAGGGAAGAGGAAAAAGGTTTGCAGGCATATTTGCTTGGTTGTCAATGGTGTTTTGCTGATTCCCAAACGCATCAGCCTATGTAGTGGCTGAAGCCCTCAGCCCGTCTTTGCCTCTGGGCTCTGATACAAAAGTTCTATGCCAGTCCAGGTCCTCCAAGAAGCAGACTCCAAGATGAGATGAGTGTTGTAATCCTAATATTCCTGTGAGAGATAATGAGGAGGAAACTGGAAAAGGCTGAGAACAATGAGAGACCCCATGCAAGTCTGACCCCAAGTGAAGGAGAGAGGGAAGAGAGACTGATTAGAGGTGTCCTAGACCTGTGTATGATCTAAGAGAGATTCTACAAGGCCAAAGAGTCCTCAAACCAAAGGTGGTGGTCAGAAGAGGTCCATGTCTTCTGGAAAATTCCTTAGCATTCTTGACTAAAACTCCCAGTCAGCAGTTATGGTCAATTAAACCTCCCATAGTTTGAGATCTCTGAGAGGCAGACCAAATGGCCAAGGTCACCTATCTTTAAGAGTATATTCTGACCAAAACCATGAAATTCTGATAATTTATGTCTGTAGACTATAAATGTTTGTATAACATTTAAATTATTATTGGTTTTGTCTTATGTCTTCCTGGTGGGGGGGGTCTGTAATTTAATTTTCTTTTTTTTAACCAGAAGCTCCGTTCTTTTACCAAACTATAAGATACTCCTAGTGGAAGTGCACTCCAAATTCTGTATTTCTTGACTTCAGGCTTAGCAATGTAGAAAGGTAGTTTCTGAAAGAAGGATAATTACAGTAAATTGCCTCTGATCCTGATGCTGATGCCCAGGTTTGCAGTTTCAGAGCTTGTTTTATTAACTCACCCATGAATCAGGGTTTCCCATGAATTTGTTCACAAGACTCATTTATAAGCCATCACACCAATTTATTAGTGTTAAAAGTAGATAAAAATCTTTGTAATGAACTATGATGTGGCTTTGATATTATACTTGTTACATCTCAGAAAGCTAAATTAGGCATGAAGATTGCAAGGTAAGCATGGTGACAAAGAAGAGGAAGGTGGGAGTGTTTATGAATCTCCTTCATGGCACAGGCCAGGTATGCATGTGAGTGAGCTCTGTGGGCCAGGTGTTGGGGGACACAAGCTTCCTCCAGTGCCTCTCCCCCCCACTCCCCCCACCCCCCGCCTATTTCTCTCACCTCTTTCTTTCTCTGTCTCTCTTTTATGAGGAATCGAACTCAGGGGCACTTCACCACTGAGGACTGAGAACCTAAGTTGCTTAGGGCCTCACTAAGTTGCTTTGAACTTGCCATCCTCCTGCCTCAGCCTCCTTAGCCACTGAGATTACATGCACGTGCCACCTTGCCCACCCAGTGCCTTCTTTCTATCATGTGGAGATAAGGCAACCATTGCCAGAGCACCAATTCAGCCTTAGTAACAAAACTGCTTCCTATCATCGTCCTCTGCTGTAGGGTAGCCGTTAATGAGAACTTTGACCTTGCTGCACATTCCATTCATTTGTTCACTAAATTTTAAGAATGAGTGTGATGATTGTACTTGGTATTGGAATACAATAATGAGCAAAGTATGAGCCTACTGTAAATGTAAATATATAGAGGACTTAATGTCTTGGGGTATTCCACTGTCTGCTCTCTGCTTCACAGGGTAATGGTACCAACTAGACTGACTGCACTTCTTGGCTCTAGATGGTCTTTAGAAGTCTGTTCACCCATTTGTAGTGGCCACCCCCATCTCATTCCTGGCGGGTGTTTTAACCCTTTCCCTATTCTCAGATCCCAATGTCTGCCCCATGTAGTTTCTTGGAACCTTACCTGGTATTCACAAGAGTAAATCACCTGCCAAGAAGGCCTTTAGTTTCCTGCCCCTACCCATTAAAATGTCTCAGTGCCCATACTTACCTTTTCATCCTTTTTTTTTCTTGTATCAAAGAGAGAAATAGACCTCCTTCTTCTAGGGTCACTTCTTCTGTCTCACCCCCACCTAAAGTAGCTTATAGTTATCGCCCTTTACAGTACAGCCAATACTGCGTCTCACAGCATATGGCATTGTTCACCATTGCCTTCTGAACCTGTCCCACTCAGGATGCCAGGAAGCTGTGTTCTTTGGAGTCTTCTTCCCTGAACATTTACTTGCGGGTTGCGTGGGGGGTGGGGGAGTATAATGATTAATTTGAACTGTCAACTAAATTGAATTAATCCATGCCAAGGATTAAGAGGGATACGGGTGTGTCCATGAGGTTGTGTCTAGGAATGACTGGCATGTGGGATAGCCAGCGAAAATGGAGACTCTCCCTAAGTGTGGACAGCACCGACCAATAGAATGATGGCTTGGATGGAATAAAAATTGGAAGAACAAAGAATCGGCGGCAGATGCAAGCTCGATTCCTCTTCAATGGATTCTTGATTGTTGCTGTGATCATCTAAGAATATCAGATTCTTGCTTCTTCACTCTTCCAAAGCAGACTCTGACAATGATTCTTCCAAAAGGCTTAGGTCTCAGACTAGGGTAGCACCAGCGATCCCTCTTGTTCTGAGGCTTCAGCCTCTTGGGCTGTGCTGGTACTGGTTCTTCCAGCTCTCCAGTCTGCAGATGGCCATTGTAGACTATCCAGCTTCTGGTCACGTAAGCCTTTTAATAATTATATTTCTTGTTGATTCTTTTCCTATAGAGTACACTGACTAATACAATGTGTGTGTGTGTGTGTGTGTGTGCATGCACCTGTGCATGCACATGTGCCTGTGCAGTACTAGAGGTAGAACCCAGGGCCTCATACATACTAGGCAAGTGCTTTACCATTGAACTCCATCCCCAGCCCTCTATTTTTACTTGGAGATAGGGTTTTCCTAAGTTGCCCAGGCACCTCCAACTTTCAATTCTTCTGCCTCAGCCTCCTGAGTAGCTGGGATTGCAGGTGTGCACCATCATGCCCAACGTGTCTGCCATTTTTAATGATTCTAATTCATTTTCTTATGCTTCCATCCCCCTTCCCTAACACCACCAAGGTTCACTCTTGGCTGAAAACCTCTTCTCTCTTCAAGTAGTCTTTCTTGCTGAGCTTCTGAGCCCGCATGGCTCCCTAATCCTCTCTGCACTGCTTCCTCTCAAGTCAGGACCCCTCTAGGGCTCAGCTGCCTCTCAGGCTGCTGACTTACATTGTCTGCACAGATTTCTACCTGGATGGCTTGCCAAGCACCTCAAGCCTGATCCAAGCCCAAATCATGTTCCCACCAAACCAGTTCTTCCTGTCCTTCCCTACCTTGGTTTGCACCATCCTCCTTCCGGCACTCTTTCTTTCTCTTGTTGTTAATATTTGAACAGTTTTCAAGGCCTGTAAGTGTTGCCTCCATCTTATCTCCTTAAATGTCATCATGCTATTCAGAGCCTACTGCCACCCCTTGGTTCAGCCCCTCACTTATCATTTAAATACCATTCCAACTAGTCCTTCACTCCTGTCTCTTCCTCTTCAGATGGCTTCTCTTCAATGGTATAAGGTTCATTCTGCAGATCACAGTTGAACCATGTCACCTGCTACTTCAAAAATGCCAATGGATGGGCTGGAGATGTGACTCAGTGGTAAAGCACTTGTCTAAGACACAGGTTTCATCCCCAGCACTGGAAAAAAAATTTTTTTAAATTCCTAATGTGCACCACATGGAAGACGAACTCCATGGTAAGGAATTCAAGCCCTTTCTAATATGGCCTCAAAAAAGTGCATTCAATTTAGCTTGTATATCCTATTTTCCATTCAAAATAGACTACTTATTAATCTCCAAACACAATCTTCATTTCCCTATTTTTGAACCTTTGTTTGTTTAGTATTCTAACTCAATGCCTTTCCACTTTACCCCTTAGCACTCCATCCAAATCCTAGCCACCAAAGTTTACTTGCAATTCACTGCTTGCAGGAAGAAGCACAAAATTTTTTCATTTGGATACTTGTCGCCAGCTGGCCAGGCTGGAGAGATGTGCAGGGTTCAAAGGAGCTGGCTGTATCAATAACTAAGAAAATGGAGAAGAAACCACGCAGCACAGGAACATGAGTTTCTAAGAAGGAGGGCAGTACAGCTCGGTGACCTCAAGGGTCAGCTCCATGCTGGGCAGCACTGGAAAGAGCAAGAGAGCGAGCACACCTGAACACCCCCACCCCTATTTATTGGGGAGAGGAAATTCGATGGAATATTTCACCCAAATAAGGCAAAGGGTAGGGTTTCAAAGGGTGGAGTCTTGTTTGGTGATGTCTTGCGGTCAGCAGATTGATTGACATCTTGGCAAGTCACATCCATCTCAGGTGCTGTGAAGGATCACAGGCAGAGAGAGAGGAAAAGCACATTTGCGTCACATGGCCCAATCAGCATGCAGCACCAGACCAATCCCCTCATGTGCTCAAATGTGCATAGCTCACACACACAGCCCATGCATG
This sequence comes from Marmota marmota marmota, assembly GCF_001458135.2. Taxonomy (NCBI): domain Eukaryota; kingdom Metazoa; phylum Chordata; class Mammalia; order Rodentia; family Sciuridae; genus Marmota; species Marmota marmota. The sequence continues at coordinate 4,605,984 of NW_026000022.1, forward strand.
AATGGCTCACCACAGAAACTCTCTCCTGATTGTTTGGATCATCTTAGGGAACTCACTACAATTTAGCTAGTAGAAAGTCACACAAATATGTATGCCTTATCCCTGCTACTGTCATTGGTATACACCTGTGTCAGCTTGCTTTTTGTATCTCCTCAGACAACACCTCATACAAATATGGTCCATACTGTTAAAGTGCACTGTTCAATATAGCTGAATTCGTTTCCTTTTCTAGCAAGACTTTTTGGATAAAGGAAACAACAGTTTGATTTCCATTCTGGAATAACCTCCTCATCTCATGGCCAACCAGAGTTCACTGATTGGTGCCAGCCAACAGGGCAAGCTGTAAGCACTGCTACTCAGTACACAGTACCTTCCAATAGATTACTTAAGACTGTTTTTTTTTAAAAGCAGATTTAGGCTGGCAACAAAATTGAGCAGAAGGTACAGAAAGTTCCCATACTCCCTGTACTCCTTGCACTCACACATGGGTAGCCTTCTCCATTATTACCATCCCCATCAGAGTGAAACAGTGATTAAAATCGATGAACTTACATTGACACATCCTTATTACCAAAGTTTGCAGTTTACATTAGAGTTCATTCTTTTGTAGAGCCTCTTTTGCTGATAGTCCCAAAATCAGCCATGGTGAAGAGGGCTTTTCTGTGGAGAAAGGGGGTGCCCGCTTCAGTATGTTTTAAAAAAAATGGTGTGTGGGGGGGCTACTGTGAAAACAGTTGCCCAGGCTTGGACCTGATTATAGTTTGATTCAACTCCTTAAAAGGACATTTGATAATGTCTCAGTTTATGGTCTAATGACTAACATTGTCAGATTATCCCTTTGTGTCTTCCATGCCATGTGTGTGGGCCCTTTCATAAATCAGGGAGGGGCCTCTATTCAACCCTGACCCATATTACAATCTGGTCTGTTCTGGAGCCATGGTGGGACTAGATTCTAGACTGAAATGAATCTAGAGAGATTCCTTCTTCTCAGGTGCCACCCTAGATTTTCTGGCTTGACTATAACCCAGTAGAAGTTTACCCTGGGGCAGATGCTTCTCAGTGCTGTGCCAATCCATTGAGGAGATCAAGGGTCATAGTCCTTGACACACTCACAACAGCCTAGGAAAGTTGTATTCCTTGTACTTTCAGGTGTCCTTTGCCCTCTAATTCCTCCCCCAACACACACCTGCATGTAGCAAACAGAACTGGGAAGGTTCTGTAGAACTATCAATTGAGATTGATTTGTAAGATTTTATTTTTATTTTTTAGCCATTTTTAAAATTTGTTCTAATTAGTTATACATAATAGTAGAATGCATTTTGACACATCATATGTAACATTTTATCAGTAAATAAAATTATACAAATGCATTAAGGAAAATGTCTGAGATAGAAAATCAAAATTTTTAAATATTTATGAAATAAAACCCAATTCAATTTTTTTTATTTGTTCAGAGTAGTACCAACGCCCCAAAACAGCCATTAATAGTTACATGATATTCATTCAAGCCCATTTTTATACACACGTTGCATGAAGGCAGACATGTTTTCTATTTTAATAAGTTTTCATTGACTCACTCATTCATCCATCATTCACTGCTATGCTTTTTGAGGTATAAAAATGTAAAAGTTGCAATCTCTGCTATCATGAAATCCCCTGCTTAGGAAAAATGGGCTTTAAGTCAACTTAGAATCTTTTTTTTTTCCAAAAAGTCTCAACAAAATTCCACTAGGTAGATCGTCTACATTTAAATCAGATCAGTCACTGTGGACCTCTGAACTGCTCTGATGCTAAGTGCCCTTAACTGTCCACAACCCACCTGACAGAAAACAAGGACTTTGGGTTACTTCCCCCAACTTTGCCCTCTTTATGCAGGAAGCAGCTTGGAGATGTTCTTGCCCACTTTTCCATAGAAATGGAATGTAGGAATTGACAGGGGGTAAATGTAATAGTGTTCCACTTTGTGCTTTGAATATAGCCTTTGCCGCTCAAAAAAAAAAAATCAGATCAGTGATGTTTCATTAGTGGAACCCAATTTCATAATTCCAAACTAATAATATTTACTTTGAAATACAAATCTGTTTGTTCTCCCTTCCATGCCCACGTCACCCCACACCCAGTTCAAACAAGCGCTGGGTTTGGTGTCTCTCTGCCTCAAAAGCTTTGCAGAGTGCACAACAGGAGCTGTTCTAGGTTCTCCCTCCCCTTTGCAGTGGACACAACCAGGGTTACAGAAAGCTGATCCCCAGGGGAGCCTGGGAACTGTTGGAAGTGAGTTAATAGGCCCCACCCCACTTCCATCTCCAGAAGCAGAATCTACCAGGGTGGGGTCCAGGAACCTCTTTCAACAAGTTCTTCGGGTGGTGAATGTGCACTTTTAAATGTGAAGACCATTGGGCTAGAAGAAGGATTCCAAAGGCAGATGGCTGAGCAGCACACTTTTATGGGGAAGGAGAAAGAAAGAAAATCAGTCTGCTGGACATCATAGACTCGTAGCTGCCTCTGAGGGGTGTTGAGATCCCAAGTGAGGGGTTGCTGAGATTCCCAGGCCAGCATACCTTCTCCTGCCCCATTTCCCTGAGGGTCAGGGGAGCAGTGCATGAACACTGGAGATGGCAATGTGTCTACAATGGACTGTTCATCAGAAGCCCTCCCCAGCCCCCCAGCTCTGGATTCAATCCATGTTTTTTAAATTAAAAAGAAACAAGCAAAACATCACTGCCCAAAAGAATGAAGAATTGGAGAATTCTTGCACACCTGAGATTGTAAACTGAAATTCTTCCCCACTACATGTATTATGAAGCCAACAAATGAGACAACAAAATATTTTGATGAACACGTAATTCTTCAATTGGGTGGTTATGAATGACACTTTCTGCCTTATATCAGTCTTACTCTCTAAAATATTTCTTTTCTTCTTCCTTTTTGAGGTGATGGGGATTGAGTCCAGTGGTGCTCTACCACTGAGCTACATCTGCAGTCCTTTTAATTTTTTTTTTCATTTTCAGAAAAGGTCTCACTAAATTGCCCAGGCTGGTTTCAAACCTGCAATCCTCCTGCCTCAGTCTCCTGAGTCACAGGTAGACACCTGGGATTACAGGTGTGTGCCACCACGGCTCGGTTCCAATGCAATTCTTTATTAGGGGTGTCAAACTAAAAGAACAAACGAATGGAGATGCTCCCAACTTTGAGTCTATTCAGGAGTAGCACTGCAGTGGGAATACACGTCACACAGGAAAGTATGAGGGCATTCAATGAGGTTGAGGCAAGAGGAAGTTTTTAAAGGCAAAAAGAGGAAGATTACATAAGTTGTTTCGAAACAATAATGCTTTGCTACATGAATCAATAATAAGGATAACCTCAGTCCAAGGCTAGACAGTCAGTTGCTGAGCAGATATCATCACAGTATTTTTTGTCTAAGTTTGTGGTGGCCTTTGGGCCAAGTTCCAGTTTTAGCAGAGTCTTTTGTGATAGTTCTTGTACTATATACATAGGTGCAAGGGATCCCCGCCTTCATAACTCCCTGCTTTATTTATTTATATTTTTAGTAGAGTTTGGCACAAGTGACCACATTTTGATTCTGAAAAATGAAAAACAAAAAGCTAACTTGGTAACATAATTAAAGTCTCTGGTGTGGATCAAATAAAATTTGGTATAATACACATTTAAGAAAGTTTTTCTGGCTGGGGATGTAGAGGTATAATGCTTATCCAGCATGTATGAAGACTTCGGTTCAGATCTCCAGCATTGAAAGGAACTTTTTTTTAAAAAAGGTGTGTTTCCAATTACAACTTTGAAGGTTGGAGCCCCATTAAGAGTAATAATAAATTGTAGCTAGCACAGAGATCTTTCAAAGCAAGATGCTATGGTTTATGATTTTCAAACAGCGATGTAAAAATCTAGGTGCCAAGAGAAATTATTGTATGAGACCAGGTCAGTGCTTCTCAAAGGGAGGTATGCATCAGAATCACCTGAAGAGCCTATTAAAACCCAAACTACTGGGTTATTCACCTACCAGTTTCTGATTAGGTAAGTTTGGGGTAGGACCCAAGAATTTCATTTCTGACAAATTTATAGGTAATGTCAATAATGCTGGCCCAAGGACCACCCTTTGAGAGCCACTAGTACTGACTATGTAGCTATCCTAGTTACACTGACTATGTAGCTATTCCAGTTGCTTGTCATGACCAGATGTGCTTGCAGGGAAGAAGATTTCTGTATGCCCCTTCAAAGGTGTTCTGGGTCCAGGACAGCATTGAACTGGAACAATAAGTCATTATTATCCATCAGTTTTCATTGTGCTGCAGATTGCACATTGGAATCATCAGGAGGATTGTATGTAAATCGCTGGAGCTCAAGTCCTTCCTCCAGAGAAAATTAAATAATTGTACAAATTTTCATTGATGAATATTATAAATATTATATATAAATTATAGATCAAATTTTATTATGTATTTAACTATTATCATTTATAATTAAAGCATAAATTTAAAATTCTTTTATAATAGGAAAAATTATGTCCAAGAACAGGTATTGAACTGTTGATTTCAAATGATGAAGTGCCAGGTAGCCTTATAAAATATCTTGGAGAAATGGATTCATGGTAGAGAAAAATGTTTATGAAGATTTGTTGAGTTTTTAAAAGGCAAGTGAGCAAACAATATGCATTGTACTTTGTCATTTTAAAAGGTATAATATGTGGACACAGAAAAAAGGGTAGAATGTAGTTTGCTAAAATCTAACAGTATTTCTCTGGAATAACTATAGTATTCTAAACCTTCTTTCAATTGACCTATGTCTTCTGATTTTTTTTATTTATTTAAAAATATTTTTTGGTGTGTGTATTGGGAAGAGGGAGACAGAATCTCATGATGTTGCACAGATTAGCCTCAAATTCCTGGTCTCAAGCAATCCCCCTGCCTTGGCCTACTGGGTAACTGGGACTAGTAGCATGCACCACTATGCCTGGCCTGACATTTTTTTTTAATAATGAGCACATATTATTTATATAATGAATGAAAGAAAAGAAACGCAGGAGACAGATTGTGTCCTATAAGGACTCCTTAAAAAATGGCTGGGTCTCTGCTGACTTCAGAAAGCAAGGAAGATTTCCAAGGTTTTGTCCAATGGACTTAGGAGCCACCCTGGAAAGGCTCCCACTGGCCAGTAGTGGAAAATTTATGTTATTATAATGGGAAATTTTATTATCGTTCAATGAGAACAATTATAGCAAAGTACTGAAACACATCAAGGATGCTAAATTATTATGTTGCTAGTGGTAATTTTAAAGAATTCTCTCAGAGGGGAGTTAGTTAGGGATTTATTATTCCGAAAACTGATAAATAAAAGAATCAAGCATTTATTCTGTACAAACTGTGCCTCAGTGAAACTGAGGGGTGATTTTTCTTTATACAAGTATTCCAACTAATAAACGAAGAAGGAATGATAGAATATCATTTTGCAAGCCTTTAAGGAAGTTTATTTTGCAAACCTATAATAAAATAATAGATTCAGTTAAAAACTATTAATGGCAACAAACTTTTCAAAGAAGAAAAGCACCACAATATGATATGCTTCCAGATAGAAGTACACAGCACAACCTATGAAATATATCCTTATTCCTAAATCAGATCCAGATCAAATCAGATCTCTTGATCTAACTACCAATTCACAGGAAATATGGGGAATAGAAAATACCAAATGATACCATGAGGTTTTAATCAGCTAAATACAGAATGTGGAAATTGTAGAAGACAAATCATCAAATTTCTTCCAAAGGGAATAGAAAAGGTGGCTCATGCTTGTAATCCCAGAGACTCGGAAGGATGAGGCAGGAAGACTGTGAATTTGAAACCAGCCTCAGCAACTTAGTGAGGTCCTAAGCAACTTAGTGAGAACTTATCTCAAAATCAATCAATCAATCAGTCAATCAAAGGGCTGGGGTTGTGGATTCAGTGGTTAATTACTCCTGGGTTCAATCCCTAGTACTCCAAAGATGGGGGGGAGGGGAGGGGGACTATGAATGAAGAATTTGAGAATCATTTCAACCAAATGTAATGTGTGAATCTTAATCCAAACAAATGTAAAATAACATTTGGGAAAAAAATCAGGGCTATTTACGCACTGACTGGATATTTAAGTATATTTAAAAACTGAGCTAATTTTTATTTATTTACTTATTTATTTTTATGTAATTTTTTTACTTTTGACAGCAGAATGCAGTATAATTCTTATTACACATATAGAGCACAATTTTTCATATCTCTGGTTGTATATGTAGTATATTCACACCAACTCGTGTCTTTATACTTGTACTTTGGATAATAAAGATCATCACATTCTACCATCATTAATTACCCCATGCCCCCTTCCTTCCCCACCAACCCCTGTGCCCTATCTAGAGTTCATCTATTTCTCCAATGCTCCTGCTCCCTATCCCACTATGAATCAGCCTCCTTATATCAAAGAAACATTCAGCATTTGTTTTTTGAGGGATTGGCTAACTTCACTTAGCATTATCTTCTCTTACTCTATCCATTTACCTCCAAATGTCATGATTTTATTGTCTTTTATTACTGAGTAATATTCCATTGTGTATATATGCCACATTTTTTTATCCATTCATCTATTGAAGGGCATCCAGGTTGGTTACACAGTTTAGCTATTGTGAGTTGTGCTGCTATAAACATTGATGTGGCTGTGTCCCTGTAGTTTGCTGTTTTTAAGTCCTTTGGGTATAGACCCAGGAGAGGGACAGCTGGGTCAAATGGTGGTTCCATTCCCAATTTTCCAAGAAATCTCCATACTGCTTTACTTATTTGTTTTTGAGATGGGTATCCTGTTACCCAAGCAGCCTCAAACTCCTGGGCTCAAGCAGTCCACCTGCCTCAGTCTCTCAAGTAACTAGGATTCAAGAGTGTACCACCGAGCCTGGTTCAGTTTCTGGAATTTGCTTCTAAGTAATCCAACAGGGAAGAGAGGAAGTAACTGTTGATAAATTTAAACTCAGATTAGCCATGACTTGATCATTACTGAATGAGTGCATGCAGTTTTGGGAGTCTCTCTCCTTTGGGAAATGTGTGAAATGTTTCTTAATAAAATGATTAGAGGGTAAAGACACCTCTCTCCTGTTGTGTGTGTAATCAGTGTTTGTTAAATGAGAAAAATGACTCTTTTGTACTATTCCAGGATTATGGTCTCATGATTGAGTCCCTAAAACAAAGAAATAAACAAACAAACAAACAAAAAGACTTGGGGGTAAGGCCTGTGAGCTCTTCTGGGGCACTACACAAAGGGAATTGAAGAGTCTGAGTGACACTTGGCAGCCAGTGCACAAAAAGAGGTCATGAAGGTTTGAGATAGTAGTAGCAGTTTTGGATCAGGGAAAATCAGTTGAGGCTTACAGCTGGTAATGAAAGAATAAAAACCAAGAGGCTGGGCTGGGCCCAAGGGTTCAATAGCTCCAAAGCCTGTTTCTCTTAGCCTGCTGAGTCTATAAACCTGGAATAGTACAAAAGAGTCATTTTTTTCATTTAACAAACATTGATTACACACACAACACATGAATAGTATTATAAGAAATAAAAAACCTGGCTTGGTAGTTATAATGCACCAATAAAAATACGTTGACAGTACTCTGAGAAGAAAAAAAAAAAACAGGCCTGGGAAACAGTATTGCCAGTACAACATTTATGTATAAGCAATTATACACAAGCAATGTGGAAAACAGGAGGAACACCTAAGTTTGCCTAGAGTTAACTAATGTAGATTTTACAGAAGAAACAACTTTGGAGTTTCAAACTTGAAGACCAAGTTGGTATTTGCCAGGAAAAGGGCCAGGAGCAGATTATTTCAGGAAGAAAGAAATGAATTTGCAAGACATAACACGAAACCACAATAATGTGTTCTGGGAACTACAAGTATTTTTTGTTTTGCAGGAGCATAAAGTTGGGGGGCAGGTTCTGAGACTTGTTCCCAGCCTGCATAGATCACCATATTTTCCCTTCTTACTCTAGATCTGGACAAAGGTAAGGCCTTAAGCCTGGGATTCTATCAATCTTCCACAATTAGTTTCCTGATCAGAGAGGTGATCCAATTTCAAGAATAACTCATGGATTGTGGGCCAGACTGCATCTCAGAGCACATGTAGAAAGACAAAGAGGAAAGACGAGGGGGTTTAACAATGTGGTGTGGGTACCAACAACCTAGTTCCTGTAATTATAGATCTTTGTACAAAGAAGGAAGATGAGTCAGTCAGAAGTTCCTACAACAGTAGTGTTTTGTATGGTGAAAATAAGGAGCTAAGCCAAGTGTGAATTCACAAATCACATGATTTATTGCCTTACAAAGAGAATTTCTTCCTTAGGTTCACAATGCTGAAAGAGAAGGAGAATAATGTGAAGAAATCTCCCAGGAAAGATATTTGATAGTGCCGGGTATATTAACCACATAGTGGGTGAGTTCCATAATTATTAGTCTAGTTGCTCAATTAGGATGAAAACAGGCCTCTGAGGAAAGTAAATCTAATTAAAGGTTGAAGTGTACCTTTATACAAGTGGTTCTCAGGAGAAACTGGTTTGACCATTACAGCACAGATCTGTGATAACACTCCAAGCTAGAAGGTAATGCCAGTATGGGCAGGTCTGGCTTGGGAGCTTAGTTAAAGGTCTGCATAGCCTATGATTGTGGGTCTTCAGAGAAGCAGCTAACAGTGTGACTTGCCATGACTCTCAAAGTATCTCTGTCAAAGTTTTAGGCTTATAGGTGTTTTGATGTCTAGTAGTTCATATATGGGGCCTGATTAGGTATGATGATACATTCTCAAGGTGAGGGGGAATTTACTCCCAAGTTCTCAAATATGGAGAGTCTTCATATTCTCCAAGAGAGGAGGAAACAGACATATACTCTTTTTTTTTTTTTTTTGTGATTTTGGGGATCAAACCTATGACCTCAAGTACTTTACAACTGAACTACACCCCCAGCCCCACACTACAAGTTCTTATTATACCAAAACCTGTTTTGTTCATGGAGGAAATTGTGTTTGGAATCATTCAATGATACATAGCAAGTAGACCTTGTATCTACTGCAGTTTTATATGGACACCGAATCACCTGTATTCATTTCCAAACAAATTCTTTACCCATTTTTCTATGAATTGATTAAATATAACCTAGGTGCCCATTTAAATGGCAGTTTACACATTATACATAAAATACTGAGATAGGATAGAAGACATAATATTAGACAGAAAAAAGACATGGGATAAAATAAGAGTGGCCATAATTAAATTCCTGGCCATAATTAAATTCCACTTGTACATAACTTTGTTCACATACAACACTATTAAGTCAATTATCAGAACTTATCCACAGGTTCCTAAGTAACCTCGCTCCTGACTTTTGCATAAACAAAAATAGACCCCAAATTCGTTGCTCAAAGAAATATTTTTTTTCTCTAATTTATATTTTTAGGATCTGATTACTCCACACATGTACCATACTCCTGATAAAATTCACAGTAACCCTCAATTATACATAAATATAGTATAGTACTGTTTAAACTTACAAAGCAAAAACCATGAAACACCACAGAGCGAAGTTGAGATTTTCTCACACTCACACATAAAACCGAAAAACAAACAATAACCCCCCCCCCCAACAAACCCCTAATAGGTAATGATGAACACATCAAGTGATTAACACAAAAAACAAAGAACTAAAAATACCTTCTTACATCATGCCTGTGAACTAGATTTTATTATTTATATACATATGTATAATACATACATATGTAAATTATATATTACATATATATTGTGTACACATAATGTATATGTTTTGCATTCCATGTTAGGGTAAAGCCAGCCTGGTCCACTTTAACCCCTGCACTCTGTTTTCTCTCAGCGTGCGTACTTCTTGCTTTCTTTTAATAAAATCATCCTGTGTTCCACACTGACGCGTCCTTAATATCCTTTTGCGTGTCAAGAATTCTCACAGCTCATGTGGCTGACCCTTCCCTCTCCTTCGGGACCTCCTGGGGACCCTCGGTCNGGCGCCTTGGGTCGCCCTGGTGGCGCGGGGGGGCTGCACCTTCAAGGACAAGGCGCTGGCGGCGGCGCGGAGGAACGCCTCGGCGGTGGTGGTGTACAACGAGGAGCGCTACGGGAACCTCACAGCGTCCATGTCCCACGCTGGTGAGCCATGTGGGCGTGAGAGGTGGAGGAGGTCTCTGTACGGTAGTCACGGTCGGCGGATCCTTTCTCTCTGGCCAAGAAGTGGCCCTGGGCGCGACTCTGATAGTCTCTGGGTATTGGGAGGTATTAGGGGAGCCCTGGATTTGCCCCCTCTGGTTCTCCGGGTGCTGCTGAGAAGGAGGCAAGTCGACACATGAGATTAGATCTTTTCGTTTGGTGGTTGATGTGGAGGGAGGTGCCCTCAGAAGGGGGAGCAGTAAAGGAATGAAAATCTACTGGAGGAAGGTTGTGGTTCTACCAAGTGGGAAGTCCCATTTCCGTTCACTGTTTCCCCAAATCGGGCGGGTAAGGAGGAGTTGAAGCTCTAACCAGTGCAATCCAGGGTCGTGCTACGTCCGTTCACTCTGGTATCTTTTCATTCTGGTGTGTTCACTTTCATGAAACATGTCAGTATTCTAAACTTTGTCCGAAAATTTTGGACTCGAGTCAGAGAACCTGGGCTTTAAGTTCTGTATGTTTTCTCATTTGCTAAATATATGATTTAGCAATCATTTGTTCAGTCTTGTTTGGAAGAAATTTTAGAAGTTACTCAATTGGAGAAAAGACCTTGCTCTTTGCTAGGGTACTCGTCTTACACTTCCCCAGGGCAACAGGTTGCATCTTCAGGCAGTTACGGTAGTTTGAATCTTACTTTCCAAATACTGTCCTTGGAACTGAGTTCTTTCTGGGTAAGAGATAGCCAGGACCCAGAGAGTAAACCTATTTCTGTTGTGCTGAGATCGTATTAGCTTTAGGCATCACAAGATTAACTAATTCTGAACTCCCTTTTTTTTTTTTTTAATGTTTCTGTGACTACCAAGTTTCAGACATTCCTTTTCCTCTACTACTGTCTTCCTCCCTCCCTCCCTTCCTCCTTTCCTTCCTTTTTGGCTTCTTGCATACAATGCAAAACTGAACCCTAAAATGAGGGCAGAAAAGTGAGTCTGGCCTATTTGGTGGAATGTTGGGAATGGTAGTTGAGAGGTGAGGAAGTGGAGACTTTCAGAAAGCTTGGCTACAGATTGGGGGGAGGCAGAGAAATTGGCAGAAACTGTAGGAGCAAGGTACAGTGGTATAGGAGATGGTAAGGGGTATTTGAAGTCGGATGGTAGTGATCCTCTAGGACCCCAGAATGGAGAAGTGACTGAAGATGTTGGGTCTGTGATAAGGCAAGAAGGCTTTGTCCTGAACACTTGTGGAAGGGTTAGCCACAGAAAGAGAGGGGAATGAGCACAGAAGTCTATGTGGTGACATGAGGTTAGGCACCACCTTTGGTGCTGTTACTCTAGTGATTACATTTCTACCTGTTTGTCCTTGTGCCCAAGCTGTGTTTCATAGACTTATGAAAGGTCCTGCCAGATTTGACATAACATTGCAGATACATACTATCCATAGTTAGTGTGCCATGATTCCCCAATGCTGGTGTACACACTTTTGTGTGTAATCACATATTAATGAAGACTTATTTTAAATGGGATGCTCATCATTCTAAATCTCCTCTAATTTTTGATGATGACATTGATATCCTTCCCAGTGAATAACACTTGTTCTAACCATGGTTCAGCACCCTATTTGTTAATATTATTAGCATATAATGTATTCAGGTCCAGAAAAATACCTCTTTATTGTTCATTTGAAGTTCTCTTTTTAGGACTTCTGTTCCTACCATCAGCCTTCATTCTACCCTAAGACAAGATACACAGAATTGTACCTTGTTTTAAGTGTGAAAACTCCCATTGTGTAGATGTGCTCAGCATTCTGTATACAGTGACACAGTCTTTCTGACTACCCTTTAAGGTAGTTTCTTAACCCTCTTGTACAGATAAGGAAACTGATACTCGGAGAATTTTAAAAACTTGGTAATCTATGGCCGGATAATTCTTGTGGTAAGTGCTGTGCTATCCTGCTTTGTAGGATGCTTGGTTGCATGACAATCACCCACCCCCATTGGATTCCAGTAGCACTCCTATTGTTTTAATAACCAAAAATGTCTCCAGAAGCTGTCAGGTGTTCAAGGAGAGAAGGGAGTGACAAAATTATCCAACATTTTGAACCACTGACTTTAAGTGGAGATTACATTGGTAACAGTGTGATTGGTGGATTAAAGAGAGGAAAAGAAGAAAAGTTTAGTCAGACTGTTGGGCTACCATGTGATCTATAAGGGCCAGTACTTCAGTGGTGATTGCAGAAATGGAAAGGACAGACCCTCACAGAACTTGACCCACTTGGGTATGTGACTTTGTGAGTGGAAAGGATCCAGTTTAATTTGAGGTGACAGTAGAGCCTTGAAGGCCATTTAAACTTAGGTTTCCCATATTTAGTCATAATGTAGCTAGAGCCAAGAAAACCCACTGATTGAGCCATTCTGTGTTCAGTGTAACACTGGATTTCTATGAAATACGTAGAGGTGGGGGGCTCATAAAATTGAATACTGATAGTCTTCCCCAAGTCAGGGGAAATTTCAGTAGTTGTTCTGAAACCTATTGCTTGTCTAACTGAAATACAATAATAGATATTTTTTTAGATTTAAATCAATTTTGTGGTTTCTAAAAATCATGACTTTTAAGATAATTCTATTAGAACAACAGTAAGGACTGTTAAAAATGTCCATAGTTCATTAGCAGAATTATATTGAGCAGCCATTTTGTGTAAAGTATTGTACCTGCTCAGGCAGCAATGTGTAGGAAACATGCTTACTTGAAATATAAGCACAGGGGCTTAGGAAGCATAAAGGAAGGGCAACAGTGTTACAAAGGTATAGAAGTTAGCCTGATTGAGATAGGTAGAAACTGATAAAGGTCACATTGTTAACACAAAATCTTTTAGACAATATTAACTTTACTGTAGATATTGTGGGTTAAAAAATAGGGTGCTAGGCTGGTGCAGTGGCACATGCCTGTAATCCCAGCAGCTCAAGGAGGCTGAGGCAGGAGGATCACAAGTTCAAAACCAGCCTTAGCAACTTAGCAAGGCCCTAAGCAACTCAGTGAGACCCTGTCTCTGAATAAAATATAAAAAAGGAGTAGGGATGTGGCTTCGTAGTTAAGTTAAGTGCAGTGCCCCGGTTCAGTCCTCAGTACAGAGGGAGGAAGGGGGGAGGGAGGGAGGGAGAGAAGGAAAGGCAAAGAAAGAGCTGTTGTAGCTGAAATCTTGGTATGATTTTACAAAAAGGCGCTTTGATTCTTTGAACAATTATTTACTGAGTGCAAAATACTGGCAAGGATTAGAGCTATGTTTGGGGAAAGAGAGTTGGTAAGGGCAAGGAAAGTTTCAAAGACATGTAAGAAATCTCTGACTTTAGAGAGAGATCACGCATTGAGAGATGTGATTTTTGTATTGGCAGAGTATGGTCTTTCATGAGTGAATAATAAATTCTTAATTATAATACTACACTCACAAGTTATCTTTAAATGTAGATTTGAATTTAAAGTGTATTTTGAAGGGCAAGTTAAAGCTGATAGGGAAGGTGTGTGTAGTGTGTGGTAGGGGTAAGTGAGCTATAGGAATTGTGGGTGGCAGGAATAGCACTGCCAAAGGCTAAAGGTCTGAGGTGAAGTAATGCATTTGGGAAAGCTGCAAAAGAGTTCTCAATGACAGTAGTATGTTCAAGAAATCCAAAATATTTTTGGGAAAGCCAAATTGTCTAAAACACTTAAAATTCTAAAGCACCCAAAAATGAATTGCATGTATTTTGGAGTCCTAAGTCACCCTTTAGCCAATCATGGAAACATTTGTCCTGTGAAATGCTTTCATATTTCTAAGACGTTTATATTTTTACTTGGTGTACTATTTTCCCTGCTTTGGAGTCTATAATTCTCCTTATTAAGTTGTCACAACTGTAGTTATGGAGGATTGATTCATTTAAACCTTTCAATGGGCTGTCTCTGCTTGAAGCAGGGGCTACAAAAACTCATAAAAAAAGAACAGGTAGTACTCATCCAGTGAGGTGAGGAACCTATAAAGAATTATAGTAGGTGGGGCTGGGGATGTGGCTCAAGCGGTAGTGCGCACGCCTGGCATGCGTGTGGCCTGGGTTCGATCCTCAGCACCACATACAAACAAAGATGTTGTGTCTGCCGAAAACTAAAAAATAAATATTTCTCTCTCTCTCTCTCTCTCTCTCTCTCTCTCAAAAAAAAAAAAAAAAAAAAAAAAAAA
>NW_026000022.1:4620398-4658729 GCF_001458135.2 Marmota marmota marmota
AAAAAAAAAAAAAAAAAAAAAAAAAAAGAGCCTCATTCCAGATGAAGTGGCCTCATAATTAAAAAAAAAAAAGTTTTTGCAGCGCTTGGGAGAGAACCTAGGAGCACTTTACCACTGAACTACACTGCCTATCTTTTTTATTTTTAGACATGGTCTTGCTAAGTTGTTTAGGCTGTCCTTGAACTTGAATCCTCCTGCTTCAGCCTCCTGAGTAGGTGGGATTACAGGCTTGTGCCAGCCCAGCCCTGTAATTATTCCTATACATATCTTTCTTTTACTAAATGTTTATTTTTCTCAAGGCAGGAAATGTCTACCTCCTTATTGTGTCTACCCAGTGATTATATGGTAGTTTGCAGAAGTGCTTTGGAAACCACAGTTCTTGCTGAGGGATACTTTTAGGCCCCTGGGCAGGTCACAGGATACCTTCCAGACAGGAACCTGTAAGGAGCCACTTTAGAAGGGTGCCCTTCTGGCATTTCAGTAACCAGATCCCAATGGCTGAGATCCACATTTGATGTGCCACAGATTAAATTTCCCTGTGCAGTGAAATAGCATTATAATGTGGTTTCAGTGTAATGTCAGGGAACATTATGTGCATTTTGAAGTTATTGCTTGAATAGGTAGTATGTAAACATGATGCAGAATTTCTACTGTGCAAAGTAAAACTCCCACCCTGTCCAGTAGCCACCAGGTTATCTCCCCAGAGGCATTCTTGGTCCCAGTCTCTTGAATAGCCTTCTAGAAGTGGTTTATGTTGATATAAGCGTTTAACTTCTTGGGAGATTTTTAAGGGCAGCGTGCTGTTCATGTGGTTTTACTTGTTGCTTTTTTTTCCTTCTGAATACCTTGAGTATTGTTAATACTAACAGAGCTGCTGTTTTAACCTGTACATGTATTGTAATTTATAAAGCTGTTTTCTTTTTGATGGACATTTAAATTGTGATAACAAAAACTTCAGAAAAAAACACTAGCAGGTAAAGGAGAGGCATAAGGGATGACCCTCTGGACAGACTCCTCCTGGACAGCTTTGCTAATTTACTGCAGTTGGACAGTATTCCTCATTAATACTCAGTATGTTGTCACATCATTTCACTGTGGTGTTGGGAAATGTGTTAGTCAGCTTTTTTTTTTTTTTTTTTTGCTGCTTTGTCCAAAAGCCCTGACAAGAACAATTAGAGGAGGAAAAGTTTATTTGGGACTCACAGTTTCAGAGGTGTCAGTTCATAGATGGCCAACTCTTCCTCAAAGTAGAGATGAGGTAGAACATCATGGCAGAAGTGTGTGGTGGACTTCTCAGAAGAGGATATACAATTAATCAGCAAATACACGAAAAAATGCTCACCATCTCTAGCAATCAGAGAAATGCAAATTAAAACAACTCTAAGATACCATCTCACTCCAGTAAGAATGGCAGCCATTATGAAGTCAAACAACAAGTGCTGGTGAGGATGCGGGGTAAAAGATACACTCATACATTGATGGTGGGACTGCAAATTGGTGCAGCCAATTTGGAAAGCAGTATGGAGATTCCTTGGAAGACTGGGAATGGAACCACCATTTGACCCAGCTATTCCTCTTCTTGGACTATACTCAAAAGACCTAAAAACAGCATGCTACAGAGACATAGCCACATCAATGTTTATAGCAGCACAATTCACAATAGCTAGACTGTGGAGCCAACCTAGATGCCCTTCAATGGATAAATGGATAAAAAAAAATGTGGCATTTATACACAATGGAATATTACTCAGCACTAAAAAATTACAAGATCATGGCATTTGCAGGGAAATGTATGGCATTAGAGCAGATTATGCTAAGTGAAGCTAGCCAATCCCTAAAAAACAACTGCTGAATATCTTCTCTGATATAAGGGAGGTGACTCAAATGGGGTAGGGAGGAAGGGCATGAGAAGAAAATTACCTCTGGATAGGGAAGAGGGGTGGGAGGGAAAGGGAGGGAGAATGGGAATTGCATGGAAGAGGGAAGGTGACCCCCTTTCGTTATACAGAATTCAGGTATGAAGATGTGAGGGGAAAAAAAAAGAAGTGGGTCATATTAGATTGGGTAGAGAGAAGTGATGAGAGGGGAGGGGAGGGGAGGAATGGAAGGACAGCAGAATAAAATAGACATTATTGCTGTGGGTATATACGTGACTGCATGACCAATGTAATTCTGCAACCTGTACACTCAAAAAATTAGAAATTATATCCCATCTGATTCAAATGTATGATGTTGAGATCATTGTAATGTCATGTGTAACTAATTAAAACAAATTAAAAAATAGTGTTAAAAAAAAAAAAGAAGTGTGTGGTGGAGGAAGGCATTTGGGAGCATGGCATCAGGAGGTAGAGAGAGAGAGGGAGAGACGGGTAGTTTTGCTCAACAAGGACAAAATATATACCCTAAAGGCAATCCTCCACCCTACCTGCCTACAGTTACCACTCAGTTAATTCCTAACCCAGACATTTCATCTCTAAACCATCTTGCATTATCTCACACATGAACTTTCTGAGGACACCTCACATTTAAACTGTAATAGGAACTCAGCTCTGCAATCTATATAGAAAAAGCACCCAAAGCCCAGTCTTCAAATGGCTTCAAGACATCCAGAAGTGCTTCTTCTTGTGTCTAGTGGGCCTGTAGGCAAGATGTGCCTGCCCATGAGGATGTACCACCAGCCACTCAGCTACAGTGATGTCATTGAGAATTCTAGGCTCAGGATTTCTGCATCTAACACATGCAGCAATTCCAGAGTGCAAGTGTGATCACCTTATCAGGGTATAAGAAGGAGAGGCCTGTGAATTGTCCCCTGCCATGACCATTGACAGTGTGGACAATGTCCAGGTAGTGAAGGCTAGAACTACCCATATCATCATGAATTCTGCAATCATGAAGCAAATCAGGAAAGCTCTCAGCATTATCAACAATAGGCATCACTGAGAGGTAGTGGCTGCACTTTCCACCAGGGCCTTATCACCCAGAAGACCAAGGGCTTTCAAATGTCAGAAGTACTCTGTAAACTGAAGTTGCAGAGCAGAGAGAGATCAAAAGAAGAGAAGCAGCCTGCATCTACCCAGTTCACCATCATCAGTATTCCATTCTTGCTCTGCACAGGGGCCCAGAGGCTGATTTACTTCTGGTTCCTCTAATGCCTTACCTGGCCCATATTCTAGCATTATGGGTCCTGGAAGTGGGTTAAGGACAGAAACTTGTCAGATCAATGGAGGCACTATCCATCAATATCCCCTCTGAAGTCTGGTTCTGGAGGTTTTGCCATGTAGGCCTACCAGGAAGCCCAGAAACCCTCCAGTGGAGCTGATCTGTCTCTGGGCCACTGAAATGACCGAAAATTCAGCAATTTTCTAGCTACCCAAGATGGACATAACTGGTTATAGAATGGAAGAAACAGCCGCTACAGGCCTATAATCTCAAACCCTGTTTTGAGTGTGCTTTGTAAGCTCACTTGGCATCTAGAGCTCTCTCTCAATTCCAGGGATGCTGGATGGGTATTTCTTAACCTACTCCCCTTTTATCTTGGCTGTGATATAGGAAAGATATATTTTTAAGAACCTCTTAAACTGAGGTCCCAGCTAAAGAAATAATTTTTTTTAATTTTTCATTTTTGTAAACATTAATACAAAGCTTGTCCTTGTGTAGACGAAACCATTTGTACCTCTTTAAAGTTATGCCATATAATCTTAGAAGTAATGTTTGGGGCATCTACTTAACCTATTTTTTATTTGTTTACCCTATACAAGAACTTAATATTTGCGTTGGTTGAAACCCTAGGTTTCTTGATTCTTTTACCACCATCAGTACAATGACAAATCATGGTGTAGAGGTGTCACTGACTAGGTAAGACAGCTTTGGCCTTGACCGTGCTGCATGTCCTGTGCTCCAGTCTTGTTAGTTAGGGAGACCTCAGGTCTGTTTCAGATCTGGTTATAGTTAACAGCTAACAAGTTAACTTGGCAGGGAATCTACTTCCAAGGCTGAAACCAGAGTCTCCTTGCTTCTTGGTAGACCTGATAGATTCCTTTGTCCTATAGCTGGTTCCTCATACCTCTGTGTACCTTCTGAGCCACTGCTGTTGGAGGGATGCTTCTCTTTTGTATTTCACAGTGATTTTTGTCCCCCCCCCCAGTGCTGGGGATTCAGGGCCTCCCACATGCTCTGTCATTGAGAGAGAGGCCCCAGCTAAAGAAAGAATTTTTTTTAATTTTTCATTTTTGGAAACATTAGTACAAAGCTTGTCCTAATTGAGCTACACCCTTGCCTCTCAGACACTAGTTTTGCCTCTTCTTTCTTGTACCTTAAAGTAAGACTAATTTAATGCCAGTTTGAAAACTCCCTAAGGGAGGAAATTGATTCTACTCATTTGAAGTAAAGAAGATGATATGTACAGTTGTAGTCTTGATTTGATATTTGTGTGAAATTAGTTTCATAGTATTTTGATTTCCTTTTTCAGGTCAGGGCCTAAAACTTGTTTTTGTTTTTGCGCAGGGAGAAATGAAAACATTCACAATTTTTCATGAAAGCATTTTTCACCAAAAGGTACATGCAACACATATCTTACAAAGGAAAGGGAATCAAGAAACTGCCTTTGTATTCTCCTCATGTGTACATGAATAGTCTCTGTCTTGAACACTATCTCAGATACCTTTTGTTATTTGTTTTGGATACTATCTTATATAAGGAGCTGACCTCATTGAGAAGCCTAGAGTCTAAAATTATCAGGACAATTTATTGTCTTCTGTTATGTCTTGTTTTGACAGCAAGAATTTTTATTACTCAAAAAAAAAAAAGAAGAAAGAAAAAACATTAGCAATAAAGTTTCTTTATAGATATTCCACCATATTTATGTATAAGTACACCAGTTAATTACATTCTTGGACACAGAATTGCTGGGTCAGAGAAAGGTGTGTCTAAATTTTTTGGTAACCATTCCCCCCACCCCCATACAAGAATGTTATAATTCACTCCCCCAGCATTGTACAAGAGAGTGTCTCTGACAATCTTATATATAACATCTTTTCACTTGTGCCATGAGTTTTCATGTTTAAAATTCACTTGTTGGGGATGGATACTGGATACTGATGGACACAGGGGTTTCTTTATGGGATGATGGGAATGTTATAGAATTAAATGATGGTAATGCTTGTGCAACTAGTCAGTCTGCTTGAAACCACTGAATTGTATACATTAAAAGGATGATTTTTATGGTATGAATTATATATCAATTAAGCTGCTTTTTTTGAGAGAGAGAAAGAATTTTTAAAATATTATTGTTATTATTTTAGTTTTCAGTGGACACAACATCTTTATTTTATTTTATTTTTATGTGGTGCTGAGGATCGAACCCAGCGCCCCATGCATGCCAGAGGATCGCACTACCGCTTGAGCCACATCCCCAGCCCTAAGCTGCTATTTTTAAAAACCATTTGTATTTTCCATCCTGAAAACTGACTTTCTTTGTTTTACAGTCATCCTTTTTCTTATAGAAAATTTGTTTGTTTTACAGTACTGGGGAAGGAACCCAGGGTCCTAAGCATGGTAGGCAAGTGCTTTGCCACTGAGCTATAGCCCTAGCCCATTTTTAACAATTTTTTTAAAATTATGAGACAGGATCTCTCTAAATTGTGCAGGCTGGTTTTGAACTTGTGATCCTCCTGCCTCCGCCTCCTGAGTAGCTGGGATTACAGAACTGTACCACCACACTTGGCTGGGAAATTAGTTTTTTAATTCCCCTGTTTCTTCTAGGCTCGCTCGCTCTCGCGCTCGTGCTCTCTCTCTCTCTCTCTCTCTCACACACACACACACACACACACACACATACACATATAGTTTTGTATGTTTATTTCTGGTGTTTTTATTCTGTGCTGTTCTGTGAGTGTCTTCATATGCTACTCCCATTCTGTTTTAGTTAATTTAAAAAGTTTTCCTGGGGGCTGGGGTTGTGGCTCAGTGGTAGACCACTCACCTAGCTCGTGCAAAGCCCTGGGTTAGATCCTCAGCACGACATAAAAATAAATAAATAAATAAAATAAAGGTATTGTGTCCAACTATAACTAAAAAAAATACATACATATATATAAAAGTTTGCCTGATCCATTCCTGATTATTTTTTCCCTAAATGACTTTAGAAGTAGAATATTAATGTTTTTCTTTAATCCTGTTTATATTTAATCATTGTTATATTCATTTATAGCTAGGTTTATGTTGATTATTTTGCCCCTTTTCTCTTTATTTTTTTTTATCTCATGGTTGCTTGTGCCTTCAGAGCAATGTTAAATAATAGTGATCATAGTGAAATTCTCATATTGCCTCCCTGATTTTAATTGGTATGTTTCAGGTATTATATATTATTATATGCAAGTAAAATTAGTCAGACTGGTTCTTTTGCTTTTTATTCTATGTTTGGGTTTATAATCTTAGAAATAATTTTAAAACTTCCTTTGTCCCCTTACAGTCAGCTGTGGGACAATTTAAATATCATCAGCAGTACTTAACCTTAAAGGTTTGGTGGTATAGATGTCACCCAAGAAAATGAAGGGTATCCTGGCTTTTGGGAAGGTACTTCTTGGTGATTGATTCTACTTTTCCTCATGAGATCAGTCTATTTTCTCTTTTGGAATCAATTTTGATAACTGATGTTTTCCTTGAAAATTTTTCAATTTTTTTTGAAGTTTTCAAATGTGTGTTGATGAACATAGCTCTCTTTTGTCTTACATTGATTTCTTTGATCCTTCCTACAGGAACAGGAAGTATAGTGGTCATTATGGTTAGCTATCTAAAAGGAAGAGAAATTTTAGATGTGGTACAAAAAGGAATTCCAGTAAAAGTGACCATAGGGATTGGCACCCGTCATGTGCAGGAGTTCATCAGCGGTCAGTCTGTGGTGTTTGTGGCCATTGCCTTCATCACTATGATGATTATCTCCTTAGCCTGGCTAATATTTTACTATATACAACGTTTCCTGTATACTGGCTCGCAGTTTGGAAGTCAGGTAATTATGGATAATTTTATTTTTACTTTTGAAAAGATAGTTCATAAATATATCCCATATATATTGCTTGAAGTTATATTTGACCATATTCTTTATTTCCTTCTCACTCATATAAGTATTCATATGACTTTTTGAAACTAACCTTCTAATTAGAATGCATTAAATTTTCTATCTTGTGGAAGATTAAAAACTATTTTTTAAGTTTAGGACACTTTTTGCACATTCAGTTCCTGCACATATCATTTGTCCTTTTCCAGACAGAGAGCAATGGCAAAAAGGTACCAGATGTAGTGAACCTGCTCTCATAACCTGGGTTTCTGAGCTGGCCTAAAGGCAGGGAACGAGCATCCCTGTCTCCACTGTGGAGCAGCTGTCAAGCCATTTCCCTTCAGAGAGACCCTGTCTCAGTAACAGCAGAGATGAGGGCTGATGAAGAGCCAGAGGCTTCTAGTAGCAGGATCTGTGCCTATGCAAAGTTGGCCTTCCTGACTGTTGACATAGGAAGGGCTCTTTGTTTTTAAGTTCCTTGATGCTGGGCATGGTGGTGAATACCTGTAATCCCAACGGCTTGGGAGGCTGAGGCAGGAGGATTGCAAGTTCAAAGCCAGCTTAAGCAACTTAGCAAACCCCTGTCTCAATAAAAAATAAAAAGGGCAGAGGTTAAGCAACCCTGGGTTCAATCCCTAATACCATAAAGGGGGATGGCTGACAGAGTGATCATATGGTACCTCCATCCTCAGCCTATTTCTTTCTTGCTGATATTTAGACATAGAATTGGTTTCTGTGGCTGAGGTGTATGTAGGTCAGTGGTAGATCACATGTTTAGCATATCTGAGGCCCTGAGTTTCATCTCCACAGCACTACATACAGACTAAAAAAGTTGATTCCTTCTTCAGACGTAGAATTGAAAATAAGTTTTGTCAGTCAAATAGCTCTTAAGTTATATGACTGTTGTATATATTAAGACTTAAAATGGTGATGAAGGTATTTTTAGTTATTTTCATTGTAATATGAAATTAAAAATTGACTTTTTAATGAAATTTTTTCTATATGCTTGCATATAATTTTTTATAAAATAGTGATTTAATTTGAAAATTTCAACAATAATAATGATATTTTATTATTAATTTATTAACAATAATAATAATAATTTTCTCTCCAAGAGCCATAGAAAGGAAACTAAGAAAGTTATTGGCCAGCTTCTACTTCATACTGTAAAGCATGGAGAAAAGGTAATATTTTTATACTGTGTTGTTTTGTTTCTTGGTTTGGACCAAAGGATGTGTTTATGTCTTGAGAAATACTTCCCTTCCTGTCTTTTAATTCACAGTATCCAGTCTGTGGCGCTTTGGTAAATTGAGTTAGTATTAACTTGCATGTATATATTTATTGTAAAGAGGATTAGTAGAAATTCTGAGGTTGAAGAACATTCCAGATCTGTGCTCTCCTGAGGGTTAGCCACTAGTCACATACAGCTATTTAAGTGAATTAAATTAAATTTAAAATTGTGTCCCTCAGTCACACTAGCTACATTTCAAGTGATCAGTAGCCACGTTGACAGGAGCTGCCATGTTGGATGGCACTGACATGCCCATCATCTTGGAAAGTGCTATTGGACAGATCTGGGTGACTATAAAGAAGCTGCAGAACTTAAAGTTTATACCATAGACCTGCGATTCCTTAAATTCATTTCTGTTAAATTTGAGACTACATGTCCATTCTCTCTGATTCCCCCAAGTACAGGAAAAACATACTTGATATTTGTGGAAAAGGAAAAAAAAAAGATATCTTTAAAACTACTTTTTTATTAAAAAAAAAAGTAAACTTTTGGGGTTGGGAGGGGCTGATACTTTAAAGATTTAGAATCATACCAGAGACTTAAAGCATTTTGGAATAGGACAAATCCTGAATCTAGAATGATATAGATTGCCTAAAAGGAAAGCTGTTACTAATGCAGTAGTATTTATTTTTTTAATGGTCCCTCTTTGGTGCTTTGAAATGTTGCTAACTAGTGTTGAGATTGGTTCAGTTGTTTTGTTGTTAAAACTTAATCTTTTCCATTCTCTAGTTTCTAGTCTACCCTCCTCCCCCACCAAAAGGAAGAGAAACTACATTTACAGTACATATTTCTTCCTCTAACCTACTTAAAGGATGATTAAAACAAAAATAACACATTAAATTACAGAGTATAAAATTTTGAAATCTGTTATTAATGGTTTATGTGATATAATTAGTATTAAGATATTCTAAGAATTATATTGGTGGCTACCATTCTTTCCCTAATATAGCTTACATCGCAGTACATTTGAATTTTAGTAGTTTGTTACAAGGTAATGATTTCTTTTTGTATAAATGTTTTGAATAGAAAAAATAAAAAAGAAATATAAGAAAAAATACTCTTTATGGCTTAAGATTAGCATCTGATTTACAAATCTCTAAGGGTTCTTTAGGAGAGACTTTCCAGTTAATGCCCTTGGTAGATTCTAAACCCATTCTGCATAACTAGTTACTCATAAGCATATGGTTCTATGTTCCTCTGGAACATGAATGCCTTCTGCTCTCGTCAGGAACCACCATTATAACATATGAGAAGATATAGATTCATATGTGTAATTAATGGAATTGAGTCTTTGAAAACATAAGTAAATTGATATTATCTTCTTCCTATACAGCACATTTAAAAGAAAATATATATATATATATATATATATATTTTTTCCCCAGGGACAGTTTTTTGAAAGTTGTCAGAGTAATAGTTAAAAAAGAAGATCCATAAGTGTTCCATGAGTTGTATCGATACATGGATTTTATGACAATTTTACATTTTAAACATGTATTTTTTGTAGTCTATATCTTAACCTGGTTTTGGATACTGACATTCTTTTTTTTTTTTTTTTTCCAATTTTTCTTTTGTGTAGATTTACTAATAGTAATGTGTAAACTTTAATGCCATTATTAAGGACTTCAAAAAATCATTTCAGGGCTGACGATGTAGCTCAGTGGTAGAGCACATGCTTAGCAAGGCCATGGGTTTGATCCCCAGTATTGCGAAAAAAAAAGTACATATTCAAAAAATTATTAAAATCGTTTCATTATTTTTGCATGGCATATGATAAATAAATGACAATATTTACTTTTATTGCAGTGTATAATTTAAAATGTTGGTATAAACTTGATTTTAACATGGTCTTTGATAACATTATTTTTATACAAAATTCAGTTCTTAACTGCTTTCTTTTTTATAAGTGGCATATTAGCTAAATGTATTTTTAAGTAATTATAAGGATAATGTAGTCATATTTCATAAAATGAACTTTGCAGCCACATTCAGCACTGAGTTCCTGAATCCCTGTCCCAGAAGTCCGTTCTGTTTTGGGACAATGATCACTCTGGCCCTGACTGCTTGGTTGATGAGATAGAACCAGGTGGATGGATCCATGGGTACCCAGAGAAGTGGAGAGGGCTGACCCATAAATTCTTAGAAGTGGAAATTTTGTCACAAGACTTTCTTCTCCAGCAATTTTTGTTTCTTTGTGTCTTTGTTAATTCATTACATGAAAAACAAATGACTTATTCCTATTTGTAATTCTTTTAGTACTAGTGAGGTAGATATTTTCAGATATGTAGCCATTTTTATTTTCTCATATGCAGATTATAAATTTGTCTTTAGCAGATGTAAATTTCTTTTTAATGATTCTAGGAAATGAGTAATTTCCTGGATATTTATTCTTTTCATTAAAGTGTAAGGTTTATGTTTGAGAAATGATTTATTTCATCATAATATGGCAGGCATTTCCTAGCATATTTAAATACTATTGTGTCTGAGTAGGCAAACAGTAAAATTTTTTCATTTTCAGCCTCATTCCTTAGATAACCTCTTGATAGTGGTAAGAAGTAAATACCAAATATAATCATCTGAATTTTAGTTTCATGTTATCCCAGTGTAAAATAGAATCCATCATTGTTTTAGTCAGTATATAGTACATTTTCGAAGGATGTGCTAATGCCAAGGATAAAGTAAATTCTTTCCTTTTCTTTTTACAGGGAATTGATGTTGATGCCGAAAATTGTGCAGTGTGTATTGAAAATTTTAAAGTAAAGGACGTTATCAGAATTCTGCCATGCAAGTATGTTTTTTTTTTCTCTTTTCTTTTCTTTTTTTTTTTTTTTTAACCTACTGAGTCATTAATAATTGCTGGACAAGTTTCAGTATCCTGACAAAAGAGTTCCGTGTCCTTTTTATGGTATAAAGATCTTGCTATCTTTGATCATCTCATCTTTTGAAAGAGAAGCTTAGGTTTTCTTACTGTCTTCAAGGCTCTTTAAAATTGCTTTTCTTAGGACTCTTCCATGACCATTAGACCCAGTGTACATCTTTGTCATAGATGAGCTTCTAGTCTCATAAGCAGGTATTCATTAGAATGCTGGGAATTTTATTATATACTTAGCAAAGTATGCTATGTCAAGAGCAAGAAAATTGAAGCAAAAAGGTGAAGGACCCAAGGGAATGGGCCTAAAACAGCCAGCAGGAAGCAGGTGTGGGGAGGGCAGTGGTTTGCTATTTGTACCCTGAGTTTGAGTTCTCTTTGTGGTTGTGAAAAATAAATATTCCTCCCTTTATTTGGGTTACAGTAACTTGGTTTTGCTCAAGTTCAGTTTTAGCAACAGGAAGTTGTGATTTCCTTTTTAGGCTACTTTAATTGATAACTTTTAGAAGAATTATTTTGTTAGCAGAATTGGTTTATTTTATGTACAGAAATTATATTTTAAGTCAGATAAATTTCATTTATACTTTACACCTTTTAGAAGCACGTCATAAGTTAATATATTTGTGTTTTGCTTTGTTTGCAAAGCATGTTAGTGTATAATCTACTACTGCAGGGTAGACTAAGTTCTTAATAATTCTGTGAAGGAAATAAAGGAACGAGTATCAGAATATCAAAGTCAAAAGTTTCCTGAATGAAAGTAGGTGTGGGTACCTAATGAATTGGTCTCAGTATAGGTTGATCATGTCTTCTTTAACATCATTAAAGTTACTCTAGGCTGATTTAGGACATGTTTTCCTTAAGAAATAATGCTCTCTATGCTGCACAGATGAGCCTAGGTGTCTATACTGATGGCTGAGGTGGGGTTTGTACTTGACTGTCAAATGCAGACATGTACATTTCCTGGGCTGCTCATTGAGATTTTGACTTATTTCCCAGTTTTCTCCTGTGATTTATATAACATATTCCCAATAATTTTTTTTTTTTTTTTTTTTTTGTAAAAATTGTTTCCTTGGGTCTGTCAGTTTTTAGTTTGCAGATGGAAAATCAAAAGGCAAGGTGAATTAGACTATGATATAATTAAGAACTGTTACCTTACCTGACCTAGGGGATTTCTATTTGAAGGAAGCTCTTCAAATGATTGTACTAGACATGTGCTGTGCCCAGCACTCTTGTACACACATTGTTTGTGCCTCTCAGAGCAGCCTATGCTGTATATGCAGAGAGGGAGGGCAGGAGCCTCGTCCAGGGTCAAGGCTGTTGAGTCGCACAGCTGGCTTTTGATCCCCATCTGTTTTATTCCAAAGCCCATATTTGATGCCCTGTCTTCCTCACACATAGAAAATAGACTCATCCATCACATAAGAGGAAATAATGGCGAATCAGTAAAAGAAGAAAATATATATGCCCTTGAAAAATTCTGATAGAAAAATGTAGAATGTTTATAAAAATATTTTTTAAGCCTGCCACCCAAAGATGACTTGTTAATATTTTGATATATTTTCCATTTGAATGCTTTTATGGACCCATATAAAATACTATCAATTTAGTATTAATTTAGTAGTGTTAGCTTACTTAAGCCACATTTATTCCCAAAAGTCTTGCAGGTAATTTTTTCAAGCACATAGAAATGTACAACATAGCATGGGATGGAAATAAGCCATGCTGTTTTTGTGGAGTGAAGGGAACATTTTACTGGAAGTCCCAAATTCTGTTGTAAGTACAAAGTAGATTAGCTGATAATTTAGGAAAAATGACTACTCTAGAATGTTGATTTGACATTGGTTAACTTGTACTGAGGGGATGAGTTGATAGAATGTCTTATTTCCTTTATAAGATATATAAACATTTATTTTAAAACATTAACACATACTTAATTTTTTTAGGCATATTTTTCATAGAATATGCATTGACCCATGGCTTTTGGATCACCGAACATGTCCAATGTGTAAACTTGATGTCATCAAAGCCCTGGGATATTGGGTTTGTTACATTTTTGTTTATATTTAATCTCTGCCCCAGTTCTTCCTGAGTGATAGATTTCATTATTGACCAGAGACAAGAGGACCAGACAAGCTCCTTCTTATATCCTTGTGGCTCTTTTTAAGAAGTTTTCCTCTTTGTTAAAAACAAATTCTTAAAGTTGAAAAAATAATTAATTAATTCAATTCATGGTATAATAATAGGCCAGGATGTCCCTCAGAAAATTTCTAATTACTTAGACCAATATATCTTGGTATACTACACTGCAAAATGTTTATATGGTAGTCAGTTTCGTATAAACAAGAATCGTAAGGAACCCCACAACTTTTCTGGCTTCAGTGCACATTTTACATAAGAGGAAACTAAAGTCAACACTTCTTCATATCAGTTCTCCTTATCCCTGGATTTCAAAATTAAATAGTGCTGGAGACATCGTTCTGCATTGATTTTGGTCCATTAGTTTGTAATATGTAGATGGTCAGAAATCTTTCTCAGAAGACATGAGGGCAAAATGAAAGAGATTATAACAGCAACCAGCCATGTGCTTGCTAAAGGCCTTAAATACATGATTATATTTACTCCCACAACTGTTAGCTTCCCTGTCCTACTAGTTACAAAATTGTGCTTAGAGAAGCTGAATATCTGAAGTTGTGCAGCTAGTTCATGGGGGATTAGCTTTCAAACACAAGTTTGCTTAATTCTGAGTTCACATTCTTAATTACTATCCAACCCAAAGAGAAGGATATAGAGGAAAAAATTATTTTTCTAGATTGTCACATTTTTATTGTTTTCAGAGTCTACATAAAATATATTAATGGCTCAAAATACACTGATAATAAAATTTTTAGATAGAGATCTTTGAAAAGAATAGTTTGAACATTGATTTTATTTTTCTTGTAGCTAAACATAGTTTTAGAGGTTTTTTTGTAGGGCTTATTATAGAATAGGAACTACAAAGATATAGATTTGTTTTTTAGTGCTGGGGATTGAACCCAGGGCCTTGTGCATATCTCCTGGGCTGCAGGTCTGCCTGAAACTTCCTCTCATCTAGCTTACAGTGTCTTCCGAAGATACTGAAGAGACCTCTCCTTAATAACTGCAAAATAAGTCCCAGAATAACCTCTCTGTAGGTATCCAGGAAGAGGAAAGTCCAGTGATCAAGAACTGCTTTACTAGAACCTCATCCTTTGATGTCCTGAAAATTTGTCTCGCTTCCATGATTTCTAAAGTTAACTTATTGTGGTTTTAAAATCATTGTAGCTTTCTTCAGCATGTCATAACATGCTTCCCCAGCGGGCTTAGCTCTTGTCCTCTTTGCTCCAGAAACTAGCTTAGTGAGAAACTGAGCCTTCCTGGTTCAGCATTTTAAATGCTAGAACACAAGGAGTTTGGCAGGTTATTTTCTTGGCAGTCATAGAATTGTCTTTTTAGTTAGGTATACTCTGAAGCTTTTACTAGATTATTCTCTTCATTAGTCAATAATTTTAAACTTGCTGTTCACTTCTGGACATTTGTATGAGGGAATTTCACTGACCTTACTGTAGAGACTTTGATCCTCATGAGTTTTGATTTGGGAAGCATAACTCCATGTATATTTGTATATTAAAAGTCAAACGAGTCTTCATTTTGCATAGAGTTAACCTGCTTTCTTAGAATGTTAATTTCAGAAAGCTAGACTTTTGTCCCCAGAATGCCTAATTTAGTTTTTGAAGGGTAGAAACCTGTAGTAACTTTAAGGCTGACAAAAGAATTCACTTGTCTTACTTTTTTTTTTTTTTAGTCTTTACATGGTTTGCCATTTTCTTTAACCCATCAACTCCTCTTGCCTTGGATATTTTCGATAGCCATGGCGTGCTTTCTTGTAGTGTCTAATTCTCTGTTTTTTCATGATCATGTGAAAGTCACCAGTGGCCCCTCACACAGACTTGAACAAGAACCGTCATTTGTTTTTTGCACTGTAATACTATTTGTCACTGTTTTCATTCATTCAGTGAGCACTGATAAAGGAATGCCATTTAGGTGTTAAATCTGAACTTGGCTCTAGTGAGGTAAAGATGGATAAGACACAGCCCCTCTGATCGAGGGCTCTTGGGAATTTGACCTTCAGGACTGGTAGGGACCAGTACACAGGTAGAACATGACAAGAGAACAGTGTTTGAGGTACTGGTTGGAGTATTAAGCAAGGAGAAGTGAGAAGATGGAGGTAGTGCATTTTATTTGGGCCACTGAGCTGGGTGTTAAAGGATTTTAGCAGCACTTCAGTGTACTACTGACTGATGGTGTGTCTCCAGGGGTGACCTATGGGATGGGAGGCCTCCAGGTAGTTAGGTTAGGCAGATTTTAAATAAACAGCTTGTGGTGGGGTTCAGCAGGAGTTTGGCATTGTGGTAACACAACAGCAACAGGATTTGTTACTTGGTGTGTTGGGAGTCGAGGTGAGAGGGAACGTTCAGTGCTGGGTGTCAGAGGTGTTTAGTTACTGGTAAGGGAGGAGGAGATTGTTCTGGACACAGCTGAAACAGGCCAGTGGTGTCCTGAGAGCCCAGAGGACAGAGGTGGAGTGCTCCGTGAGCCACACGATCAAATCAGGCTGTGGTAACCCTCGCTTAGTAAGTCACCTTCCAGCAGTGTCATCTATTCACATGCAGCTTTGACTCTAGCATTCCTCAACAATGTCTGGATATCCCCCCAAATGTCGGAGACTTAATGTAGTGATGCCATGGAGCCTCTGGCCCTCCTTTCATTATTTTATTTAAGTAGCAAATGTAAAAGAGGGGAAGCACAAAACAAACTACAGCTGAGAGTGCTGAGAGTAAGAGCCAGGACTCCAGGACTAAGTTTTTTTGTTTTATTTTGTTTTAAGAAAACCAGAATATAGTCTGAAGCATTCTGTTGTTCAGAGCCTGTTCACTTTTGCCAAGTTCAGTGTTCAAATGTCAGGGACGTGTTAATGTACTATGAGCAAGAGGACAGTTAAGTACTGATGGAGTTACTTAGAAAAGGCATTTTCTTCTGTTCGGATTTTCAAGGGAGCAGAACCTGAGGATGTTCAGGAGCTGCCCACTCCTGAGTCTACCCCTGGAAGCATTTCGCCTGGGAATGTGAGTGTAGCTTCACAAGAGGAGGGCAGAAGCAGTGGCAGTGGCAGCAACCTGCCATCCTCATCCACTAATGAGTCTGGGCCACAGTGCCCTACCACTTTCAAAGAAGATGCAGGGGAAAACACAGCATTACTTGGTAAGTGGCTGGTAGATTTAACTAACTTGTTTGTTTTCCTAACATTTCTTCTTAGATTATTTAGTGAATGATAATTATTATTTTTTTCTTTCTTTTATTGTGCTGGGAATTGAACCCTGGCCCTCTCACAGGCTAGACACATGCTGTACCACCGAGCTATACCCTCCACTCCACAAAAAATATTTTCTGATATTGCAAGGCAGGGAAATTATTTCTTTATTCTTCTTTTACAAAATTTCTGAGGTATTCTGCATTCTTTAAAGATTAATTCTAAAATAATTTTGCCTAATCAAAATCTCATCTGAATTTTTATTGGAATTGAATTGACTTGCAGGTTATTGTAAGTAGGAAGAGTTGATGCTTGCCAATTTGAATGTTGCATCCTGGAATAAAAATGCATATTTTTCAAAGCAGTGAGATTCAAATTTAATTTGTTTTTTAACATGTGAGGTAAAGATAGTAGAAACACTAGAATTGAAGTTTTAAACTGGTACCAAGAAAAAAAAAAAAGCGCCTTTCGAAAGAAAAAGGAGAATGGATACAGAACCATAAAATTGTCAGGGTTGATCTCTTCACCGTCCAGGGCAGCCTCTTAGAAATGGATCTTGTTTTTAGGCATCTCATTGCATTAAGCCAAAGTGCTACCAGTATGAATTTTGCTGTTGCCTTCAGGCTTTATAAAGAAAACTGAATTTGCTTTCTCTGGCACACGGCCAGCCTTGAGAATGTGCAAATGCAGGCTCCAGTCCTTCTGAATGTCCTTCAAAAGTAGTTTCCAGTTTCCTGCCATCTGCCTTGTTGTATTGCACTTCACCATAGTCTCTCTTCAGGTGCCTACTTAGAAGATAACAAAATTCAAAATAGTGAATAGAAGTAAAGAAAATGAAAAAAGAAACTGGGTTTACAAAACAATAGGATGTTGAGTACATTCTAAAGAAGCTGGATTCCCCTTCCTGAGAACCCCAACCTCTTTTGGAGGCTCACTTTTTATTTTTTTCTCTTTGTCCTTTCTTTAATCCTAAGTATTGTTCTCTAGTAAATTAACTGGTAACTTGTATAATAATGTTCTTTCTATCCTGTAACAGTCATAGTATAAATTGAGAAATGCTAAATTTTAAAAATCAGTTATTTGAAGTGGACATTAATACTTACAGAATATAATGCAGTTTTGCTTACGGTTAGGAAAATGTTGCTGGGCTGACAGGAGCAGCTAATCAATCAGTGTGGAACTTCGAGTGGAGCACCCCCTGCAAGGGTCCCTGCTGCCTGCTCCTCCCAATGTCCAGTCTATCTACCCCTCTTTTGTAGGGAGCTCAGAGTATTTGGCTTTGAGGTGACCCTGGCCAGAGCATACAAAATTTCTGTTAAAAGGGAGGAATAAGTTCCAAGACATGTATATACAACATGGTGACTCTAGTTAACAATATATTTATATTTGAAAATTGGTGAAGATAGACTGTAAGTGTTCTTATGACAAGTATGTGAGGTAATACATATATTAATAAGCTTTATTCAACCAATCCATTGTATACATAGTTCAGAACACCATATCATACACCATAAATATATACCGTTTATATTTTCCAATTTAAAAAGTAAATCAATTTTTTTAAGGTGGGGAAAAATGGTTAATAATAGGGACTGAGGACACTCTGGTAGAGTATATAATCTTGAATGTGTAAAACCTGGAGTTAGTCCCCAGCACCAAAAATAAAACAAATTTAATAAAGTTTTTTTTGTATCTGTATTATTATTATTATTATTTATTTTTATGTGTTGCTGAGGATAGAACCCAGTGCCTCAACATGTGCTAGGCAAGTGCTCTACCACTGAGCCACAACTGCAGCCCCTAATAAAGTTATTTGTTATTTTACCACTAAATTTTAAACTGGCAAAGAAAAGAACCTGAATAAGTATTTGGTTCTGCTGCTGTGTTTAGGGAAGTATCACACAGTCCTCAGAAACCTTTTGAGCTTTAGTGATTTTTGTATCCCTGTTTTTCTCACTTAAATGCCTGGATTTAAACACCAGCTCCACATCTTTATGCTGATAAAAAGAGATAATGACATACTAGTCTGTACCTCATGGGATCATATATAGTACCAATAAATGTTAGCCATGTTTTCATTGGTGGCTACATCATTCTCACAGCTGCTTGTTTGACTCTTGAAAACATATTCCAATACCATCAACTCATACTTTGTCTTTTTTGTAGTACCATGCTGATCAAATTAATATCACTTTGCCTAATACTAGAAAACCTCTCTTAGCATATCTAAGAAACATTAGTTCTATATTTTTCTTGTTTACTGTCTCTTTGGAATAGGATATCATTTTTGCAAGTAAGTTTATTTAAATATTTCTGAAATTTGGTTTTTGAAATACCATATTCAGATGAATAGCTGTATTTATGTAACTGAAGTTTAGAATGTGCTGACCAATTTACTGACCTGGGGTGGTTTTGATGCTTTGTTGTAGAAGCCGGCAGGAGCGACCCTCAGCGTGGAGGACCCATCTCCTAGCGCACATCCCTCACAGACACATGGCTTGAACTAAAGAGGACATTTTATTTTATTTTTTTTTTATTTTAGCACATAGTTTATATACTTGAAAATAATGTATATTTTACCTTTCAGATTCAGATTTTATATACAGAAGGCTAAGATATTTTACTCTTAAGGAGACTTTTTGATTCATCTTCATATATTTATCTACAAGAATACAGTGTTTATGATAAATTGTTTTGGACTATCAGAGATGATGCCTAGGGAAGGCATGCTAATGTGGAAGGGGGGGGTGTTTCTAAATACTACATTAGCTACTACAGTACTGTAAACAAAGTTAATTTTATTTCTCAAGCTTTTTAGACAAAGCACATCAATTTTAGATTAGTTGAAGTGGAATTGTGTGATTAAATTCAATAATTGATCACATGGGCTTTCTCTGAAGGAAAAACTTACAAAACTTACTTTACACTTAAAAGATGAGAAATATCTAGCTTTCTTGCACATTTTTCATTGTACATAGAGATTTCAGAACTTGAGAAAGCGATTTCCATTGTTGTCTGGAATTATGAGAAAAGCGTTAGATGACTTTAGGAATTGCATTTTCCCCTTTAGTACGAACTACTTGTGACATCTTAATGGAGGGAAGTTTGTCCACCTTTCCTACAAATAAAAAGTTAAGACTTTATATTTCATATAAGCATTAAGTTATTTGCTGCTTGATTATGGAAATCAAATAGATGTACTATTATTCATTTTTATAATGATGAATATATTGTATTGGTTCTAATTGTAATTTAATCTTTACAGTTAAAAGAATGATAGATGAAGAATTTTTATATTTGTTGTTGGAATAAAATAACTAGTTTTCTTGATTAGTTTTTAAGCAAGCCCTTGATTAACCTCAACTCTCCCCCCCTCCCCCCGCCACACCCACACACACAAACACAGTTTTTTTAAACTTTTATTTAATGTTCTCTTTGGTCAAATGTAAAGCTTTTGGATATTGCTGTTTATAAAGTGATCAAAAACAACTCTGTTCTTTTCTCACTTCTTGGAGGTGAAAATCAAGGACTATGTAGCAGTTATTTCTTTTAAAGTGTAGATTATATAGACCTTTGTTGCTTTTTACTTTGTTTATTGAGGAAAATATGATTTTAAAAAATAATTTATCTTATAGCTATATCTTGAATATTAGGGTTTATGAAGCTTATTTTTTCTCCAGCTATGTACTATGTATACAAACTGAGTCTAGCTACTCAGTAAAATTTTTGATGAATTGTTTTACTGAAATAAATTGTACAGCCAGATTTGATACAAGGAGTATTGAAATAGAAAATTTGTCTTGCTTTGAGTACTTGTTTTCGTAGGTAGCCTCAAAGTTAGTTTCCATAACAGCTGTTATCTTGAAATCTACCTTTTGTGTTCACTACAAATAGGAAAATATGTTCTTGATTCTGTACCAAGTAGCTGCCTTTCAAGAGACATGTAAAAAAAAGTGTTTTAGTAATTCTTTTGGTAGCTAATGAAGCTGTCTCAGAACACTGGGACAGACCAAGGTTAATTATTTTTGGTTAATTATAGAAGTGTAACTTCTTAATCAGCGGACATCAAAATAGCTTCCCTCAACTCTTAACCAGAATATTTATGGAAACTTAAATTTAATAAAATGCTGGGGATTTGGGGACTCTAGATGAAGATTACACTAAATGAGATTTAGTTACTTTCCTCCTAAAAATTGTCATAAAAGCCATTTGTTCACATAATGTGGAACAGTGTTTTTTTAACTTTGAAAATCATAGGAATGGTGTGAAGGAAACCAAATCCATGACACTGAAGTACATGATGGTTCCCTGCCTGCCTCGCCTCTTCACTCCTTGGGGTGTGATTGGCATTCTGACTTTCCCAGCAGAAAACCTCAAAGGGCCAGAGAGGTGTGAGGACATGGTCATTTGGCAGGTAATGGTTTCTTATATGCTGTCTTTTTTGGGATCTTGGACATAACAGCCTTTCTAGAAAGATTGCTCCCCGTGGCTACTGAGGAATGATGACAAGAAAAGGCCGAATTGCAGTGTCTCCCTCAGCAGTTTGCTCTCTGGGTGCACAATGACAAAATCTCCTGAAGCGACTCACTGGTCTGACCTCAGTAATGCAGGATGAAGCTGCATGCCTAGGGGAAGCTTTCTGAGTGGGAGGGCTAAGAAGGGCATTCCCAGAGATTGGGCAGTTTCAAAGAAAAAATAATCACTGATTCCCAGATGACACTGGGACTTGACCACCTAGTTAATACCTCTCTTTGTACCCTTGTACACATACTTAACCACATCAAAGACGACTGGAATTGTAAAAATAATAACAGAACTTCAAAAATAGGTGTGTGTCCATCTGGATGAAGTACCCAGTATAACCAAATTCCCCAATAAGATGGTTTAATTTGGCAGCAGTCGCTTTGAGCACATTAAAATTTATTTGTTCTTGAAGGATAAGATTAAATCAGCATGTATATGTTACTAATTAGAACTCGAGGTAATTATATTTCAGTCAAAAGCAGTTTCTACGGGCCCAGGATAAGCTCCACTTTGCCATTTCCTAAAGCACAGGACATTGGCTTGAAGCAAACTAGTTTTTTGGCATAACATGTTATGATTCTGTGACGAAACCACCAATGAGAAGAGCCACCTACACCTTTCCCAGCTAGTTTAGTTTTTAAAGTCTTAAAAACATTTTTTCAGCATTTCAAATGCTAGTAATTGGATTACTAGTTATAAAAGTGAAATATCTGCCATGTCATAATCTACCATGTCATAATCGGCCACATACCCAGAGACTTGCCCTCTTACTACAGGAATATATTAAAGAAATTGTGACCTGAAAAGTATACGTGCTGCATTCATTCAAAATGTTAGAAAAAAGCTGTGTGTGATGGCACGTGCCTGTAATCCCAGTGAATGGGGGTAGTGGGGGAGCTGAGGCAGGATTACCCAGTTTAAGGCCAAGTTATTGATTCCCTGTCTCAAAGCAGAAACAGGACTGAGGATGTAGCTCAGTGGAATAATGTCACTGGGCTCAATTTCCAGTAGAGGGCCAGGGGTGGGGGGATTGAGATGTTAGGAAAAAGTCAGGCCATCTTTTTGATGAGCTGTGGGCCTATGTCATGGGCTCATGAGAGAAGCCTGAGATTACCAGTACCTCCTGTGGGCTCATATCAGTTACAGAATTCCAGAATTATACATGTGCCTTTTGAATGTTTCTTATGGCTTTTCTTGAATTGAACAGCAGTGATTGCATAACAAAACAGAATGGATAGAAAGGGAAATCACAGCAATGTGTCTTAGTAAAGCACAGTGTGCTAGAATTACAATAAACATGTAACAAGTTCTTAATTTTCTAGATACGTTACATTGTCTTAAAGGGACATTAATCCAGAAGTATTGCTTAAAATAGAATGAGTTATTCTTCATTCTCCATGGGAATGGGAATGTATAGAAGAGTATGCTGTTTAAAAATAGGTGTGAATGAGTATGTGCTCTGTAAGAAAATTGCATGATACCATTTCTGTGTAAAGTTGCTTAAATGAGTAATAAATACTGTTGATTTGAATTATTTGGTTATATTTTAGGATCCCAAACTCTTTCTCTTTTGGAATAACGTCTTTTTCTACTCTTGTTTATTGTTCTTTTTTTTTTTTAAACAGGTGATATGAAGATATTAAAACTAAAAAAGATCCTGAGAACGCAAGTGTTTTTTTTGTTTTGTTTTTGTCTAACGTAATTAAATTGAACTCAATTATACAAAAGTTGATTGTACCGTATTGAATCCCAGTTAAGGAAAAGGAATCTTGCTGTTGTCCATGCTGGCCTGGGCCTAAGTGATCCTCCTGCCTCAGATGCCTGAGTAGCTGGGATTTACAGGTGCACATCCCTGCCCACCTTCTTTTACTTTTAAACATGTTTAATGAAGAACCTTGTGATGGTATTTAAGCCTCAACTCTTCTTTTTTATAAGATACTTTCTAACTATAACTATTATTATCTGTGAGCTATATATTTAAAAATAAATTTGAGGTACTGGGGATGGTAGAATGATTTGTCTATATGTGAGAGTCCTTGAGGTCAGTCCTCAGCACTGTGAAAGTGAAATAAATTTGAGACTCTTTCCTTTTTCAAATAATCAGTGTATGAGATCTTGATCCTCATTTGAAAAATGCATGTTTAAAAACTCGCCTACTCACTAAAATTCATTTGTAACCCGAAAATCATCACATACCGTTTTCAGGAGTCATTTTTAGTCATGCTTGGGTTGAAATTTTGAGTTGCCTGATACACAGGTTTGAATGAGGGAACAATCTGTTTCAGCTGTCATAGTACAAGCAGGTGTTTTCCATGGTCTCTTTAGTACCGAATTTTTTTGTACTTTCGTTTCCAACTTCACTGTTTGATTGTCCCCAAGTATGATGAAGAGCAAGACTATAATATGCTTTTAGGATAAAATACGTTAGACAAACTTTATTCAGGCATGAATTACAGTGCTGTATTGTTGACTTTTCAAGTTCAGTGCTATATTTTGCTGGAATCAGAAGTTGCAAGGAATCTAAGTTGGGTTGTTTCTAACAATAGCAATCAGTCATTGAAATTGCAATTCCAAAGTGCTGTTTCAATGATGAACTGTTCTTTATCCAAGAATAGTTGGACCTAATCTGCAGAACTGTGATGCCCACTTTTAGGCCTTGAGAGAAATTGATGTTGTTTTTTAAATTATTTTACTTTTTGAGAAATTTGGCAAGCAAATTACAAAATTTATATGGAAATGCAGAGCACCTGAATAACCAATGTAAGTTAAAAGGAATAGAACTGAAGGACTCATGTTTCCTGAGTTAAAATTTTACAATAAACTGACATTAATGAAGATAATGTGATGTTGCCATAAAAATGGACTTGTAGAAAAAATGGCACAGAATACAGAATTCAAAAATTGACCTACACATACATGAGCTGAGCAAAGGTGCCAAGGTAATTCAATGGTAAGGGATAGTGTTTCCAACAAATGGTGCTGAAATAATTGGAATTCCATATTAAAAAATAACAAAACCAAATTTCTTTGGTACTTGTTGCATCAAATAGAAAAATGACTTAAAAGTGACCAAGTGATAGATAAAATACATGGATTTATGAATAGTAAAATACAGGATTCAGAATATAAAAATCTTTACAGCTCAAAGTAAGAGAAAGTGATGTTAAAATGTCCTAAAAATTCAGATATTGCATGAAGAAGTATAAAACTTGGTTCAAATGATACAAAGCTCAGTCTCTTATCATGATGAAATCAGAAATTATTAGAAAATAATTTGAAATGAATGAAAATGAAAACATAAAACAATTCAAGTTACTCAGAACATATTCTTTAACTACAGTAATTAAATTAAAAATCAACACCAGAAAGTTCTGGAATACTTCCAAATATTTGGAAACTAACATACTTCTGGAGACAGTTTATTGTTGCATCTTGTTTTTTAATCCAGTTTGCCAGTCTATCTTGATTCATATGAGTTTAGGCCAAGTACATTCAGTGTTATTATTGAGAAGTGGTTTTTATTTCCTGTCATTTTATTTCTGGTTTTTAACTTGAAATAGTTTCTCCTTTGATTGGCTATTCTAGTGTTATTCCTCCCTCTGCTGGTTTTCACTTTTGTCATTTCTTCATGAAATGCCATACTGAACATGTTTGTGGTGCAGGCTCTGTAGAGTTGTGAATGTTTTTAACTTTTTTATTATTATTATTATGGAAGGTTTTTATCTCATTGTCAATTCTGAAGGTTAATTTTACTGGGTATAATATTCTTGGCTGGTATCTATTCTCTTTCAGAGCTTGGTGTGTGTGTGTGTGTTCCAAGACCACCTATCTTTGAGGGTCTGGGTTGAGAAATCAGCTGAGATTCAGATTGGTTTCTCTCTTAAGGTGACCTGTTGTTTTTCTCTGGCGGCCTTTAAAATTTTATTCTTATTCTGTATGTTAGACATTTTCATAATAATGTGCCTTAGTGTGGGTCTGTCGTAGTTTTTTATATTTGGGGTCCTTGTAAGCCTCCTGTGTTTGATTTTTCCATTTCCCAAACTATGTTTGGGAGTTTTTCTGGTATTATTTCATTGAAAAGAGTGTGCTTCCTTTCATTTCCTTCATCCCAATAAATCTTAAATTTGGACTGAAGTTCAGGTTATCCCATATTTCTTGGAAGTTCTGTTTATGGTGTCTTTAACATCTTTTCTCCATGTTCTACTTTAATTTGAAGATTATCTATTTTGTCTTCATTGCCTAAAACTGTCTTCCATATGGTCTAGTTTGTTGGTCATGCTTTCCATTGAATTTTTAATTTGGTTTATTAATTCCTTCATTTCAAGGATTCTGCTTGATTTTTTTTTTCAAAATCTCTTTATTGAAATGATCTTTCACTTCCTGTATTTTCTCCCTGATTTCACTCCTTACTTTTTTTTGTCCCTTTTCTCGAATATCAGTTTAACTATATTCATTCTAAACTCCTCTGACATTTCTTCCACTGTGGCGTCAATAGATTCTGTTATTGGAGTATCTTGGTTTGTTTGGGTTAATTTGTTTCCTCACTTTTTTCATGCTGTTTGTGAGTCTACCCATTTAATAGTATGGATCTGAGGCATGGACTTAGTGTGAAACTTGTACTCTTAAAAAAAATTTTAACTTTTGCCAAGTGTTGGATTAGAGGATAACTCCTATTGAACAGATTGTTTCCCTGTAAATATGCTTTAGAAGTAGTTCTGTAAAAGGAATTTGTCATGATTTCTCCAAGTAAAAATGCATCAGATGACAGTTGGTAAAAAAAAGAACTTTACTGGAAGGCACTGTTGTCCAAAGTGACATGAGGGGTGACACATGCACTGCCTGCTCTGGTACATCTCACACATCTACCCTGCCACAGACAGCAGTTCCTAGGGGTGACACTCCCTCCCAAAGCCCTGTTTTTCCTTTAAAACAATACAAAACAAAACAAAAAAATGCATTTTAGGGTAATAACAGAGGACATCTCAACGAAGAAAAAAAACCTAGGAAACAATATCACCTATTATAACGTTGTCCTAAGAGTTCCCGTGTTTTTAAGAGGCCCTCCAAACATTTGTTCTGCCACCTCTGAAGTTCCCATGACAAAGTTATATGCATGTCCTTGTTTCATAATGCTTAATGAGAAGTTAAGAGATACAATCAACTGCTCTTCACTATATGACAGTATCACAATTTCTTCAAAATGTCTTTGCTCTCATTGGATACTTTTAACACTGAAACCTTAGGAAAACTGGGTTCCTGATTTATCAGAAGCCTGTAGCTTGCCTTTGAAGCAAAACAAGCACTTTGCTCTGTAATGCTAAAATTTCTTTTAAAAAATACACACCTCATCTACTTTTTTTGCAGTAATTTGGGATAATTATTCCTCCTATGGAGTCATCAGCAAGACACTTAGAACATTTTGTGTCCAAGTTCTTACCAAAAATTCATCTATAGGAAAAAGTCATCCAGGAAAAGCAAAACTTTTGCTTTAAAGTAGATTAAGTGTTGTTTATATGTATAAGACCAAGCAATCCACTCAGTTTTAAGTTTTAAAAACTAATCAATACAGTTGAACAACAAATTGGGTAGTTCTGGTGAGGTATTATTTTGACATTTTGGTCTCTGAAGGCGTTTCTCCAGTATCCAGTGTCTTCAACAACCGGAATAAGCCTGCGGCTTCTCGTATCCTACTGAATTCAATACAGAAGGCCTGTACTTCTATAAATAAGTCCTGCACATTAATAATTTTGTTACGGATCAAGGACTGAAGAAACACACACACAAGACGCACCAAACGATTCTGGAAGAAAAAAGAAAAAGTTTTAGTTTGCTCATCCTCTCAGTACCTATTTATAGAATTTATAAAAATTCCCATTATTACTCACCTGCATATATTTATCCTTAATTTGTTCACAAGTAGAGATGCAATTTGATATATAAAGGTGAATAAACTCAGGAGGTAGATCAACAGCTGTAGTCAATCTGTTTCATATAAGAAAATATGGGTTGTTATTTTATTTGCTAACATCAAAAGATACTATAAACCAACCAGGTGTAGTGGTGAATGCTTATAACCCCAGTGGCTGGGAAGTCTGAGGCAAGAGGATTACAAGTTCAAAGCCAGCCTACGCAAACTAGTGTGGCCCTAAGCAACTTAGAGCCCGTCTTAAAATAATAAAAATAAAAAGGGCTGGGGATGTAGCTCAGTGGTAAAGAATCCCTTGGGTTCCCTCCCCAATACCCATTTAAAAAAAAACAAAAAAAACCTGTTAACTATAAAGTTTCCTATGGTGGAAATTGCTGATACATAATCCAGTTTTCCAGTTGTGTTCTTCAGCAAATAAACACAAGAACCACAGCCACTTATTTGTGACACTTCTGTTTTTAAGTCTATGCTTAGCATTATGCAATGCAATTAATCATTAATGACTTATTTGAGCATTAAGTTCCCAAGGGTTCCTGGCTGAATCATAAGTCATGGTCTCACCTCTTATAAGCACCAACAACCTGAGCAGTTACTGTGTTCATTTAACATTCAGGAATCTCTATTACATATAGCTGCCCAGAGGCAGTATGTCTGAGACATGTAAATCTGCATGCAAACAGTTCAACATATCACCAAATGCCAAAATGAGGGGAAGGTAAAAAGACTTGGAAAAAGCCATAAAAGGGCAAATGACTTAACCCTAAGGAGAGAAACCTTCCTGAAAGGTGATTGGAACTGGCATTATTAGCAGAACATGTTAGGAAGTACTGCAGGGAAGACCTGGCTGTGATGTAACAAGAGCATGAATCTGAGTTTGTAGTCTTAAAGCCCAAGGCCAGTAATTTTAAGTACTGTGTAGAATGTTTAAAGAACAGAGAAATAAAGATGGTATGGGGGATAGGACTTCCATTTTCAGTTC
Organism: Marmota marmota marmota; assembly: GCF_001458135.2. NCBI lineage: Eukaryota > Metazoa > Chordata > Mammalia > Rodentia > Sciuridae > Marmota > Marmota marmota. The sequence continues at coordinate 4,648,368 of NW_026000022.1, forward strand.
TGTTCAGTCTGGGAAACCCTAGGCCACGTTAGGGTTTGCTATTGCAAAGTCTGCTAGGCTAACTACAAATTTCTAAAATAAAATTAATAATACATTCTAAACTTATTTGACCTTGAAACTTCTTTCTTTAGGGCACCAAGGAACTAGTGTTCCAAGGAAACAGTGCCCTAGCCACTATACTCACTTGAGATTTTTATAAATAACGAGTATGTTCCATGCTCAAGGGTAATGCATTATGATAGGTGCTGGGGGAAAACAAAAACAGTAACTTGTCCTTGAAATTCCAAGACACTAGGGAGATAGAATCCTATTGATAACAAAATACAGTCATTCCTGGACTAAGCGCCAAATGTCTGGTAGAGACACTAACTGCTACGAGAATGCTATGAACACAGCTCAGTCCAAAAGACGATTCAACCACTGAATGAAGAATGAGTCTTAATAAAGAGGCTTGAACAAGAGGAGGCACCTGACTAGTTTTGGAAACTTCATTCTTCTCTTCCTCTCCTGTCCCTTAAAGGGCACTCTACATGCATACGCTCGCTCAGCTGCCACCAATTTAGTAACACATTTTTTAGTTCAAATAAGATTAAAATAATTGTCCAACTTTAAAGGACACATTCATTAGTTTCAGATTTTTAAAGTCTCCAACTTACAAAATGGTGTTCCAAGATGTGCTCTTAGTTGCCTAGCACTCAGAATGGAGTTCCGCAAGAGTAGAAGGACCATATAATTTGTCATCCAAACAAGACACCAGATGAAAGGGAGCTCAGACTATGACGCCTAAATCAGTGTCTCCAGTAGACCAGGATCTACTATTTTATTAAGTAAACAACCTAATAAAATAGTAAGATCCCAAGCTAACCCCCTCAAACCCATTTAATTCATAATATACCTAAAATATAATGGTAAAGGAAAATTAAGGTTAAACAATAACATATAGAGCACATCTAGAAGGGAATACATGTTTCCTTGATGGTCAGTGACAACAGAGTAAGGAAAAACATACAGCTGAGAGAAGAACACAAGGAATCTCCATGACAGCATGCTTAGAATTCTCAGCTCTTTTTTTTTTTTTTTCCAATAAAATTCTGGTTTATTGTTGGACAACTTTGTTTCACAAATACATTAAAAAGGCCAAAAATATAAACAGCAACTTCACAGACAAAAAAAGGGGGAAAAAAAGAAACCTTTTTATCTTTGGCCTTTTAAACATACAAACCAATTACTTATAGTACAATTAAAGTACATGCACAAAAAAAGTTACTGGAATGCTCAGAATAAATTGTTTTTCTGTTTTTTTTTTTTTTTTTTTTTAAACAAGGTTGTTTTTTTCATTCTCCTTTGAGATTATAATGAACATGGTCACACCACAAGTAAAATCAGAAGTAGGGCAGAGAATGCTCCAAAGGCTGGTTTGGTCATCCAAGTTCATTAAAAATGGCTGACTCCCAACAATATGTACAAAAATATAAAATGTAAATGAAAAATACAAGTTTTTCTTTTTTTTTTTTTTTTTAAGAAAAAAAAGCAGGGCCTTGAAAAGTTTTGGTTCTTTTTTTCCTCCCCTGTTGCAAATTCACATTGTGGTTTTGATTAAGTGATGGAGAGCACTTGGTGGGCCTCTCTACTCAATGACAACCACCTTTAGATTCTGACAGGAAGTGGAGGGTGAATAGGTCCCGGTGGCCCTTTAACTTTTCCTTTTTTACCATCTAGTCATCTTCATCGGTCTTCTGCTTTTTGGTATCAACGTAATCAATCTGGTCATTTTCAGCTGCCCATTTGCCCATAGCTGCCTCAGCCTCCTCATCTTCAACTCCATCCTGTTCCTCACCATCCTCTTCCTCTTCTTCATCTACCTCATTGGCAGCCTCCAGCTCCCCATTTTCCTCACTAGCACTCTCATTTAAGGGGCGTTTCTTTCATTTTCTGCCTCTTCACAACTTCTTTTCCTTTAAGTCTTTGGTGGTGTTCTCGGAGCTAGTGTCCATGGCCAGTGTCTGACTGGTAGGGCACACTGGTGATCTGATGCAGTGGTTAAAAGGAAACTAGTGTTCAGGGACTCTGGCAATAAAGCTGTTGGAGTCCATACTAGTGGAGGTGGTTGAAGCGAGTGGGGAGCTGCACCCATGAACAATGCAAAGATAGTTTTTCAGGGCAGCCAATGGGGGCTCTCAGTATTAGGCCCTCTTACCAACCTCAATTTAGTACTTTTCCATATTAACAGCTGTTAAGTTTCTAAGAAAAAAGTCCCTAATATCTATGTTTATATAAGGATAACAAATACTGTATAGGGAAGTAAGTTTAAGCAATTATATTTCATTCATGGTTCTATTAACATGAAATATGTTGAAATCCAACCCTCAAATTTCTTATTAATGGATGCTAAATTCACATGCAGTAAACACTGAGGCTCAGATTATTTCTGAAGTGGGTTCTCTTAGGCAAACAATCAATATCTGGGGAAAAAACATTTTACAGCTTTTTGTAGCAGCTTCTCTTTCCTGGACATTTAATCATTTATAACCCCACATATTAGATCAAATATGAAAACTTACCGATTTACGACTTCCATTGAATGTAAAGACATGTCCATATTGACCAGGACAGAGAAATACTCAGTGATCTGGCTTGACTGCATTAATTTCAGCAACATTTCTATTGCAACTAGAGGGTTGTTTTCCACTAGGTCTGGAAGTTTGGCTGGAGTGAGGCCAATATGATAAACAAGTTTGGGATCTTTTTCTAATTCACCAAGGAGCTAAGGGAAAAAAAGAGAGATTTTTAAATCAAATTGGAAATTGTTTTTCCTTCATACAAAGGTGTTTTACACAAAAAAAGTATAAAACTCATGTTCACCAATTTCATAAATTTCTACCCTCAAACTCATGGTCCTCATGTCTTAATACTGTAAGGATACTAAAATACAAACATTCAAGACAGCTTGTAAATTGGCTAGTGTTTCCTTCTAGACATGAAAGCAGACTCAATATTGTCTGGTTGGATAGGATCTTGTCTTATCATCCTTAAGTCCTTTGTAGTTTTTTTTTTTTTTTTTCTATCATCTGTTATAAACAAAACCAATCTTTTTTTTCTTGCAGTACACAGGGGATTTAATTTAGGGACACTGTACCACTGAGCTACATCCCTAGCCCTTTTTGAGACAGAGTGTTGCTAAATTGCCCAGGTTGGCCTTAAACTTGTGATCCTCCTGCTTCAGCCTTCTGAGTAGCTGGGGTAACAGGTATGTACCCTGCTCAGAAATAATCTTAATCACCAATTTGGTCTCCAAAAAGCACAAACCACAGAGAATTAATAAACATCAGAAATAATGCCTGCCCTGCTGTACCCTACCCAGACGGAGAATGGAAATACCCAAGGAGGGGGGCAGGATGCATTGCAAGTCACACCTACATTTTGCAATTTCAAGAGGTTTCCTCAAAAACACTATTTTCAAGCCTAGGAACACAGCTCAATGGTAAGGTGTTTGCCTAGCATGTATAAGGTCCTGGGTTCCATCTCAACAACAAAATAAAATTTGGAGGTGCCGAATAAGCACTTTTTCCTTGCAATTTTATATGCTTTTACTTGTCTACTTGAATGTTACCCAGTGAACTGTGTTTCAGAATGATCTACACAAAAGGAACTACAAACAACTCTTAAATGACATTGAAAATACTTTTGATGATGAACTGAATTGGAGATGTCAGTATCTCCCCTACTAGCTCTAACTCGGAAGTGTGCAAACTGAATAAAATTCACCAAAGAGAAACCTCCCACAATCTTGTCTTGCCCCTGGATAGCAAGCAATATTTTTAATCTCAAATCTATCACTAGTGAGCTATGTACTGGGGGCTAGTTCACCTTCTCTGGGCCATTTCTCCCTCTATAAGATGTTAATAATTTTACTTACCTCAGAGGTAAATGAAATTACTCCACTCAAAAGAGCTACTGTCCAGTTTTAATGCAAAGATGTATATAAAATGCACAGCTGGTACAGAGCAGGAGCACAGTGCCAAAAAGTGAGGCCTCTCCTACCTCACCTCTGTCAAAGACAAACTCATCATTAAGTTGAAACATTTTCAGTCACCTGACTTCTTGCCCTACCACAGCGAAATGACCAAAAGGGAAAGGGTAAAACAAAGCCTCAGAGATCCAAAAACCTTTGAGACTTGTTATTGCTAACTCATGTTGTCAATTTCGGTGTACTGCTCATTTATCACCTTATGAAAAACAAACTCATGATGGATTAAAACTAAAACATGGAATACACACATACCTGTGTTTGTTGGGGAGAAGATAAGGGGCTTTTGAAGGCTTTTGCCATAATTCGCTTGATCTCCACACCAGTGCTATTCTTAACACACATAGATTTATCCCATTGAATAGCATGGTCAGGTTCTGTAGGATTGAGCCAAGCCAGTTCATCCTCACAAATGTGGAGTGGAGGTGGCGGACGGATGAACTCTGGCCGAAAATGGCCTATAATGAGAGTAGTGATATTTGAATGCCTATCAGTGAGCTAATGTGACACACCACACATAAATTTTACTTTATGAAGTACACAAATGCCTCCTTTAAAAAGATAGCATGATAAAACTCTCACACTTCAAAATCTGAAGCAGGAATGATTCAGAAAGTCAGATTTCATCCAGAATACAAATAAGAACATGAAAAACCAATGTGGCAGCATGATGCCAGACACACCTATTACTTTTTGGAGAAGAAAGCAGGGCTATGAGCAACACTACTAATTCACACATGACCACCATTCAAGACACAACTGTTAGAGTGGTACATTTTTCAATGGAAAGATGAAATACTATTCATCTTCACTCATTCTTCTCTTAATTGCCACTAATAATCTGTTCATGGATCACTATGATTTGTACAAGTTTTAGCTTTACATTTAATAACTCTGAAGTGACAAATTATGTATGGTGAAATGACAGAATAGGAAAAGTATTGGTTGACATTTTGAAATGAATTGAGTCTTTCATGAATCCTCAAATTCACAAATACCATTTCCATTTCATAAAACAGGAAAATGAACTGAGTATATTTAACTATTTTATAAAACAGGTAGACCTGTAAGTTATACACTCACTAAAATAAACTCTGGCTAGACTTCTGCTGAACCTATGTCACACATCTCTTTGGTTTTCCCATAGAGCAAAGTTGGCTTATTCTCTTATGCATCCTAGTCCCTATCAAATTGGGGATTATGCTATCCAGTTTGTTGCCAAAGACTATTTTCTGGCTACAAAATTGACACACATCTCCACCATTCCATCACTTGCTGCCCAAGGACTGGTATCTGAATCCCTCTTCGGACCACTTATGAAAATAAACAGTCTAACACTTCATGAGAAGTGCTACTTATGTGAAGAAGAAATGCCTGGTGAGTGGTCGGACTCACTTATTATGAGTGATGTGCTCTTCAGATACCGTCCTGGAGGCTCATCCAATTCAAAGTTGTGCCTGAGCAAATACTACACATAAATCATTATGTGGCATGGATCTTTAGGTCCACTTGTGACTAGATAAAACTTCAAATATTAAACCCACTTATGCCAAATATATACTGTAAACCAAATGGTATGACAAGTCAGTGTAAGTTTCAAACTAATGGTGGCACTGTAATCTGGAGAATATGTTCCTATCCCGAAGCAGAAAACATGCCTTCATCACTCAAACATGGAAGCCTGTCAAACCAAAAGGTGCAGCTATATTACTTCAAATTCAGTAAGTGCTTCCTTTGAATTAAAGTAAATTAAGAGCTGTAAAATCAGTAAAACTTTAAAGTGGAGAAGGTAATGGTAATAAATAGACTGATTTCAGTAAAATCAGAGAATTTATATCTTCAAGATGTAAGATATGTAAATCAAACTGTATATAACTTTTTTAAAGAAGAAACTAATTTTCACTGAACTCTCTATAGATATTTTCCTAGAAGTTTTATATTAAACTAAAGTTAAAGTAGTAATGAAAATAACAAGATGTCTCAAAAACCTGAAAAGTTTCAGTGAATGCTGATAAAATAAAACCAAGAGTATAAAATTAATCTCTATATACCTACTTTCAATAGGTGGTTTTGGTCCACTGACTAAAGATTCTGTGATCCGGGAGGCAACTGAGCTGTCAAATCCAGAATTAGAAGAATCCGGGTCTGGATCACTGAGAATACTGGGGAAGCTGGCTTTACTTTGAGTTGGCAGTTCAGACTGGCGTTCTGAAAGAGGTTAAAATGTGAGATGTTTAAAAATTGAGGACATCACGAGGAAGAGTGAAAGGACAAGCTACTAAGGGGTAAAGCTACTTGCTTTTTACAACATAAAAAAAAAACGGCCAGATTATATGTGAGTGTGTGTATATACATACACAAAATATTTTTTTTAAATTCCCACATTTCAATTTTATCAGCTGGGCATGGTGGCGCATGCCTGTAATCCCAGCAGCTTGGGAGGCTGAAGCAGGAGGATTATGAGTTCAAAGCCAGCCTCAGCAACAAAGTGAGGTCCTAAGCAACTCAGTGAGACCCTGTCACTAAAATATAATACAACAGGGCTAGGGATGTGGCTCAGTGGTCCAGTGCCCCTGGATTCACTCTCCAGTACCGCCCCCCCCCCAAAAAAAGCCTTAGACATGACCCAATTGTCTCCTTAATAAGAAAAATGCTAACAAAATTATCCTGATGCATTTTTTTTAATCCAAATTACAGAAGTACAAAAAGTTATTAGAAAACAGGCTATTGTTCAAGATGTAAGAAAAAATTTTTCAGTTGGCAAATTGTCAACTAATTGGTGGGTTTTTAATAAAATTTATTTAATGAACACTGTCATTGTTAAAGGGTAAATCTTCTCTTTGTAGTCACTAATGTTTAACTTGCCTGCTTTTTTTTCCCCCCCTAAATTAAGAAAGCACAAACTGCTGGGTGTGGTGGCACATGCAAGCCTGTAATCCCAGCTACTAGGGAGGCAAGTTTGAGGTCCACCTGAGCAACTTAGTGAGACTGTCTCAAAATAAAATTTAAAAAGAATTAGTGGATATAGCTCAGAGGTAGAGGAACCCTGGGTTCAATTCCTAGTAGTAAGAAGAAAAAAATACCCTGCATCATCCACAAATACACCTTTGGTCTATAGATCCTACTGAAAAACATCTCTACTTCAAGACTGCAGAGATGATCTGTGTAGCTAGCTCTAAAACAACAAGGTATGCTTGCTTCTTTTTACATTGCGGGAGAATGGATAGATGATCGAAGGCATATATTTAGAATCCAGTACTGAAACTACTTTAAAATGAAAGGTAACTAACCCTTTCACAATGAAGATTACAAAGACCTTTGTTTTAAGTAGAATATCTCAAAAACAGACAAAAATGCTCAAACTTCCAATTCTTCCTTACCAGCCAAGGCTAACTGAAGCCCACTAATGTCCACAGACTGGCCCATGTTTCCGACATCCATCAAAGCGATCTGGCGAGGTGTCTTTTTGAAGAGTTCCCTTGGGGGTGCCAGCATGAGCTGGGAAAGAAAAAACTTTTCTGGCGGAGTTATAGGAGGTAAAAATCCTGTAAACAAAGATGTACAATGATTTCTCTGATGGTTACTTTTAAAAAGTAACAGATCCAGTAAAATTAGTATTTGCTACTTGTCACTGCAACCTACAAATTTTTATAAACTAAATTATAACTGAATTTAGGTTAATGAAATATATACCTCTGTGAACTCTGTAATTAGTTAAGCCTCTGGAAATTCTATGATTTGTGGTACTATTATGAAAAAAATATATTTCTGTATCTATTAAGAACTTTGCTTTCTAAGTCCCTCAATTCCTGCAAAGACCAAAGCTTATATATGCAAACAAAAACAAATATAAAAACTATAATGTTCTGAAGTGCTTTCTAAGACTGACTGTGCAGAAGCTAAAGAGACAGGGGAAGCAAATTCATCAGTAGCAACATACCTGCTTCAGTATACAGTGCAACTTTACCATCTCCACAAGACTGAAGGTTCTCTTTTGTCCATATTCAACTGCTCCCCAAGCCTTACCTATCAACTATTGATATCTTACAATGTCCCCAGTCTGCATTCCCTCAGCTCCAGTCCCCCCTCTCTTGCCTGAACTACAGGACAGTCTGTCTGATTTCCTTAGCTCCCAATTTTCTATAATTCTCTTCTTTATTGGCTTCAGTTAACCTTGCACCATCCCAGTTTTGACCCCTGTTAATCCACCATTCATGCCCCACCTTGCCATTTAATTCTATTTCTAGAATACAAATCTATCATACTACTTGACCAGTTCACATACATAAAATTAACCCCAAACTTCTACATCATTATAAAACACTTCATAAACTAGTCACCACCCACCTTCCTAATCTTACCTCTTGATTACCCTCCCATTCATGTAACCTACTCCAGGTAGACAAAATTTCAGCTTCTCTGTATAGACCTAATTCTTTAACAATAACCTGGCAGGGCCACATTCTTCCCTTCTACCTGCATCCCTAATTAACATACAGCAAAGATATCACACTTTTCCTCTGGGGATCTTTCCAGTTCTGAAGGTGGTTTCTTTGTGCTACTTGCATCTTTTTTTTTTGACACCTAGTACATGCTGTTATTGACCTGTCTTTATGTTCTCCCAACCAGACTGCAAATTTGTTGATTTGGGGAAGCCATCCTTCTTACTTCCAAATACATTGTCTGTCCTACCTCAAAATCATTTGAAAAGATTTTTAACTTTTTTAAAACTATGCCCATTAGATGCTTACCCTAAATGTACAAGAGAAGCACTAAGACTGGAGCTCTGGTAATAACATTTCCTCTTCTGTGTAATTTAAGCATTATCCCTACCTATTTGAATAAAGATAACAATAGGTACGTGCTGTAATGCACACTTGTGATTCCAACTACTGAGGATGCTGAGGCAAAAAAATCCAGAGTTTCAGATCCATCTCAAAAAAATATATTAGTGACAATAACGAGTAATACTTTTCACAGGTACTTTTATTCTTCATAACTACACTACCAGTTAGGAATTATTAGAATCTGAATTTTATTGATGAGAAAACTGAGCCATGGAGATTACATCCTGGGGATTCCTTTCCTGGCAACTACCTCCCCTCCTGTTTACAATGCAGTGTAGGAACAAGGTGTAGGTTTAGACATGTATTTGAGGATGGGGTTTTACATAACACACCCTTCAGAATTCAAAGGGTTTCTGACCTAAATCCCACACTGTCCCCATTCCCCATTACAAACATTCTGATGTGGCATTCACTTTCTGGGCAGTCACAAACTTCCCCAACACAAAGGCTGCCCTTCTTAGATGAGGATAGTGCAGGAAGGCATCCAAAAATGTTTTAGATTCAGAAAGGCTGCAAGCAAGAACACCTTGTTTCCTTAGCCTGCATGAAGCCCTGGGTTTGATCCCCAGTACCGCAGAAATTTAAAAATGCAGCCTGGCACCTAACCTACGTCTCATCTAACCAATGCTGCACAAGCATACTTTCTACATAATGCAAAACCTGCGTTTTGTAACAAAGCCCGTAAACTTGAGACAACCTTCTATCCTCTACCCTCACCACATCATAGCAGTCCAAGGAAGGCAGCTGTAAGGTCCTTACATGCTGCTTAATGTGTATTTTCGTTCAACAACTTTTTCGGGTTCTTAATATTGACTTGTTTACTCCTCTGAGACTTACAAACGGGGACAGATCCATTGTGTCACTACAGGTTTAATTATACACATCTCCAGATGGCCTTTAGAAAGATGAACCTTATTTAAGGACCTGAATGACTGGATGGCCTGTACGGATGAGACAAATAATCCTCGGTGCCATGAATTCGTAATGAATTTGTAATTCGGCTACCACCTGAATTCCTACTCTAGTGGTTGGGGGTTGATCATTTCCAAAAGGGGCTTTATTTCCCTCTGGGCGGGCTCCAGAAGCGCAGACGGGAAGCTGCCCAGTCTAACTCTCCGCACCGCCCATCCGGCTCCGGGAGGTACCTGAGAGCGGCGGCCGGTCGGGCTCCTGGCCGCCCCGGGCGGGCGGCGAGGGGTTGAGGAGGTGCGCGAAGCTGGCGGCGAAGGGGTTGGCTGCGAGCGGCTCGGTGCGGTACATCTCCCAGAGCAGGTAAAGCGCGGTGAGGCGCTGCGCCGCGCTGGGCAGCAGGTCTGGCTGCTGCAGCAGCATCACCAACACCGAGCCCAGGCGGAAGTGGTCGGCCTTGCTGAAGTAGTGGTGGAAGGCGGTGGACAGGCCCTCGAAGGTGCTGCCGCCGCCCGCCTCCTCAGAGATGATGCTCAGCAGGCTCGAGAGCTCCTTCGGGGTCAGGCTCATCCCTGTCTC
>NW_026000022.1:4658735-4721327 GCF_001458135.2 Marmota marmota marmota
GAAGTTGAGGCGGGGCCAGAGGGAGGGAGGGGCTGGCGCAGCGAGGCGGGGCTCTGCAGTATTTTTGCGGGGTCTTTTTATTTTTTTAATTTTTAAAATTAATTCATTAATTAATTTTGATTAGGTATATATGACAGCAGAACGTATATATGACAATGAACAGCAGATTCGTTGAACATAATTTTAATACAACATTTCATTCCTCTGTTCGTACACGATGTAGCCTCGCATCGTAAGTGCAGTCCTACAGGTCCCTAGGGTAACTGTCCATCTCATTGCAACACAACTGGCAACCTCGGTGGGTTTTGGCGCCTGACGTACTCAGTAAATTTTGGCTACATTGTTTTTTGTGAAATGCGTCTTAGGTGCTAGTTTTCTCAATTACATCCGTGGTAAAATTATTGTAAATGCAAATAACTGAAGACGCTAACACATTTGTCATAACCAGAATTAATTCCCGGTCTTACATTTCTTGTTGCAGAAAAGGAACGTTGCAAATGAGCCTTTTTACATGGTTATTTTAATGAGATTTCGAGAAAATCTTTTCAAGAAGTATTCGTTTACAAAATTGTTTGTTGCGCCACTTTTTACTTCGCCAGTAGGGCGCTCATTCTTGGCTTGTTTGAGCTTTAGAAACCCTCAGAGCCCCTTTAACACTAGTTCCTTGCCCCACCCCTGGGGATTATGAATCGGGTATTGAAAACCCGGAAACGGTTCCCAGGTGCAGTTTATGTGCAGTCCTGAGGACTAATAGGTTCTCTTCTTCCTTGCTGAGTTGCAGGTAGCTGAGATTGGTAGACATTTGCCTTTCACATGTAAGCTAAAATACTGCCTGATGTTTGCTTTATCCTTCTGATATGGAATAAGGACCCACTGTGTAATATGCACAGAAATCAGTACTAAGTTTTGCAAAAAGAAAGTGGTTTAAATTAGACGTGGGTCAGAAAGCTATAGTCGCTGTGACAGGAGAATCATGAGTTCGATTCCAGTCTGGACAACATATAAACTCCATCTCAAAAAAGAAAAGAAAAGGTTTTATTGCACTGTCACGGACAAAGAGCTAATAGAAGCCTAAATTTGCCTCCCCAGTCAGTTGCTGGTAGCAAATTTACAGGAGGGGAGAGGGGGGAAGTTGCTTATTGATTGAATGGCATGAAAGGGAGTTTGAGGGTTCTTTTATGCAGGCACAGGTGGTTTTCATGCCTCTTTACAGATCAAATGTTTCTAATGGGGGGGAGGTAACATGTTCTGCTCTGGGAACTTTAAGCCTGGGACATGACATTCTAAAGGTCATTGATCAGAGGATCTACTTTGCATATATCCGTTCTTGAAAAGACTGTTTCATATGATCGCTAAGTGGAGTCTGTAGGATTTTCCTGAAAGATAGCTTAAGCATTTTGCTATTTAAGGACTTTATCTCTGGGTGTGTCCAGATTCTTAAATGGATTTAATTCTGTTTTCATCTTTTTGTAGAAATTCTCATGCTTTCCTTCCACCATTTCTCTTTCCTGGATGTTAATAACAATGGATTTCCCTTCTAAGGGTAGCTTGAAGTGTAAGCAGTAATTTTGATATGAAGCAATAAAAAAATTTTATTGTCTCTTCCTTTGGCTGCAAGTATTTCAGGAAGTTCAAAACAAAAGTAAAGAAGACAACAAAACAGACAGCTCATACCACAGTTACACAGGGGGAGAAGATGGCCACGTCGTGACAGGCCAAGATTAGAGTGGTGCTGCTATAAGCAAGGAACACCTGGGTTACAAGAAGCTGGAAGAGTCAAGGAAGGGAGATTGTTGGTAAGCTCAGTAATAGAGTGCTTGCCTAGCATTTGTGATGCCCTGCGCTCATTGCCCAGCGAGACACACACACACACACAAAGGGCCAAGGAAGGATTGCCCTCTAGATTCCTAAAGAATAACCTTGGCCCTGACACCTTGATTTCAGACTTCTAGCCTCCAGAGCTATGAAAGAACATATATAAATTTAAACCACTTAGTTTGTGGTATAATTGATACAGAAGTTCATTGTGTGAATATACAAGAATTTATTTACCCATTTTATTGTTGATGAGCATTTAGGTAGTTTCTAATTTGGGGCTCTGATGAGTGGAGGAGCTAGCTACGAGCATTCAAGGAAATCTTTTTGTAGACATAAGCATTTTTTCTTGGCTATATACCCAGGAGTAGAACTGCTAGATCATTGGATATATGCATGCATGTTCTGCTTCAGTAAGCACTGGCAAATATTTTTCCAAAGGTACTGTACCGATTTATACTTCTCCCAGCAATACATGAGAATACTGATTGGTCCACATAGTCAACAATAATTAATGCTTTTCTTTGTAACCATTCAAGTTTCAGATGTATACTGGGATCACATTATGCTTTTAATTTTCCCTTCCCTCAAAGTTGACACTTATTCACATGATATTGAACATTGGGTATTTTCTTTTGCATAGTTCCCGTTACAATCTTTTGTTCATTCTTCTATTTATCTTGTCTCTTACTGATTTGTGGGAGTATTTTTATATTCTAGATATGACTCCTCTGTCAGATATAAGTGTCATGATATTTTCTCCCATTCTAAGAGTGTTTTTTGTTCTATACTTCCTATAATTAGGTTCCTGATTTCATGGGACTACATTTGTTTTGCCAGCTCTTACAGGGCTTTGTGAGATGTTTGTAACATGGTATAAAACCCAACCGCTTCAGAGGGACTGGGGCTACCTTGACTTTGAGTATGGGTCCAAGTAATGCTAAGCATGTTTGGTTGCTGATTTTTACAGTTCTATACCTTAACAGCAGGGGAAGATGAAATTGAGCTGGTCACATATGTTGATGGACTCATTTGTCCTGCTGTTTAACCTTTGCTCCCTGCAGTCTACCTACATAGCTGATCCTCAGTGAAGCATGTCATGGTGAATGCTATCCGCAGAACCATCAAGCCTAACTCCTCATTTATAACTTCCTCCTCCTAGGTCCCAGTGGATCTCCTGAGCTAATAAGGAAGATGCTCAGCTCTGTTGAAAACCATTGCCTCTTAAAGCAAAGATGGTTTCTTAGTCCATTTTCTGCTGCTATAACTGAATACAACAGACTGGGCTGGGAAGAGCATGGCACCAGCACTGCTCAGCCTATGGTAAGGGCCTCTTGCTGCATCCTAACACATCTCTTCCTCTTCCTATTAATCTACTAATGCCCTCATGGGGCCCCATCCCCTTGATCATATCTAATTCAAATGGCCTCCCAAAGACTCCATCTCAAATTCATTAATGTATGAATTTGGGGATTAAGTTTCTAACACATGAGATATTGTAACCATAGCAGATGGTTTGGAGGCAGGTGAGGCATGGCAGTGGGGTATATATTTTGGATCTGGAGAGTGGAGCCCCTTCTCTGCTTTCTGATCCTGATGTAAGCTGCTTCCCTTCCGCCACACTCTTCTGCCAGGATGTTTAGCCTCACCTTGAGCCCTGAGGAATGGAGTCTGCTGTCTATGGATTGAGATCTCTGAAACCATGAGCTCCCAAATAAACTTTTCCTCTTTTAAAGTTGTTCTGGTCAGGTCTTTAAGTCACAGCAGAAAAAAAGCTGATTAAACAGTGTATATTCAGTTTAACACGACAGTAGCCATCGTAAAGATCATCTCCACAGTCAAGAACCCAGGCTCTCCCAGGTTTGGCTCTGGATTTGGTTGCCTATAGTGTTGGTCAGTCATCCCAGCTGGCTCCAGGTTGAATCTTATTGCACTTTCCTGAGCCAGATCTACAAATATGTCCTGTTATGAGAGTTCCTTATGACATAGGATACATGCCCATCAAACATTAGCTCTTTGGCCAGAAGTTTTCTATTGCCCATATAAGAAGGAATGTCTGTATCAGAGATCTTTGTACTGTATGGATGAGATGCTTTTAGAATTCCGTTTTCATTCTGAATTTAGTTATCATATCACTAAAAATACAACAAGGCTTCCCAATAAGTTGGCTTAATTTAAGCTGTTGGTTAATCTTGAAGATGAAGCTCACAGGGGTATTGCATTAGTGTGTTCCACATGTCAATGGCATGGACCAAACATCCAATCTCAGTGGCATCCACCAACATCACTTGTCTTTTCAATTCTGGACTTTCTGGATTCTCTCATTTTTGTTTCCTTTCTAGAAGTAATAAGTCTCTGTTATGATTGAATTTTCCCCCTGCAAAGAGTTCACAAGTTAAGGTCCTAACCCTCAGCACCTCACAATGTGATTTGTATTTATAGATAGGGTCTTTATAGAGGTGATTAGGTTAAAATGAAGCCTTAGCATAAGCTTGATTCCAATCTGACTGGTGTCCTAGGAGGAGATAAGGACAAGAAGTCAGCAGAAGCACACAGGCAGAGAGAGACACCACGTGAGGACACATGGAGAAAATGGCCATCTCTAAGGCAGGAAAGAAGTCTGAGGACTCCAGCCCCACCCAGCACCTTGATCTTGGACTTCCACCTCCAGAACTGTGAGGAAATACAAGTCTACTGTTTTATATCACCCAGTTTGTGAGATGTTGTCATAGCAATGCTAGCAAATTAATACAGCCTATTGAGGTAGTCAACAAAAATCCAGAGAAGACACAAGTCAAATCTCCTGGCCACCATTGTACCATGCAAGTACCGTGTAGCGGATTGCCTCCAATCATTTGGCCACAAAGAGTGCAGCATGATACCAAATAACCTTAGGTCATACATCCCCAGGTCAAGTACATCTTAGACATGATAGTTTCTCCTATGAATATGGAGAATTGTTTTTGGTAGAATGCAAGCTATATATTTATGATGTAACTTGTAATTTGGGAATATCTCTTCATTTCCTCTGTATTGCTTTTTGTGTGTGTTATGATTTGGTTGTGATGTGAGACAATGCAAGAAGGTTTGGAGGAGAAATGACTGTTTTATAGCCTTCACCTAATCAGTGAATTAATCCTTGATGGGACTAACTGAGTAGTAGCTGGATGCAGGTGGGGTGTGGCAGTGGGGTATATATTTTGGATCTGGAGAGTGGAACCCCCTCTCTGCTTCCTGATCATGATGTGAGCTGCTTCCCCTCCGCCACACTCTTCTGCCATGATGTTTAGCCTCACCTTGAGCCCTGAGGAATGGAGTCTGCTGTCTATGGATTGAGACCTCTGAAACCTTGAGCCCCCAAATAAACTTTTCCTCTTTTAAAGTTGTTCTGGTCAAGTCTTTAAGTCACAGCAGCAAAACGCTGACTTAAACAGTGTATATTCAGCTTAACACGACTGTAGCCATCTTAAAGATGTAACCACCATGATTGCCCCTGAGTCAAATAAGTCAGTTTTATTCCACATGGTTTCCCAGTATACTATAAAATAGACAAAACCATTAGAGTGAGATGTGGAACTTTACAATTGGACAGTAAATGTGCCTGTTTTTTGTTTTGTTTTGTTTTGTTTTTTGATAGAGCTCAACCAGGTACATCCCAGTTTGGATGAAGTCACTTTGACCTGATGTAGGGACAGACGAGGCAAGGCACCCAAGACAGCAGGAAACAGTTTTATTTGGCTGTAGCCAGGTTCAGAGGGCACAGTTTTTGCTGTAATCAATCAATCCCCTGAACCCCAAGTTCAGGTAGTTTCAGAATTTTATACCCAGCATGTAAGGGGAGGGGCTCAGAAGTGCACAGTCTGCAGAAGTTCACATAAAAGCAACTTTTTCTTTTACTGTTTTTGGGGCAAGTTAACCCTTCAAGGACAACACCTGAGAAGGGGAGAGCTTCTTCTCCCCTCTCTTTCCTCCCCCTGCCAGCTGTTACCATGGAGCCCAAGTGGTAATTTCTCTTATCTTAGAAATGTAGACATCTCTGTGAAGCCCAGCTCAAGGCCAGAGGCCTTGTTTACACATTTCTACAAACTACTATACTGGATATGTTTGTGAAAAATGAGTAAGGGGGTGTCCAGCACCTGGAGTTCTGATTTCTTCCCGGCCAGTGGCCAAGTAAACAGGGCGACTCGAAAATAGGAAGTTTATCTACATTGGACTCATTTGCAGAGACTCTTTTTGCTGACAGTCCCCAAAATCAGCCATGGTGAAGATTTCTGGAGAATCCAGTTAAGACTTTTCTGTGGAGGAAGGGGGTGCCTGTGGGAAGCCATTCTCACACGTGATTGGGCACCTCCCTGATTGGGTGTGAGGCGTTCTGGCTAAACTGTGTACTAATCCCCACCCTTTCTAGGTGTGAGAGCCCATCCTGTGGGGGTGTGACTGACCCTTGACCCTGAGACCAATCACTGACCCTGACCTTGGAATGCTGTCCCCCTCGACCTTCATTGGATGGAATTTTCCCCTGAATTTCTTGCTCCCCAATAAAAGGCCACTCTCTGGAGTGCTCTCTCTCTCTCTCCTGCTAGTCTGTGTAAATCTCTCTGCCCCACTGGGTGGCTCAAGGCAGGAGCCAGAGGAGGGAGCCGTCTCAGACCTGGTCAAAGAAAAAGGTAATTTGAGTTTGTGTGTGTGTATTTTGATCTCACTAGTTAACTTCTATGCTACGAACCTCTAGTATGAAGCCAGCGTGCTGGTCGCGCGGTGGAGGTGCCACTACACTGATAACTTCATAAGCCTGTCTTCTGACACAAATCGCAGGAATACACTCATCTTGCTTCTATCCAGGACCATGCTTCTGTCCATAATTGCACTCTGTGCAATCCTAGATCTATCTGTTCCTTCAGTCTCACAGCACCTTGGGGCTGGTTCTCGTACAGTGGGGTCAGTTTGTTCCAGAACACTGGTGGAACATTTCTACAAACTTATGGAGAATTAATTTGCTAGCCTATATTGGAGTCTAAAAAATGGTAATAGACTTTGTCTGAGTTATTCCATTATTTAAAGTCTGTCTTAAAGAGTTCTGGGCATATGGCTCAGTTGATAGAGTGCTTGTCTCACATGAACAAGGACCTGGGTTCAATCCCCAGCAACACACACACACACACACACACACACATCTGTCTTTTAAAAAAAAAATCCAAATCAGGAAACCCTTTGTGTACAAGATATTCAGTACATTTATTTTTAACAGTAATAACCTACAAGTTCAGCAATAAAGAAATAATTGGGAAATTCATGGCATTTTCACCCATGGGAATATTATGGAGCTGTTAAAAATGTTTTCTGAGTTGGGGTGTAGCTCAGTGGCAGAGCACTCTCCTAGCATGGACCAGACCTTGGTAGAAGCCTCAACACTACAAAAAAATGTTATTTACTAACCATTTAAAATAAATATAAGACTGGGTACAGTGGCACATGCCTGTAATCCCTGTGGCTTAGGAGGCTGAAACAGGAGGATCATGATTTTAAAGCCAGTCTCAGCAAGTTAACATAAATATAGTGGGCTGGGAAGGTGGCTTAATGGTAAAGTACTTTCCTTACATGGATAAGGCCCTAGGTTCATTCCAGCACTGCAGAAAAATAAGTAAACATAGTAAGTCTTTATCATGGAATACTACTTAGCAAAAAAAAAAAAAAAAAAAAGGAATAAACTATTGAATACGTAACATCTTAGATGAATTTCCAAGGAATTTTGTGTGAAAGAAGCCAATTTCATTAGATCACATATTATATGATTCCATTTATGTAACATTTTCCCCCCCAAGGTTCCAATTTTTACATATATTTTTTAAAGTTCTGTTCAGTTTTATTTTTTTATTGGTTCTTTTGTGTTATACTTGACAGTAGAATCAATTTTGGCTTTTGGTACTCTTTTTTGCTAACATATTAATTGTACATGTTAATGGGGTTCAGTGTGATATTTCCATATATGCATAAAGTGTGCATTGATAATTCCATCTTCCTCACCCCACACCTTTCCTTTTTCCAGTTCCGAGTAATTACTATTTTTTTTTTCAAGTTCACTTTTTTTGGTTGTTGTTTCCATATCTGAGAGATAACATTCAGAGCTTGTCTGGGTCTAGCTTATTTCACTTAACATAATGTCCTCCAGTTCCATCCATTTTGCTGCAAGTGACAGGATTTCATTCTTCTTTTTTTTTTTTTTTTTAAGAGAGAGAGAGACAGAGAGAGAGAGAGAATTTTAATATTTATTTTTTAGTTATCGGCGGACACAACATCTTTGTTTGTATGTGGTGCTGAGAATCGAACCCCAGGCCACATGCATGCCAGGCAAGCGCGCTACCGCTTGAGCCACATCCCCAGCCCAGATTTCATTCTTCTTTATGGCTATATTCTATTCCTCTGTGTGTGTGTGTGTGTGTGTGTGTGTATCACATATGTTTTATTTATTCATCTGTTTCTGAGACTTGGATTGATTCCATATCTGAACTATTGTGAACAGTGATACAATAAACATGGGAATACTGATTTCTCTTTGTGTGCCGATTTCATTTCCTTTGGACATATATTGAGGAGTGGGATAGCTTTATCATATGGTAGTTCTATTTTTTTATTTTTTTCAGGAACTTCCTTATTGTTCTCCATAATGGCTATATTAATTTACACTTCTACCAACAGTATATAAGAGTTCCTTCTTTTCCACATCTCCTTCACCATGTTATTTTTTGTTATTTATTTATTTTTGTAATGAATATTCTAACTCGGGTGAGGTGGTATCTTGTAGTTTTGATTTGCATTTCCCCGATGGCTTAATGAGCATCTGTTCATATTTATTGTCCATTTGTACTTTTTAATTTAAAATTTTTAATGTATTTATTTTTTTGAGAAGTATCTACTCAGACCATTTGTCCATTTTTTAATTGAATACTTATTTTTATTGTTAAGTTTTTCTGAGTTTTTTAAAATATTCTGGATATTAACCCTTTGTCAGATGAATAGGTGGCAAACATTTTCTCCCATTTTGTAGGTTCTCTTTTCTCTGTTGATTGTTTTCTTTGCTGTGCGGAAGGTTTTTAGTTTTATGTCACCCCATTTGTCAATTTTTGCTTTGGTTTTCTGTGCTTTAGTGGTCCTAACAAAGCATCTAGTTTTGTTCTTTTTGCTCAAAATTGTTTTATCTGTTTAGGATTTTTTTGTCCTTCCAAATGAATTTTAGGATTGCTTTGTCTAGTTCTAAAATCATTGTCTGTATCAATGTCTTGAAGTCTTTCCCCTCTTTTCTTCTTGTAGTCTCAGTTTCAAGTCTTACATTTAGGTCTTTTATCCATTTTGTATTGATTTTTTTATAGGGTAAAAAGATAGGGGGCAAGTTTCCATATTCTGCATGTAGATATCTTGTTTTCTGGCACATTGGTTGAAGAGGCTACCTTTTTCTAATGTATGTTTTTGGCATCTTTGACAAGAATTGGTTGTAGATGCATGGGTTTGTTTCTGGTATCTCCACCATGAGCCAAGGGTATATAGGTCTATTTTTATGGCTCTACCACGCTATTTTGTTGACGATATCTCTGTAGCAAACTAAAGTCATGTATTGTGATGAATCTAGCTTTGTTATTTTTGCTCAAGATTGTTTTATGTGTTTAGGATCTTTTGTCCTTCCAAATGAATTTTATGATTGCTTTGTCTAGTTGTAAAAAGAATGTCATTTGTATTTTTACTGCATTGAATCTGTAGACCACTTTGGATAGTATGGACATTTTAATGATATTAATTCTTCTAATCCAAGAACATGGGAGTTTTCCCATCTTTTAGTGTTTTCTTTAATTTCCTTTGTCAGTGTTTTACATTTAATTATAGAGCTTTTTTGCTCCCTTAGTTAAGTCTATCCCAGGGTTTTTTTATTTTTTATTTTTTATTTATTTATTTATTTATTTTTGTAGTTGTAGATGGACAGAATGCCTTTATTTTACTTGTTTATTTTTATGTGGTGCTGAGGATCGACTGAACCCAGTGCCTCACGCATGCTAGGCAAGCACTCTATCACTGAGCTACAGCCCCAGCCCGGGGTTTTTTATTTTTGCTTGGCTATTGTGGCTGGGATTATGTTCAGGATTTATTTCTCAGCAAATTCATTATTGGCATATAAAAAAGCTACTAATTTTTGTATGTTGATTTTATATCTCACTACTATATTCAATTTATTGGTTCTTAAGCTCCTTTAGTGGAGTCTTTGGGTTTTTTCTATGTATAGAATCATCTTATCTACAAACAGAGATAATTTTACTTCCTTCTTATTGTTATGCTCTTTATTTCTCTCTCTTACCTAATTGCTCTAGCTAAAACTTCTAGCAGTATATTGAATACAAGTGATGAGAGTGGTAACTTGTCCTCTATTTAATCTTAGAGGAAATGCTTTCACCTTTTCCCATTCAGTGTGATTTTAGTTGGGAGTTTGTCACATGTAGACAGTATTATGATGAGGAATGATCCTTTTATACCTACTTTATTCAGAAGTTTGATCATGGAGGGATGTCAAATCTTATCAAATGCTTTTTCTGCATCCAATGAGATGATCCTATAATTTTTATGTATTTCTTCATCATGTTGATTTAATGTATTATGTTTGTTATTTGCATACATCAAACAACGCTTGCATTGTTGGACTGAACCACCTTGATGGTGGTATATGGTGATTTTTTATATGCTGTTGAATTTGTTTTATTAGTATTTTTTTGTTGGGAGTTTTTGCATCAGGGATATTGGTTTTTGCCGTTGTTGTTGTGTCCTTGTTGGGTTTTGGTAAGAGGGCACTTCAGGCCTTATAGGATGATTTCTTCCCTTTCTTTTTTTTTTTTTCTTCCCTTTCAATTCTATGGAATAGTTTGAGAAGAACTGACATTGGTTCTTCTTCAAAATTTGGATAAAATTCATCAGTGAAGCCATTTGGTTCTGGGATTTTCTTTGTTGAGAGACTTTCTATTACTCATCACCATTATTTGTTTAACAAGCTTTTATATTCTTTATTTATGTTCTTAATCATATGTGTCCAGAAATTTGTCCATTCCTTCTAGATTTTTCAATTTGCTAGCATATGATTTTTTTCAAAATAATCTTTAAGTATCATTTTTATTTTTGTAGTATTTCTTACAATGTTTCCCTTTTTGCTTCAAATTTTATTTATTTGGGTCTTCTCTCTTTTTTCTTGGCTAGTCTAGCTAAAGATTTATCAATGCTGTTTATCTTTACAAAGAAACACCTCTTTGTTTCATTGATCTTTTAAGTCTCTATTTTATTTTTTTCTGCTCTGATCTTTGTAATTTCTTTCCTTCTATGGATTTTGGGTTTGGTTTGCTATTGCTTTTCTAAGTACTTATTATGTATCATTAGGTTGTTTAATTGAATTCTTCCTTCCTTCCTTTCTTCCTTCCCCTCTTTCCTTCCTTCCTTCCTTCCTTCCTCCCTTCCTTCCTTCCTTCCTCCTTCCCTCCCTACCTCCCTTCCTTCCTTCTTTGTAGGTACTCATTGTTATAAATGTCCCTCTTAGTACTGCATCCCCAATCTTTGATATATAATGTTTCTATTTTTTTGTTGTTGTTGTTTCAAGGGATTTTTAAATTTCCCTCCTGACTTTCTCAAAGACCTATTATTCCGAGGTGTGTTGTTTGGTCTCCAGGTATTTGTAAAATTTCTACAGTTTCATTTGTTATTGACATCTAGTTTTATTTATTTATTTTTTATTTTTTTTTTTGACATCTAGTTTTATTCCATTGTAATCAGAATAGATGCAGGATATGATTTCAAATGTTTTAAGTTTTGTTAAGACTTGCTTTGAGACTTAATATATGGTCCATCCTGGAGAAAGCTCTATGTGCTGATAAAAGAGTATTTCTGCAGCTGTTGGATGTAATATTCTATAAATGTCTGTTAAGTCCATTTGATCTATAGTATAGTTTAATTCTGATGTTTCTTTGTTGATTTTTTTGGTCTGGATGAACTCTGCCCATTGATTAGAGTATTTTAATACCCTATTACTCTTATATTAGAGCCTACCTCTCCCTTTAGGTCTAATTTTTTTTAATAAAATTGGTGGTGCAACATTAGTTACATATACATGTATAACTGTATGTCTTTTTCTTCTTTTTTTTGTGTTGTTGGTGAGCAAACCCTTGGCTTCATGCATACTAGTCAACCTCTCTACCACTAAGCCATATTCCCAGCCCCTGTTATATCTTCTTGATGAATTAAACCTTTGATGGTTGTATAGCGACCTTCTTTGGTTCTTCTTACAGCTTTTTTCTTAATGTCTATTTTTTCAGATATAAGTATAACTACTCCTGCTCCCTTTAGGTTTCCATATGCTTGCAGTCCTTTCCCTTTCAATCTATGTGTTCCTGAACTTGTGAAGTGAATTTCTTATAGATGGCATTTTTAAAAATCTACTTGTCCATTCTGAATCTTTTAATTGAAGAATTTAGTCTGTTTCAAGGTTATCATTGAAAAATAAGGGCTTCCAAAAAAAAAAAAAGATTAAAGAAAAGAAAAAGAAGGGCTTCTTATACTCATTCTGTTGATTTTCTTCTAATTGTTTTGAAAATAGGTCTTTTCTTTCTTTTTTGTTCATTTTTGTGGTTTGGTGTTTTAATGTATTGATGATGTTTGATAATTTTCTACTTCTCTTTTGTGTACTACTACCTACTACCCTTTTGATGGGATTTATACTTTCACATGCTATCTTGATGCTAGTTATCTTTCTTCCATTTCAGAGTGTGTACTCCCTTAAGCATCTTTTGTACGGCTGGTCTGGTAGTTCTGAATTCCCTCAATATTTGCTTACCTTGGAAGATATTTCTTCTTTCTTTTTGAAGGTTAACCTTGCTGGGTATAGTAATCTTGGTTGGCAGTTATTTTCTTACAGAGCTGGAATACATCATTCCATTCCTTCCTGGTCTACAGGATTATATTGACAGTTTGACGATAATATGTCATGGTGAAAATTCTTTCTGATCATATCTTTTTGGGATTCTATAAGACATGGATGCCCATATTTTCCCCATTGTTAGTGTTTTTGTTTTTGTTTTTTTTTTCTGCTACTATTTTATTGAATAGTTTTTCTTTTTTTGCGGGGGAGGATACTGGGGATTGAACTTAGGGGCACTCAACCACTGAACCACATCCCCAGCTCTATTTTGTATTTTATTTAGAGACAGGTTTAGCATCTCGCTTTTGCTGAGGCTGGCTTTGAACTTGTGATCCTCCTGTCTCTGCCTCACAAGCTGCTGGGATTACAGGCATGTACCACTGTGCCCAGCTTGAATAGGTTTTCTTTTTCTCTATTTTTTTTTAGTGGGGAGCATTCCCTTTAAAATCTGGAACAAGACAAGGATGTCCTTTTTTTTTTTTTTTTAAGAAAGAGAGAGAGAATTTTTTAATATTTATTTTTTAGTTTTTGGCGGACACAACATCTTTGTTTGTATGTGGTGCTGAGGATCGAACCCGGGCCGCACGCATGCCAGGCGAGCGCGCTACCACTTGAGCCACATCCCCAGCCCCTTGAATAGGTTTTCTATGCCTGTGACCTTTACCTTTTTGCCTTTAGGTTGTCCAAAGACACATGTTTATTGGTTTAATGATGTCCAAAGATCTTAAACGAATTAATCAATTAATTAATTCTTTCTCTCAATGGGATATTTCAAGTGATCTATCTTCAAGTTCAGATATTCTTTCTTCCACTTGATCTAATTTATTGTTGAGGCTTTCAGCTGAATTTTTATGTGATTTATTGAACTCTTCATTGCCAAGATTTGTGTTTGGTTCTTTTTCAAAATCTCTATCCCAGGGCTGGGGATATAGCTCAGTTGGCAGAGCGCTTACCTCATATGCACAAGGCCCTGGGTTCAATCCTCAGCACCACAAAAACAAAACAAATAAAAACAAAAAAACTATATCCCTTTGCTGACTTTCTCATTTATATCCTGAATTATCTTCCTAATTTCATTTAACTGTTTATCTGTATTCTCTTGGATCTCACAGAGCTTTTTAAAGTTCTTTATCAGGCATTTCACCCATTTTTATTCTTTGGAATCTGTTACTAGAGAATTATGATCTTTTAGAGGTGTCATATTATCTTTTTATATATATGTTTTTGGTGTTCCTGTATTGAGCTTTGTGTATCTGATGAATCAGGTAGCTCTGCCACTATTATGGGTTGACATTCTTAGTAAGCAACTTTTTCCTGAAGAGGTTTCTTAGGGTGTTGGTTTGTTATGCAAAACTGGCTTTATTTCTAGCTGGGAACAGTCATGTAGACCCTGTACTTTCTTTGGCTGTAAGTAATGAATTTGGGCACAGTTTGTAGCATGTCAGAATTGGAGAGATCCACTGTCTCAGCTGGCCCTACATGAATGGGGACACTAGGGCTAGGGTTGTGGCTCAGTGGTAGAATGCTTGCTTAGCACGTGTGAGGCCCTGGGTTTCAGTCTTAGCACCACATAAAAAAATAAATAAAGGCATTGCATCCAACTACAACTAAAAAAAAAAAAGTAAAAGTAAAAAAGATTGGGGACACTGGAATTTCAGACAGTATGATGTAGACAGCAGTAGATAAGGGGTACAGACTGTGTAGCTACTCCTACAATGAGAGTGGTGGCCCTATTGAGTGATGGAGTTTCAGCAGGCACTGCTGATGTTGGTTCTGTTGTTAGCAAGGGACTCTGACGCTGGTGGCACTGTGGCACCACGAGGCCCGTGCCCTCTGCCAGGCCCCAGTACTTCACGGGGAAAGGCAGTGGCAAGAGCAACAGCACCCCGTCTGTAGTGCTCTCGGCAAGTCTTGACAGCAGCCATGACCAGATGTGGTGTGGGATCTACCCGTGTCCAGAACCAAGTGTGGTGGCTTCTGCGGCTGTGGGAGTGCCCTCCCAGGAGTGGTAACTAAGCCTCCCTAAGATGTGCTCTCTTGAAGACAGGATGATGGCCTGGTTCCCCAAACACACGGACACTTTCAGTTGTAGTGCTGCCCAGGAGCAAGCGTGATACAGCCAGTGTGTGCAAGAGTCCCCTCAGGGGATCCTTTGGCCACGTATACCCAGGACAGGGTGATGGATGTGACTTTTCTCTCTCTGATTCTTTCACCTGGAGTGCCCACCTGAGAGCAAGTGGAAATAGGATGCAGCCAGAGCTGAGTGAATTTTGTCTCCAGACCTCCTTTGACCCGCACCATGAGTGGGGTGACAGCAGGAGCCAGCATTGCTCAAGGTCCTCTCAGCACACCCCTGTGGGTGGCACAGCCATGGAACCCAATGTTCTTTTCCTGCTTTATCAGTAGCAGATGTCCGTGAGCTGGAGTGGGGAGGGGTGGGTGAGAACTGCATGTGCATTTGCCTTTAGTCCTGCCACTGGCCACCCCTGGCCTCAGAAGTCAAGTTCCCACATCTCCTGGGTCACAAGGCCAGTGCCCTCTGCTCCTCAGCACGTTCCAACACCTTTCTCCTGCCATGCAGGGCACCCAGCAGGTTTGAGTCAGAGTCCCTCTGCTGGGACAGGTTAGGTTTTCAAGGCAGCAACAAGCTACAACAAGCCCTGTGGGGCCCTAGAGATGGGATTATGCAGGGATCTCTGATCTTAAAGCAGTCCACATTCTGACAGTAATTCACCTCTCAAGATGCTCCTGGCTGCAGCACCCTGGGGAATAACAAGGATTCTTTTCTTTTTAAAAAAAAAAAATTGTTCTTTTTAAATACACATGACAGTACAGTATATATTGACATCTTATCCATATGGAATTTATAAATTCCCATTCTTGTGATTGTACATGATGTGGAGTTACACTGGTCGTGTATTCATATAAGAATATAGAAGAGTGGTGTCTGATTCATTCTATTGTCTTTCCTGTTCCCATCCCCTCTACCTTCCCTTCATCCCCCTTTGTCTAATCCACTGAACTTTTATTCTTCCTTCCCCCACCCTTATTGTGTATTAGCATCCACATAGGAGAGAGAATATTAAGCCTTTGGTTTTTTGGAATTGGCTTATTTCACTCAGCATGGTAGTCTACAGATCCATCCATTTACTGGCAAATGCCAAAACTTCATTATTTTTTATGGCCAAGTAATATTCAATTGTGTATATATACAACATTTTCTTTATCCATTCATCTCTTGCAGGGCACCTAGTCTGGTTCCATAGTTTAGCTATTGTGAATTGAGCTGCTATAAACATTGATGTGGCTGAATCACTATAATATGCTGATTTTAAGTCCTTTGGACATATATGAAGAAGTAAGATAACTGGGTCAAATGGTGGTTCCATTCCAAGTTTTCTGAGGAATCTCCATCCTGCTTTCCATATTGGTAGCACCAATTTTCAATACCACCAGCAATTTATGAGTATACCTCTTTCCCCACATCCTCACCAACATTTATTACTATTTGTATTCTTGATAATTGTCATTCTGCCTGGGGTGAGTTGAAATCTCAGTAGTTTTAATTTGCATTTCTCTAATTGCTGGAGATGTTGAACATTTTTTCATATATTTGTTGACTTGTATTTGTATTTCTAGTGTGAAATGCCTGTTGAGTTCCTTTGCCCATTTATTGATTGGGTTATTCGTTTTTTCAGTGTTCAGTTTTTTTAGTTCTTTGTATACCCTGGAGATTAATGCTCTATCTGAGGAGCACATGGCAAAGATTAAGAAAGGTCAGTTTTGAAATAAGCTCTCAGTGTTTGAGCAATAAGCATGAAGTGAACCTGTTATAACCCACAAAGTTGGTTATGCAAGCAAGTTACTAAAAGGAAGTGAAACTAGAGGGTTTGTTCAGGTTTTTCCATGGTTTCAAGTTTTCCTGGATTACAATCCTAATTAGCCCTAAAGATATTTCTCTGTTCTTAATTAGATTGATTTTGTTCTCCATCAACAACAGCAACACACACACACACACACACATAAAGTTTTAAGTAATGATTGTCTTTAAGTGAATACTTTAGTTATTCTTTTTATGGTCCTATAATTTCCAAATACACGAGTCATATTTTTGGAGGAAAAAGACATTGAAAGAGGGAAAATATTAACTGTAAGAGTACAATCAGAATTTTTTCCCACAGATATCTGCCTATGTCTTCTTTCTGGTCCCCATTTTCAAACTGGAAGGAGTGCCAGATGTTTTTCATTCTGTGTCCTGAGACTCCCACCTGTTCCTTTCTGGGTTGTTGTTGATGGCCATTTCAATCTGCTTTCCATGTGGAACACTTTGAAACTCAATATGTGAGGAAGAACATCTAACCCTTTCCAAGGTGCTGTCTAATGACTCTTGTGATTGGTTTGTTTCTTATGCCACCCAAGTGGTTCTTTCAGAAAAACTAAGAGAGGCAAAAAAAAGAAAAAGTCACCTTCCCTTGAAACCTTGAATTTTGTGCCCATGAGATGAATCATAGCCCACTGTGATTATGCTACTACCGCCAGCTCTTTCCATTTCCCCTTTCTCCCCAAGGTGCTTCTGTATTCCACATGCGGTCATCAATAATTTGGGATTTCTTTAATTTCCACAATCAAGGCATTCATACTATTTGACCAACCCTGTTACATAGTGGAAAGCAGGGCTTCAGGGTGCCACTCACCTGGTTGGGACCCCTGATCTGTGACTTGGATGCTGCTCAGCAAGTGCCTGCCAAACAAGCCCTCTTGCATGCCAGGTCACGGAAGTTCTGAGGACACAAAGTGAAGGAAACATAGTCACTGCCTCTGTCAAGCCTTTAGGCTAGAATCTCAGAGTTTTGGCACCCTCATTACTTGGGGCAATTTGTTGAGCCCTCTGAGTTTCAATTTCCTGGCGGGGGCTGGGGAGGGGGGGGGGAAATTCCTGGGGGCAGTTAATTGATGGCACAAGGGAGTCATTCTTTGGGGCTCTCCTGCCTCTTCTTACCTACATTAAGACGAGAGTAGGGGGCATTTTTAAAAAATCAAAGGATTAATCTTTTTTAGATTCTTAAGCATACCTACCTTTCACTGTCTTCCATAGAACTTTTAACCTTTAACGTGAACTCTGGCAACCTTTGCTAAAAGCAACACTCTTAGGTCTACAGATATCCAGTGGGTGACTGCAAGCAGGATAAACCTTGGCAACTCGGCCTTCATTTTGACTCCTTTATTGCCTTAAGAGAGTGACCTGCCAGCTCTGCAGATAGGCATGTTAATCATTTAAGGAATGTTCTTGTGGGAACCAGTAATACGAGGTTTCTTATCCCTCAATTTACCTCCCCTATCTCATTCCCACGTAAGACTGAGGCAAGGTTTGCAGGAGCATTTACAGCATCCTGTTCTAGACCACCGAAGGGGCACCTAGAAGTCCTCAGTCATTGTTTGACACCTTCCGGGAGCAGCATGAGCCTGACAGACAGATCATCCCCAGGATAAAAATTCCTCCTAAACAGGAGCAACATCTTAAAGGAACTAAATGACCTTCTTCTAGGATCACAGGTCTGAGAAATAAATATCCCGAGCAACAAGTGGCAATTGCCCCCTCAAATGATAAGTTCTCCAGAGCCACCTTGCAGAACCAGAACTGAGAGAATGACTAACCAGACCACAGTTTGACCAAGACTACTGAAGTATGTAACCCTCCCCCACCCCATTATTCCTCGGTTTAAACCTGCATTGTTGGATAATGCCCCAAAGAGAGGGCTAAGGATGTGGGTCTTCTTTTCTTCCTGCTAGCTACACGGATTAAAAGTTCTTTTCCTGCCTTTCACCATTATCTTTTCTGTTTGGTTTTTGGGGCGAGCACTCAGACCTGGTTTGTTGAAACCCCCGCAGAGTCAGGCCTCTGATCTAGGACTCTGGTAACATCTAGATTGCTTCAACAGAATATTTCTAACTAATGAAATTAGTTTCCAGCATTTCTAAATCCTTCCAATGAAAAAGACAAAACCTGTGAATAATGATATTGAAAAACCAGCCTCTATCTCAGAGCAAAGCTGTCCAAGGAAGGGACATGGCCTTTGTCCTTGGAAAAACCCACAGAGCACTCCTAGGCACAGTCCCACCCTGCTAAGTTGTTTATCTACAGGAGAGATCTGCTGCACCAGGTGTCCCTGACTCAGTCAGGCTAGGTGGGGATCCATAGCAGCCCCCTAGCAGTCACCAATCAGCATGAGACAGGGAAATACCTGGGATGCCAGATGACCCTCCCAGTAGTTTATGGTAGTTGATAACCTGTTGGGAAACCATGTAGTTCAGCACGTACACCCCTCTTGGCTTAACCCAATCAGTTCAAACGAATACCCCTTTTGTACTGACCAATCACCCCTACCTAACTTGTTCCCGCCAGTTAATGTGCTAATCATGTTTTAGAGTTGTTGTTTGATTTTCCCGAGGTGTGTGATGATTTGCTAAGAGATGCTATGATGTAAGTGAAGTGAGGTGATTTGTTATGCTGTATGTGAAGTCCCTGCCCTTTTCAAAGAATGTATATAAGCTCTGCTCAAGCTGTTCTCGGGCTCTTTGCTCTTTACCTCTTCGAGGTAGGCTTGGAGCCCCAGCATGCTGGACCCCCAATAAACCCTTTGCTGTTGCATGAGACAGTCTCTTGGTGGTCTTTTCCTCCAACATTCACCTGACCTTTACAATATTTGTGAACACCCCTTCCACTTAAGCGGTGGTAAAAGATCCTACCTACTGCAGATAACTGGGAGTGATATTTAGTAAACTAAATAACAGAACTAAAAACAGCTATAGATGGTAAGTTGCAAGTTATCAACTCATAATGAAGAAATGAAGACCTCGGTGCTTATTGTTTTCATTTCTCTGTTAGAGATAATTTTGAACTCTATCTTCACCTGTGTGGGAACTCATTTAGCAAAATCACAGATAATTGAATAAGAGCTACAGTGCAAGTCCTTTGGCATTTGTAGGGTGATAAATAAGGAGAGAGGGGCTGGAGGTATAGCTCTGTAATATAGCACATGCCCGGCGTGTGAAAGGCCCTGGGTTCAATCTGCAGAATGGCAAAAAACAAAAAAATAATTAATGAGACATGATCTTCATGAGACATCTGGATGTACTGGAAAAGGACCATAGGAAAATTAACATGTGCCCTGGCAGCATGGGGTGGCAATTAAGAACTGGGATCCAAGGCTGGCTGGCTGAATCTGAGTCCCGGCTGCAATTTCTAGTTATATGAACTGAGATCTGAGTCTCAATTTCATCATTAAGTGAAGGCCTAATAAGCCAACTTCAGATGATCATTAGAAATAAGATAGTGACTAAAAGGCTTGACACAATGACTAGCACACAGAACCCTGGCCTTCATGATGTTCAAAATCATGTCCAGACTAAAGTTTGCGGTCTACCTAGTACTCCCTATACCAGTTGCCTCCTACATTTCCAAAGATTTCCAGTTCCCTAAATTAGACCAGCAGTTCTCAAGTGAATTAGTGTCAGGACAACTTCACACTCTTAAAAACATGGTTGAAGCCACTAAAGAACTTTCATTTTATATAGGATATATCTATCGAGACTTACCATTTTAAAAACAAAACTGATAGGGGTTAGATGTGTAATCAGTAATAAACCATGTGTTTAGCATGAGAAAGACCCTGGTCTCAATCCTCAGCACCAAATAAGTGAATAGAATAAAATAAAACAACTAAACCTAATAAAATATTAAAATCTTTTATTCACTTAAAAATGATAATGGGGCCGGGCTGGGGTTGTGGCTCAGTGGTAGAGTGCTTGCCTAACACGTGTGAGGCCCTGGGTTTGATCCTCAACACCACATAAAAATAAATAAATGAAATAAAGATATTGTGTTCAACTACAACTAAAAAATAAATATTAAAAAAAAATTAGCAATGGGACCAAAGCTGTAGCTCTAGGTAGAGTGATTGCATAGCATGTGTACAGCATTAGGTTTGATCCCCAGTACCATAAATCAAATAGGCATGTAAACAAAAATAACAATGAAAATAGCTATGTTTTTGCAAACAAACATATTTTGTAAGAAGAGTAACATTGCTGTACTTTTTTGCAAATGTCTTTAATGTTTGGCAATAAAAGACAGTTGGATTCTCATATCTGCTTCTGTATTTAATCTATTGGAATATGTTAATTATTGAAATACATCTGGCTGATGTACATGTTTAAAATCCAGCCTCACTCAGATATGTAAAACTCAACAAGTGGTACATGTTAATCAGCTTTTTAATCACTGTGATCAAAATGTCTGACAAGAACAACATTGAGGAGGAAAAGTTCATATTTGGCTCACAGTTTCAGAGGTTCAGTCCATGATCAGCTAACTCCATAGCTCTGGCTGGAAAGAGGCAGAATATCATGGTAGCAGAGCATGACAGAGCAAAGAAGCTCAGAACATGGCAATCAGAAAGCAGAGGCAGAGCTCCTGTCAATAGGCACAGAATATAAATACCAAAGGCACCCCCCACAGTGACCTGCTTCCTTAGCTACACTCTACCTGCTTACCATAACTGCCCAGTTAGTTAATCCATATCTGTGGATCAACCCACTGATTAGGTTACACCTCTCATAATCTAATCATTCCAATTCTGAAAATCCTTGCATTCTCTCACACATGAACTTTGGCAGGACAACTCATTTGTAAACCACAAAATGGTGGTTTCCAAAAGATATTTTATAATGTGGAATATGAATTTTCCATAGTCTGTAAACCAGAATCCAATGATCTATCTTGCCCAATGTGAAGATCTTTCATCATGTATAAACTGTGAGTAGATCTTCCAAAGTTGATACATTTCATTATGTTATTTTAAATGTGGCATTTATTAATATATTGCATATCTCTCCAGAAAAATATTTTAAATATTGTTAAGTGGTTAAGCTCACAGTACTAGATACAGGTTTTCTATATTTGTTTTTTTCTGGTGCTTGGGATCTAACCCAGGGCCTTACACCCAGCCAGGTGCTTTATCACTGAGTTATATATCCCCAACCCCCCAAATTCTGATTTTTCACATGAATGTTCAAATTCTATCATTGGGAATGAACACTACCAGTAGTTTTCCTTCATTCATTTTCAAGAAAAATGTTTGTTAAGAACCAGAAACTAAAAAGGCATATTTCCTCTGCTGATTATCTTTATAAGTAAAAATGGTGTTCCATGAAGAAAAGGGACTAATTAGGTTACCTTACAATTCAGTTTCCAAAGTGCTTTTCTTTGAGACAATCATGAATGCAGAAAGAGTGACTTATGCATATTTACCATTTCATCACAAAGAATATTAGAAGGCATGTGCTCAAGGGATGAGATTTAATAAAATTAAGTGTTATGTTCAAATTCAGGACCCCCAAAAGACCACCAGAGACCCAAGATCAATGTAAACAGCAAAGAGGTGTTTATTGCAAGCTAGCTCGGTCCTCCGCGCACACACAGCAACTGGTGACACTGAGAAGCCCCGAGCCCAGGGTTTGCAGCAGTTTTATACACTCTTTGGGGAAGGCAGGGACTTCATATACATCATAGCATCTCTTAGCAAATCATCACACACCGCGGGAAAATCAAACAACTCTTAACATGGAATAGCACATTCACTGGCGGGAACAAGTTGGGTAAGGGTGATTGGTTAGTACAAGAGGGAGATTCCTTTGAACTGATTGGTTTAAGCCAAGAGGGGTGTTTGTGCTGAACTACACGGTTTCCCAACATGTTATCAACACCATAAACTACTGGGGGGTCATCTGGCATCCCAGATATTTCCCTGTCTCATGCTGATTGGTGACTGCTAAGGGGTTGCTATGGATCCCCACCTAGCCTGACTAAGTCAGGGACACCTGGTGCAGCAGATCTCTCCTGTTATTCGTAGATAAACAACTTAGCAGGGTGGGAATGTGCCTAGGAGTGCTCTGTGGGTCTTTCCAAGGACAAGGGTCACGCCCCCTTCCTTGGACAGGCTTTGCCCTGAGGTAGAGGCTGGTTTTTCATAAGAATCTTTACTTCTTCATCAAGGACATTCTTCAGTGGAAAGTGGATTTTTTAAAAACATAAATGTGTGATAGTGAAGAGTATGATTCTGGGCTGGAGCTGGAGCTCAGTGGCAAAGCACTTACCTAGCATGTGTGAGGCACTGGGTTCAATCCTCAGCATCACATTAAAAATAACAATAAAGGCATTCTGTCCCTCTACAACTAAAAAAAAAAATTTAAAAAAGAGTATGATTCCTAGAATAATTTAATACTGTTACCTTGATTCATGTTAAAGTATTAGCGATTTTATTGATCATGGCTCTTGCACCACCAGTGCAATTGGCAATAGTTTTAAGAAAGAAAAAAGGGTTTCTAGTCATGGTGTTCCATGCCTGTAATCATAGGACTTGGTAGGTTGAGGCAGAAGGATTAAAAATTCAAGGCCAGCCTGGGCAACTTAGCGAGACCTTATCTCAAAATTCAAAAAAAGGACTGAGGATATAGTTGAGCAGTAAAACACCCTTGGGTTCAATCCCCAGTACTGAAAAACAAAACAAAACCAAAAAAAAAAAAAAACCCAAGGAAAATAATATATAATATATTACCTTTTTTAGTGAAAATAACTTTGACCTTCCAAACTTTCTGGAAGGGGATTGAGCAACCTTCTCCCACCAGGTTCCATGAACCACACTTTGAGAACTGCTGCCTTAGAAGGAGGTACATAGTAACTATTTTAGGGTTTGGAGGGAACAGTCTTTTGTTGTAATGCAAAAGAGTCTTAATGAATATATAATGAAGGGGTGTGATCTCAATAAAATGTTACTTACAAAAAAAGAAAGGTTTGGCCCAGGCAGTAATTCACCAACTTCTGCTTTACAGTCCAAGCCACTTGTGGACTTTGGAACTACAAAATGGCTGCATATTAACTGTCATTTCAGCCTATCAAATCAGGGCATAACAAGTATGTCCTACCATTCCCATCTCACCCAACCACTTCCCATCACTCTCACCACAAGATATATCCTAGACAATGCTGGGCTCTATGCCTGTGCTAATGGTGCCCCTGTCACAGTTGGCTTCCTTTCCTTTCCCTTTCCTTTCCCCTTCCTTCCTTCCTTCCTTCCTTCCTTCCTTCCTTCCTTCCTTCCTTCCTTTCTCTCTCTCCTTCCTTCCTTCCTTTCTTTCTTTCTTTCTTTCCGAACAGGAAACAGATGGGGTATTCAAATGCATATCTGGTGATGTCCTTCTTGCTAGTAGTCCCAAAGTGGCACAGGCCAGAGTCAGGTAGTAGCAGAGACTTAGCGAAACTAGCTTTTATAGCAGATCCACTTTTTGTTTGGCAATGTGGGGGATCAAGGTCAGGGCCATGAGCATGCTAAGTACACACTCTACCACTGAGCTACATCCTCAGCCCAGCCCTACTTATGCAGTTAATGGGTTATCCACTCTTGAGATAACCCATTAACTGAATAAGTAGATTAGTCCATTCATAAGAGCAAAACCGTAATCACTTTTTAAAGGTCCCAGCAGGTCTTAACTCTTGACATTTCACAGTGGTGATTAAATTTCAGCATGATTTTGATGTGTACAAAAATATTTGAACCATAGTACATGAGATCAGTGGACTTCTCTTCCGCTAGGGGAATAAATACCCTACACTGTTTCTTCTGCCTACTCAGATCTCCTGCTGGCAACCCCCATTGGAAGTCAGAGGCCTAGGGAGTCTGTCAATAGGATCCATGATGATCAGCCTCCCAAGGTTGAAGGAAGGGTATAGAAATGTAAGGGTCCGGCGAACGTCGGAGGAAGAGACCACCAAGAGACCACCAAGAGACCGCAGCTCATGCAACAGCAAAAGGGGTTTATTGAGGATCCAATCCAGTGCGCTGGGGCTCCGTGCTCACTCAAGAAGGGAGAGCAGCCCAGAGCCCCGAGCAGGAGTTGAGCAGCGCTTAAGTACACTTTTGGGGGAGGGCGGGGACTTTACATACATCACAGTCTCCTTTAACAAATCATCATACACCACGGGAAAATCAAACAATTCTGAGACATGATTAGTACATTCATTGGCGGGAACAGGTCGGGCGGGAGTGATAGGTCAGTTCTAAAGCGGGGTACACATTCAAACTGATTGGTTTAGGCCCTGCGATGTCTACGTGCAAGGCCGCACAGGGTCCTAGGTTATTAAACAACCAGATGGTCAGGGGGAATATTTACTGGGCAATCCCGGGAATTGTTTTAACAGCTACAGGAATTTCAGGTTTTGCGTGTAGCATAGGAACTTAACAATACCTGGTCCTTTACATTTTAACTCAGGACTTGCAGCTTAGAAACTTTACCACACCCGGTCTTTTACACTTTAACTTCAATTTCTTTTACCCTTACAGAAAGAGAGGGGCTGATGGTGAGGCAGCTGGAAGATCTGTGGCTGTAGAGTCCTATAATTTCCTGTGGACCAGACTGTGTCCTCAACTAGTCTCCTGAGCATGAAGTCAGTTGCAGGCCCATCTTTGCTGCTGGAGCTACAACTCTTACCCAGTGTATGGCGCACTGTCGAGCTCAGTAAAGTTTTGCTGATGAGGAATGCAGGAGAGTCCTGATGTGACCAGGAAGCTCCACAGAACCTAACCAATGAAAAATCCATATTATTATGAGTTTGATTTGAACCTGCTAATACAGGAGAACACCAGAATGAAAACTTCAAGCCCCAGACCTGTGGTTGTCCCTGCTGAGCCATGGCAGGGTGGTCCAGGTCTCTGTCCCCACCTCCAATCTCTTCACATCAAACCCTCAGTGGCTCAGGGTGTTGTAACTGGAAATACTTCTGGATTTAAGTATAGAATCTTTCCTCAATGAAAGATCACAGCAGAACTTAAGACTAATAGTGGTTTTCAGGCTTTCTTTTAGCAACAAAGGTCCCCTTTCATGAAGTACCCTAGGAAGAACACCAATATGCAAATTGGCTTGCTGGAGAACTATTCCCGTTGAAATGGCAGAACCCAGTGTAGAGAATCAGATGTAACTGCGTTACTATTACTGTCCTTGATGGAGTCTGCCTGCAAACAGGGTATTCTGTCAAGGTATAGATAGGTAACAGCGGACATGCTTGAAAACGAGGTGTCTGCTGTCCTTGGGAGGGCCTACTTGCAAACGAGAGGCTCCTTCAAGGTTTAGATAAGGTAACTGCGGACATGCTTGAAAACAAGGTGTCTGCTGTCCTTGGGAGGACTTGCCTGCAAACGGGATGTTCTGCCAAGTGGGCTAGGAGGGCGCTGAGAAAAATTTTATTATCTGTTCTTAACAAAGAGCAGAGCTCAACATACTCCAGGCCGAGAATAGATTAGCCATGAGAAGCGGGTCACTTCTGATTAGAAAGTAAAACTTCTGTATGCTATGTTTAACTAGCTGAAAGACCTGATTTATTGATGTTGGAAGGCTGACTTCTTTGTTCACAATACTATAAAAAGATTGCTGGTACACAATAAAGGACTTTTTTTCTGCTGCTGCTTTGCTTGCTCTGCTTCTTCTTTCTTTTCCCATGCTGACCTGCAAGTGAATTACTGCAACACCCAGTGCCCCATTTGCTAAATCTTCCAGGTGGCCTGGAAAGGCCTCCATAACTCCATAACCCTAAAGAATACAAGTTGAAACTCACTGCCTTTTGCAAAAAGTGACTGGTGTTACAAATAAACCTAGGGAAACCTAGTGTTTCCAGGCCCATAAAAATAACTTTAAAAACTGCACTCAGAAAAAGAAATTTCATAGCATATAAATCACAAGAATGGGAAGTTATATTCCATGTATATATGATATTTCAAAATATATTCTATTGTCATGTATAACTAAAAAGAACAAATAAATAAATAAATACAAATAAATACTGCTTGTTTTCATTTATCATCTTTTATATCCTAGAACATTTTCTGGTTACCTATCTTTCATCTTCTCCAAAAATTTTTTAATTGATTGTTATTTATACCATAATTTATAATTTTTAAAACATGAATAATTTTTATTTTTACCCCCACCCCCAGTCTTCCTTACAGTTCTGGGGACTGAACCCAGGAGATTGTGCATGCTAGGCAAGTGTTCTACCACTGAGTTACATCCTCAGTCCTTTTGAAAATTATATTTTGGGAGAGGATCTTGTCAAGTTGCCCACTCTGTCCTTGAATTCATGATTCTCCTGCCTCAGCCTCTGAGTATCCACTACACCCAGCTCATCACTCTCTTTTTAATTTATTAAGATATTAATTTTACCAAATTAATACTTGCATGAGAGACTAAATATTTCCAACATGTTTATAGTGAAGAAACACCCATTCCACAGCCTATTCCTCCCTAGATATTGACCCTCTTCCAAAGATAACAACTCTCAACTCTTTTAGCTGTTTCTTCTAGCATTGAGTAACTTCTATATTATCTAAATAACATGATTAGGAGCTTCTGGATTATTAAGCATGTAGAAGTGCCTGGAGAGTGGCATACCTGGAGAGGGTCTGAATGCTCTGGGATCCTTCCCAAATATAACTTGATCTATTATATTTTTCATCTGGTTGTTTCATGCAAAATACTTCTAGTTGAATTCTCTTATTTGACTATCTCTTCCCAGATTTTCACCCATATGGTCTTTATTTAGATTTTCCTACTCTACTTTGTTAAACCCTCATAGATTCATCCTCCTGTCTATGCAAAGTTCAGGCCATTCTGATCTTGAGATGTTCTCCATATCCACCAGACCTTCCTACTTCTTTTTCTAACCACTCTCCCAGCATATACTATTCTACAAACCCACCATTGCTTATGAAAAAAGTAATTTATATGAAATTCCTGTAAATTAAAAGAATGCAAGGAACTTGTTCTGTTGGAATCATACCAGATGGATGAAAATTTCTTGGACACTTATTATAATCACCTGGAATCAAAACAGATTATAGATAGGGCAAAGGGGAAGGAGGGGAAGGGAGGGAGCAAGGGGGTAGGAATGATGGTGGAATGAGTTAGACATCATTACCCTAAGTACATGTATGAAGACACGAATGGTATGAAAATACTTTGTATACAATTAGTGACTTTAAAAATTGTGCGCTATATGTGCAATATGAAATGAATTGCATTCTGCTATCATGTATAACAAATTAGAATAAATAAATAATTTAATTTAAAAAACATAAAATATCTGTTTGAAACAATAAAACAAAAAAACAGATTATAAGGTCGGGGTGTGGTTCAGTGGCCAAATGTGTGCTCAGCATGCTTGAGGCCCTGGATTCAATCCCTAGCACCAAAGCAAAATAAAAATGTCCTATATTATTGAGCTTGATCCACCCTCCCCAGTAATGTTTATCCTACCATTCTGTAATTTGTTACTTTCGGTATTACCTATGAACTTTGTTTTTGGAATTTTTGTAGCTGTACATGACCCCTCTCCTTAACTTTACCTTAATGAAGCTCTATCACAACTTTTAAATAAGAATCAATAATTATATAGTATTACTGTGTAAATTATTGATAACTGCCAAGTAAGATGATATGTCATAATTATCTTTTCACCCTCAGCATCCTATATTTTTCCTAGAGTTCATAATTGTATAATTTTTAAATTTGCTGCTTACTATGTGCTTCTCACTAATATTTGTGCAAATGTCCCAGTAGATGTGTCTAATTTTTTCAAAGGCCCAGGTATGTCAAGTGACTGGCAGT
Source organism: Marmota marmota marmota (assembly GCF_001458135.2). Classification (NCBI taxonomy): domain Eukaryota; kingdom Metazoa; phylum Chordata; class Mammalia; order Rodentia; family Sciuridae; genus Marmota; species Marmota marmota. The sequence continues at coordinate 4,687,201 of NW_026000022.1, forward strand.
TGTACCATCATGGCCCTTACCCCTGCAGAGTTCCAATCTGCATTGTAGGCTCTCTAGAACCTGGTTGGTTCTCCTGGGAACTCCTTTTGCTATTTTCCTGTTCCGAATCCTCTCACTTCCTCCCTTCTCCCTTTTTCTTTTCTACCTCCCTTCTTTTTATTTTTTTAAATTTTCTTCCTTCCTTCTTTCTTTTTATTTCAATATTGAATACACTGGTAGGATACAGAGTATGCTGAGAATGGAATTCTTTTGAAGGAAAAAATAAAACTGGCATGAATAAAATTTAAATAGGAAAATACATAATTTCTAATAATTTTGAATATAAGAAATGACAATGACAGATACCCACATGAGCATTCTGTTAAGTCCACTTAAGGAACTTCTTTACCTGATAGGTTGTAGTTTAAACTTACTTGAGTTGTTCAAAAAATACCTTATACATAAAAATAGATACAGCAAGTGAAAAGTATATCATGATTCATTAAACACATTTAATAAAAACAGTGCTTGACAACTAGAATAAGTTAAAGCTTTGTTTTCCAAGAACATTTCTAACTAGTGTTCAGATTGGAGATTAGTATTAGTTTCATTTTCTTTTTTTTAAAGAATTAATTTTTTTAGTTGTAGTTGGACATAATACCTTTATTTTATTTATTTATTTTTTATATGGTGCTGAGGATCGAACCCAGGGCCTCACACATGCTAGGCAAGCGCTCTACCACTGAGCCACAATCCCAGCCCCTTAGTTTCATTTTCTAACAAAAAATAACACGTTTAACATTCTATATTAAACTTTGCTCTCTCCTTTCCTCCCCTTCCTGTTCCTTCCTTCCCTTTTTTCTTTTTTTTTTAGGCAAAGTTGCCCCTGGGCCTTCACTTATCTTTGAAGTACAAAGAACATGCTCTGTCTGTTAGAATAGAATGAAATAAATTTAGATTTCAGCTCCTCTGGATGCACAGAGTAGCAATAAGACAAGTCTTAGGATGATCAGGAGGCTTAAAACTGCACCCAGCCCAGTAGGTATTATTTTTTTTTTTGGACTTCTTAAATCTCACCCCATTCTGGTGGCAAAGAAGAAAGCTGAAAAGAGTGAAACTTTGGTTTTGGTTCCATACCCAAAAATTCAACAGAAGGTCCAATAATCAAATATGGAACATCACCTTTCCATTTATATCCCAAATGGTGGGGAAGGGTCGGAAGGGATCCAAGCCACAGGAGGAGATGGCTTGGATCTGGAATATCCCCCAAAGGCTCAGTATTGAAGATTTGGATTCCAATGCAGCAATGTTTAAAGATGGAGCTCTTGGGAAGTGATTGGATCATGAGGGCTCTACAACATCAATGGATTAATCCACAGATAGTTGGATGTATTTCTGGGAGGTGGTGGAAACTATAGGAAGATGGATCATGGTTGGAAGAAGTAAGTCACTGGGGACCAAGCCTTCAACACGTGAGCCTTGGGGGATATCTCCCATCCAAACTATATTGTTATCCTCCCTGATGGGCTCCTGAGCTACAATTTCCTTTTCTCTACTAAACCAGTTGTCCTCCATTGCAGTAGAGACAACAGAGATGAAGGGAGACAGATAAATTCAAGAAACAGAATATGAAATCCACAGGATATACTTGTCCAGTGGTTTCAGGGAGTGAATGACAGGTTTCATACTCATGTGATTGTGCAGGATAATTCATTTGATCAGAAAATGCAAAGTTATTTGAATATTAAATTTTTTGTAGTAAGATATATTTACCAATAAAACTATAAAATTGCATATGTTTATGCACAATATATAAATTTGTATAAAACTGTCAATAGACAGGGGTCTGAGGAGGTCTCTCCAAGGGGAAAATGGAGCCTCAACTTAGACTAGGAAAGTTCTCGACTTATTTCTCTTAAAAGAATTCAAGGATGCTTAAAAAGTAAGGCAGAAGTAAACATTTAAGGATAACAAAGGTATACATGCCAAATGCATTTGGTACCTCTCAGAGAAGAGAAGACAAGTTATATATCCAGGATCGAGCTCTCTAATTTTCCTGGAATGTACAGGTAGTCAGGCAAGCTTCTTTATAAACCAAATCCCATGTCAGTAATTTAATATTTTAGGTTCAGAATATTTCCTTTTGTTTAAGCAATCTAGCCATAAATTATTTGTGAGTACATTGCATAACTCTTCAAATCTGATATTTAATCAGTTGTTTTTTTTCCTAATTGATATGCTGCAAGCAAACAGTGGAGGTTTTGTTCATCTAACTAAAGAGACAAGCATGACTGGCCATACTTCTGGATCACTATCTAGTGAGGGTCTTTTTCTTTTTCGGAGATCTCACCAATCTTACACAAACGTCAAAAATAAATTTCTGGAAAAATCTCAAAAATAGTATCTTATTAATTAGTATTTTCTAAGCCTTTTATGGTCATGTATCACATCAGTAAAAATATTCTTAATATGAATATAAATGAGTATGAAAATAAATATTCATTTATATTTATATTGTTCTAGTTTAAATATATCATAAAACATATGCAAAAATGTAAGTTAAGAATGATATAAAAATAAGGAAAAGTGGTAGCATTTATACTCTGAATCTAATGGGTCATTTTTGGCCCTTCTGGGGGTGTTTGTACCTGTTTTGGAGGTCACTACTATAAATTGCAGCATTGATTCAAAATATGATATATAAAAAGGTAAATGGCTATAGCATTTCTGTGAATTGCTAAACCTCATAGTATAGTATCCCTTCCTTACCCAAGGGAGATATGTTACAAGACTCCCATGGGGATTGTACTAAACCCTACAATTTAATGCTTTTTTCCATCCCTCTGTCTGCATGTGTGTGGGAGTGCTGGGAATTGAACCCAGGGATTTGTACATAGGCAACAGCTCTACCACTGAGCTATACCCCAAGACTTCCCTGTTTTAGCCATGTTTTGCATTGCTATGACCAAAATACTTGACAAGAACAACTTAGAGGAGGAAAAGTTTATTTTGGTTCATGGTATCAGAGGTCTCAGTCCATAGAGAGCAGAATCCATTGCTTGGGGCTCAAGTTGAGCAGAGCATTGTGGGCAAAGAGAATGGCAGAGGAAAGTCCTCCTCTTATGGCAGCAAGGAAACAGAGATGACAGACAGAAATCTCTGAAACTGTACACCAAAATAAATCTGTCCCTCTTTGAAGTTGATTATCTTAAGTATTTTGTCACAGTATAGAAAAATTGACTAATACACATTATGGGCAAGAAGCAGTGGAATGGTGTGAGATTTAATCATATTACTCAGAATGGTGAGCAACTTAAAATGTTTGAATTGCTTATTTTTGAAATTTTCCTTCCTTGGCATGTTACTCCTGATAAGTGTATTTACCTATCTTAGGCCACCCAGATAGTCTATGCCAATTAATTTATGATTGAGGGGCCTTGGACCACTCAGTATCAACTTGAACTCTGGTAGGGGTTGGAGGACTAGAGACTAAGATCAGTTATGTGGACAGCCAGCCATACCTATGGTAACAGAAAAACTTCAGACAAAATAACAACAGAGTTTAATTGGTCAGGGAATGATTCTTAAATCTGGTAGCCCCAAAAGCTGTACAGGTTGGGAGAATGCCAGACAACAACATGATCAGGCAGCATTTATGGACATAAAACAAAAGAGAGGTACAGAAACAACCTAACTGGTTAAAGTAGGGTATTTGTCTTATTTGAACCTGGTATGATCAGCTGACTACCTGCTGTTGACAAAACTCAGTGGCTGTGATTGGCTGAGACACAGTTAAGTGTTGCAAAAGAATACCCACGTTTTCAGTTACTCTACATGCTAAGTTAGGTTGCCATTCATTATGTAAGGATTCAAGTACAGTCATCCTCAGGTCAAACTGAGTTTAATTTAACATATACACATGACTGACACCTAGTCAAATCCCTGTACACCAAGGCTTGGATGAGCTTCACTGGTTGGCAGTACTCCTGTATGTCATCATACATCATGCAGGGAGAAATCATTGCTTTCCACCTGGTTCCAGTGGGAGAAATAGTTGGTAACTTACACTTGCTGTGACCTGGGCACCCTGTGTGCCTCCTTCCTCTGTTTTCTTTCTTTCTTGCTTGCTTTTTGAAAGTTCAGTTAGCATTCATTTTTAGTCTGAACTGAAAGAATAGCATTCTTACTGGTGGGATTTCAGATATCAGGAAGGGGAGTGGGTAAACAGTGTTGTGGTTTCATGACCTGACCAATTGCTTTAAGGTTTGTTTGATTGCTTGCTTGCCCGCTTTTCAGTTATTTTCTCTCTAAAATGCTTTCATTAGTGCATTACAATTATACAAATAGTGGAGGTTATTTTGACATTTCCATATGCATATAACAATATGCTCCATTTTAATCTCCAGTTCCCCTCTTCCTTTCCCCCTCCCTCTCTCAAAACACTTCCTTTCTTCTAATGTTTTACACACACACACACACACACACACACACACAACTGTGTATTATAGTTATATATAAAAGTGGAATTTATTGTGATATATTTATAACATAATTGGCCAACTTCTTCCCCATTACCTCCCCTCCATCCTCCCGCTTGGTTCCCTGCCTACTGATCTACTTTCTAGTTTCATGAGAGCTCCATTTTCATTCCTTTTTCTAAACTTCTATATGTGAGAGAAAACATTCAACCCTTGAATTTCTGAGTCTGACTCATTTCACTTAGCACGATGTTTTCCAGTTCCATCCATTTACCAGCAAATGATATAATTTCATTCTTATTTATGACTGAGTAACATTTTATTGTGCATATATACCAAGTTTTGTTCATCTGTTCATCTGTTGATGGGTATCTAGGCTAGTTCCATAACTTAGCTATTGTGAATTGTGCTGCTATAAACACGGGAAAGCATGTATCACTAAAGTATGCTGATTTTAATTCTTTTGGATAAATATAAAGGAGTGATATAGCTAGGATCATATGGTGGTTGCATTACATATCTTTTGAGGAATCTTCATACTACTTTCCAAAGTAGTTGTACTAATTTATAGTCTCACCAACACTGTACAAATATATAGCATTTTCTCTATATTCTCACCAATAATTGTTATTGTTTATATTTTTTTCTTTTCACATTTTTATTGGTTCATTATAGTTGTACATAATGGTGGAATTTGTTGTTATGTATACATACATGCACATAACATAGCAATATAATTTGACCAATATCATTCACCAGCACTCCCCCTTCCCTCTCTCCTCACACCTCCTGGTCTCTTTCCTCTATTGATCTCTTTTTGATCTTTATGAGATCCTACCATCCACCTTTCTTTTCCTTTTCCCTCACTAACTTCCACATATGAGAGAAAATATATGACCCTTGACCTTCTGAGTTTGGCTTGTTTCACTTAATATAATGGTCTCAATTTCCATCCATTTTCCTGTAAATGATACAATTTCATTCTATATATGGCTAAATAAAATTTTATTGTGTGTGTGTGTTGAGAGCCACAGCCAGTCAGAATGATGCCTGGCATTTGCCAGAGGGAATGTTTGAAAGGGAACCATTGAGATGATGATTTGAGTTAAACTATATATAATTGCTGTGATGCTGGATTGATTGTATTGTATATTTGACCTTTACTGTCGGGCAATGGGGCGGCTCTTGCTGCCTCGGGCACCCGCTACTTTGGAGTTCTCACGGGGATTCCCGGAGAGTTCCCATTGGTTGGGGAAGTGCCGGAGGAGGGATTTCCAGTGTGGGGGTTTTGCTGGAAGGGCCGCGTGGGTGGCGTTAGCGGAAAAGCGCGCGTGGCATGCAGTGCAGGTGAGAGTTGAAATAAAGTAGTTGCTATTTGAACCTATAAGGCTTTGTGGCGGCTCAGTTATTCGTGCCCAGCCAGACTGCGGCATGTGTGTGTGTGTGTGTGTGTGTGTGTATGTATGTATATATATATATGTATGTATATATATATATATATACATACATACACACACACACACACACACAAATACATATATACTATATAATGTTTGGCTATTGTGAATTGTGGTTGCTATAAACATGGGTATGCATGGATCATTGTAGTAAGATGACTTTAATTCTTTAAGATAAATACCAAGAATGGTATAGCTGGGTCATATGGTGGTTCCATGACTAGTCTTTTGAGGAACTTCCATACAGATTTCCACAGTTGTTGTATAATCCCACCATAGCGTAAAAGTGCTCCTTTTTCTCCACATCCTCTCCAGCATTTGTTACTGTTTGTATTCTTGAAGACTGCCATTCTGACTGGTGTGAGATGAAATCTCAGGGTATATTGATCTTCATTTCCCTAATTGCTAATGTTGTTAATGTTAAATATTTTTTCATATATTTCATGGCCATTTATATTTCTTCTTTTGAGAGGGCCTGTTTAATTCAGTTGCCCATTATTAATTGGGTTATTTGGAGGTTTTTTTGTGTGTTACCTTTTTTGAGTTCTTTATATATTATAGATATTAATCCTTTGTCAGAAAAGTAGCTAGCAAAAATTTTCTCCCTTCCTGAAGTTTCTTTCTTCACATTCACAGTTGTTTTCTTTGCTGTGCACAGCCTTTTAATTTGATGGCATCCCCTTTATCAACTCTTAGCATTATTTCCTGAGCTTTAGGAGTTCTATTGAGAAAGTTGTTGCCTGTGACTGTATGCTGGAGTGTTGACCCTATGTTATCTTTTAGGAGTTGAATAGTTTCTGATCTAATTCCTAGGTCTTTGATCCATTTTGAGTTGACTTTTGTCAACTGTAGGGTGACAGCTTTTGTCACTATAGGGTGAAAGATAAGTGTCTTGTCTCATTCTTCTACATATGGATAACCTAGGACCATTTGTTAAAGAGGCTGTATTTTCTGCACCTTTGTCAGGATCAGATGTCTAGTGTGTGGGGCTGTTTCTGTGTCTTCTATTCTGTACCATTATCTGTCTGTTATTATGACAGTATCATGCAGTTTGGGTTACTATAGCTCTATAGTATAATTTGAAGTCAGAGATTGTGATATCTCCAGTGTTGCTTTTTTGGTTTAGAATTGCTGGATTGCTTTGGCTATTCTGGTCTTTCATTCTTACGGATGAATTTTAGCACTTTTCTTTTAGTTTTGAGACTATTGTTATTGGTATTTTGATGGGGATTGTATTGAATTTGTATATTGCTTTTGGTAATATGGCCATATTAACCATATAAATTCTGCCTATTTAAGAACATGGCAGGTCTTTCCATCTTCTGAGGTCTTTTTCAATTTCAATCTTCAGTGAGGAGCTATACAGAGAAGGCAGTCCATAGCTGTGGAGAATCCTGGCATTCCCCAGAGGAAAAGTGGTGTTGACCTGTTGCTCCTACCATGGTGGGCACATGGAAACTTCTAGCTCACTTAGTTTCCACCCAAACCTTGACACAGTTGGCTTGTCAGTGTTTAAGATGTGGGTGGAAACAAAGTGAGCCAGAAGCTTTCATGTGCTTAGCTATGTACGTGAGAAATTGTTTCTCTGGAATGGACGTCAAAAAAGTGTTTGTTAAGCCTCACTCTCCCATTCAACACAACACCTCTTAGAATAGTTGTATCTCACAGTTTACACAAACTTCAAATTTTATCCCCTATCCAATCACACCTCATTACTTTCTCTAAGGTCATCACCACACACAGAACTGTCATTGCTGATCCACTATCACACATACCAACTGTTCTTTGCTTCACTCCCCAATATCTGATCCCAAAATCTTTTTTCTCCCACAAAAAAGCCAGAGTGATCTTTATAAAACATACCTCAAATCATGTTTCTCCTGCTTAAAGCAACTCAATATCTTCCCACTTCAAAGGGAATATAATCCAAACTCCTTAGCTCAACATTCAATGCCCGAGTGGCCTGGCCCACTCTCTCCAACTGCACCTCCTATCACTGCTCCACTTGTCATTGTTCTCTATTCATCCTGGACTTCTTTCTCTTCCTCAAGCCAAGTTCACTGTCACCCATATCAGTCAGGATCCCACATGGAGAATTCAAAAATAGATACTCACATAAAGATGTGAACAGCAAAACCAATATGGATACTGGGCTCCCAGGGTTAGCAACATCTGAAAGCCCTTCTCATTCCTAGGCCTAAAACCAGTATTTTGTTTATGTACTTATATCCTATCCTGACTGGTAGCTCAATAAGTGAGAATTTTTATGTCTCAACTACAATTGCATGGCCCTCCCTCCACCCGACTGCCTAGCACCGGAGTAGACACTCTGTAATGTTGTCCACTTGGACTGAAGAAACTGATACACAATAGCTTCTCCTTTCTTTTCCTGTTCTATCTTAACTCAAAGGCTACTAGGAATCAGTTGTGTGATGTTCTACCCAGTCCCTAAATCACTGGGTAATGTGAGACTGACTGGTGTCAGCAGCTCATTATCACTCTACTACAGGTAGAGGTTGGAGATTACCTCATCTACACCTGCTCTGTATTTATATCTCAGCCCAGAAGAGGCACCCTGCCTGATGATCACTGTGTCTGAAACCTTCCTTCATGCTAGAATATCCAAACCCAGTTTCTTTGTCAGTCCTTTAGGAATAGGCAATGTGGGACCAAGTTTTATCTTATTGCACCTTATATGGACCATGTAGCTTTTCTTATTCTGTCCTTTCTTGTTTTTAGTTGATGCTTAATAAACAAATAAACACCCCACAAAAGTGACCTAACAACTTGTGGTGAGCCGTTCTAATTAGACCGTGGCCGCCATTAGAAGATGGCGCCGGCTTCCACTGTGGCCTGTGATAAACAACTCCTTTTATGGAGAATTGGCGCGCAATCCCTTACCACCCTATGAGAAAGATCCACGTGGCAGCTTAGGATTGGTATGCGGGAGGCTTTATTAGGCTGTGCTTGGGCGTGGCGGGCGCGGGTCGCTAGAAGATGATACTTGAATCAAGGCCTGAATAAACTGTTGAAAGAAGAATCCTGTGTCGTGTTTTCCCTTGCTGGCGAGGGGTCGCGACAACAACTTCTTTTTTCTTTAGGCATATTAAAAGCTAAATCAATCTAACCACAAAAATCATCTTAGTTTGTAACCCACCTAGATTTTTTCCTATAACTACAGATAATCTGAAATGATTAAAAGTCAACCTAGAATTGTTAAAAAATTCAATTATAGCTATGATTTCACACAAGATCTTTTAGCTTGATAAAGATCTCTATGTGGTTGTACACCATGTGAACATAAATAAGTACTCCTTCAATGCCTTGAATAAGCCTCTGACAAAGTCTAGAATTTCATGAACTCATAAATAATTATCTAAGGGATAGAATTATACCTCTCCTGGGGTTATAATTCCATAACCTATCTTTCTGCATAGAAATATAAAACATAAGTCCATTAGGGATGACATTGTGTGTGGAATTCACTTTATACTTTTTTAGGCCAAATCTTAGGTATATAAAATTAGTATACTAAAATGTGAGATTAGCTGATGCTATCTCAGAAGTTTCTAGTGCCTTCTGCTGGTTAGTTTTGGAGTCCTTTAAAGGTCTAGGAATATAGATACAAATTATAACTATATAATCTAACTGGCTACAATTGCCAGGTTCGCAGGGGTCCTGGTCAGTCTCTTTTACCAGATGTCAGTCGTTCAAAGGGAATTTACAGTGGCTGGGACCCAAAGCAGTCCATTTGCAAACCAATTACAAGTGTCATCCACAAACACAAGGTGGGATTTGATCAGTGGCACACCAGGTCCCCTGTCCCAAATATCTGTACATTACTTCCTCCATCACTACTTCCTTCCTGGACAATCAGAAAAGCCAGGTGGTTCTCACCAACTTCTGTCACCAATAGGATCCACTTATCTACCTCGCTGCTAGGGTTTTCTTTATTCATAGGTGATACACAGTGTGTTTTCACATGAGACTCATATTTTATTGTATTAATTCTTTCAACATATATGCATTCACACTCCCATAATGTAGCAGACACTTCCTCAGGCACAGAGAATGAGTACTAACCAAGACCAAATCCTTGCCCTTAGGAATCCTTCCTTCTAGTGAGGGCTAAAGAGAGATATTACAAAAAAAATAAACCAAACAAAGAAATGTTTTAAGAAGGGGTGTCTTGGAGCAATGTACAGAATTGTACAGAATGTACAGAATTGTAGGGATGAAGACATGTTAATGAGATCAATTTGAGGATGTATTTCCAGGGAGGTGAGAAACTTAAGTAACAGTGGAAACAATAACAAATGAGGCTGAAAGAATAGGGCAGGGCCATAGGGATTTGAACTTTCTTTTAAATGTATTGAGAAACCATCATAGGATTGGGATAGGAGAATAGCATCATCTGACTTGAGTTTTAAATACATCAGACTGACTGTAGCATAGAAGAGAAAGTGAGCTGGCACCATGCAGTTCAGCGGGCTCTCCTAACTTGGCTGGGAAAAGAATGTTCAGGGAAAGAATTAACAGTTGGATTCAGCAGCTATTTTAGGGCTAGTCTAGATATCTTAGATATAGAGCAAAGAAAAAGAAACGAATCAAGAATGACTCCTGTGGGGACAAGTGCATGTAGTACTGCATATATAGCATATGTTAAGGGTGTCTGAGTGGCAGGCCACTCCCTTCATGCTAGGTGCAAAAGCGGTAGACCGCTTACCCCATAGGCACAGCCCTGGGCATGAGGCCATGTGTTGTAGTCTCTGTGATTGCTCCACAGCCCACTCCTCAATTGGTTGCTGCAAGGACAGTTGGCAAGAAATTGCACTGGAGGCTGCCTGTAATCTGCTTAGCTACTGCCTGTGTATATATACATGGTAACTGCACAGTAAAATTAGACCTGCTTCCTGTTTGGTCTCCAGAGGTCTTGAATAGCAACTTCACAGCCACACTCTCCTCTACCCTGTTCCATGGACCTCCTCGCTGGATGAGAGAGAGCCCACACAGACTCCAAGCCTTCTGGTCTGAGAAACGTAGTGGTTGAAGTGGCCACATTCAGCAACCTCACTGAGAAGGATTTCTGCCATATCTCTTTGCCCCTGTACCTTGTACTGGCTCATTGCAGAGCACTCAGGAATGACAAGCACATTGGGCCTGACGTACCAACAAGTGTGGATGGTGGTTTTCATTACTGAGCTTTGGTCTTAAAGTGCTATTTCTTCATTCAGGGAAATTTTTTCTTTGTATAACCTACTTGTTCTTCTCTCTTTACCCAACTCCTATTCACCTTTTAAGGCCTGATTCAATTTTCAACTTATACCTTCCTTATCTCCACTATCTCAAATCTAGATTAGACCCCCAACCCCATACCCCACTAACTATTTGATACGTGTAGACAGGACCACCAGTTAAGAGCACAGGTTGGCAAGCATTTTATATAAACATTTTAATTTCTGTGGACTGTGGACCTTATTCAATCTGTATCACAAATCATTTTTTACAGCTCTTTATGAATCAGAAAACCATTCTTGATTCATTAATCATACAAAAACAGGCCATGATTTGACAACCTCTGGCTAAGCATATGGTCCACATAGACTGCTTATAATCTTGGCTCTGGTACTTCTTCATCCTGAGGCCTAAGACCTTCAGTTTTCTGTTGGGAGACAGTTCCTCAAGGGTCGCTCTTCTTTCTGTACCTCTTTGCTCCAGGTTATATTTTTAAGAATATTTGTATAAAATACTGCCTTGGAAGTATTTTGCTTCTGGAATGATAAGTGGCTTTGTGTACCACCCAGAGTGATAATCATAATATATTCCTCTGGGGAACAGAGCAGGTGTGTTGGAGCCAACATACAAGATTTGTTTCTCTGAATCCAATGTTTCTTAGCTATGATACAAGACCACTGCATGTGTACCTGTTAATCTGAAGTCTATGAAGTACCTGACACCTGCTGTGCCTTGAGAAATAAAGTCCTTTGTCTCTGACACAGAAGTCTCACATCTTTTGCCAGCTTCTCTACAACTTAGTAGCTTATAAGTAAACCAAAATCCAGATCCTTCACAGTTCTTGAAATCCTTATGTAGCCATAGACAGTTCAGGTTATGGCAACCAAAATGGACATATTACTGTCTATGACTACAATGTTCACACTGACATCTCAACCCTGAAATGAGGACCTTTACCCACAGTTTGTAAGACAATGCTATTTCTAACTACAGCCTGGAGGGGCACTTTTTGGAATTAACCATTCTATCAACTGCCCTACAGAATACTCGTACCCACTGCCTTCTCTTCCCACTTCTCCTAAAAACTCTTTATCTTGAAAGGGCTTTCAAAGTCTTTTATGGGGCTTTGCAATGGATCCTTCCTCCACTCTGTTGTTTTCGAGAGTCTTTTACCAAAGATACAGTCCCACCTTTTGCATCTTCAAGAAATCAATCATTGTTTCTGGTGCCTCCAAAGAACTTACTTTTATACTAATGGGATCTTGAAAGGAGCAGAGATTAAAGTGTGTACTGATATATCAGCCACTTGAATCAGAGCTGCTATTCATCACTTAACACTCTCAAGTCTCTCTTGCTTTCATAAACACTTACTGTTCCCCTGTTAAGTGGCTGATTGTCCACTCACATTTTATCCAGTGCAGTCAGGCTTCTGTATCCAAAATTCTATCACAAGTGCTATTGCCAAGGTCACTGAGGTCCTTCTGCCACTAAATCCATGGATACTTTTAAATACATATTTTTCTTGGTTCCTCTGAATCCCCTGACAGTGTAACTTTCATTGTTTTCTGAAATGGTTCCATCTCTCAACTTCTCTGATAAGACATATCCCAGATAGTTCCTCCTATCTCTATAGTAGTCCTTTCTCATCTCCTCCCATGTGTTTTGGTATTGATGTTTGTTTTGTTATTTTGTTTTCATTCTAGTCACATATGTGAACAAATTTATACATGTTTACTATAATTTCACTGCTTATGCTCCTTGGCTCACTGTAGAGAAGGCTCACCAAATCAAAAATTTCCTCTCACCCCAGAAGCAATGAGTCAAAACAGGTAAAAGGAGAGAAGCCCAGCAATTTTGGTTTTCTCAGTTCCCTTTAGAGATGATGCTGTTCATCCTCAATTAAGAATATTTTAAGGGACTCTGGGATTAAAGGAGTTGAAAAATAATAGGATAACATGCTGAGTAAATTTAGGGCTTAGTCCAGATTCTATAAATGTGGATTAATTGCTATAGTAGAATTGTCAGGGTACAGCAAAAATGCCCCCCAAATATTCTAAGTCAATCAAGAATGATTGTTGTGTTGACACAATATCATGAAACATCTCAATTAGCAGAAGAAAGAAGTTAGTGTAAATACATAATTAGGGCCCTCAGGAAGTCTCTGAACGGTGAGAAGAAATGAGCTTCAGTGGGAAAGAAGAAAGGTTGAAGCAGCAAACCTCTAAGGTTCCACCAAACTGAAGAGTTAAAGGTGTATGGAACAGGATATGGTCAGCTCCAGAACCAACTTGGAAAGGATCCCTCTCAAAGCCAAGAATAGGATAATTTGAACAGTGGGAAAGAAAAGAGCTACAATAAACTGAAACTCATTCAATCTTTTTGGACCCATGAATATTAAATGATTCTACAAAAGAAGAAGTGGTCACTTTGGGAGGATTGCTTTGAAAACTACTTAGCATAGTGGGAATCAGACATTGATCCTCAGGGAAGAAAAATGTTAATGAAGGGAAGTTTCTTCTTAGAGAAGTACCCTAGCTAATAATAAAGAATGATAGAATCAGAATATCAATACTTTATACCTCCTGATTAATAAATGAATCCAAGCAATGATCATCAATAACTGCCCAAATCATATGATGAAAGATTTTGCACAACTCCTGATAGAATTACACCACCTGTAAACTGTTCTTCATATGTGTACATGCACATACACACAGGTACACAAACAAAAATCAGAGACTGAGCTCTTAAATGCAACTACTGATGATAGGAAGACAGTGAGACATAGAGAATGATCGGTGAGACATAGGGACACAATCAGCAACACCCCAGTGTAAGAAGTTCTTCAGGACAAATGACTCAGTTACTTTCACTGCAAGAAAAAAAATAAACAGAGAACTTTCAGAATAAAGAAATTTAAAAGACAGGTGAATTCAATTGCAAAGCATAGGCCTTTTCATCTTATGAATCAAATAACCAAACCCTAAAAGAGTATTTTTTTAGGAAAACTGGAGAAATATAAACACTGATTGTCTGTGTGGTAATATTAAGAATCCCCGGTTATTAGCAACTCAGAGGCTGAAGCAGGAGGATAACAAGTTTGAGGCCAATCTGGGTAATTTAGTGAGACCCTGTTTCAAAACAAAAATTTAGGATTGGGCTGCAGATGTACTCAGGGTTAAAGTGCATGCCTGGCAGTACTACAGCCTTCAGTTCTATTGCTGACACCGGAAAAATAAAAAAGAATTCAATGTTATTTGCATGATGGCCATGATGATTGTTTTGTCCTACTTTTCTATTTATGAGTGAAAAAAATAAATGTATTGCACTTATTTCTAAATAATATGGAAATACAGGGCAATAACAAATATAAGTAAAAGCAAAACAAACTTGCACTCATGTTGTCAATTATTGAAATAGATGATGAATATACATGGATGTGGAGACATCTGGGACAGAGAAGAGAGATGATTGGATGTAACGACAGATATAGAGATAGGTTAATGGAAGCAATGTCATCTCCTTGGACGTGTTACCACAGTGGAACAAAGGGCCTAAACAAACAAGAACATAACTTTTGGAGTTACACTTAGAAGATATAAGTGAAATGAAAATGTTACCTAAGAGTACATAAAGCAGGAGTGGGTCACTTAGTGAGCCAAAGGGGATATGACAAAAAGAGAAGCACTTGCTAAAGTGCAGTGAACTGAGGAAAGCCTTCTCTTTACTTCCCTAGACCTGCATTTGATTTTTATACTACAGACTTAATGATGGGGTTTTGAAAAGAGCAGCCACAACAAACCTACAACTAACACCCTACTCAACGGTGAAAGACTGCTTATCTCCACAGATCAGCTCAAGACTGATCTGTGTACTCACGCTCCCATTCAGCTCAGTATCAGAAGTCTAAACCTGGGCTACAAGAAAAGAAAGGAAAACAAATATCCAGAAAATGCTCAATCCATCTTATTTAGGTTCACTGATTGGTAAAATAAATCAGGGAGAAAGGATATTCTACTATGTGAGTCCATTTATTCAAGAGCATCACATTCCTTACATTTGTTCAGATTTTCTTACATCAATTTTTGAGGGTATTTAAAAATGTTTCTCATATAGATCTTAACTTTCTTGTTTATTCCTATGAACTTTATGTTTTGTTTCTTTTCTTTTTTTTAATTAACCAAAAGGCATTAATTTCTTTCATTATATTTTCCAAAGCTATGGGTTTCCAAATGTTAATGTTATACTCTGCTACCTTACTACATTTTGTTATTATTTGTATCAGGTTTTCTCTTGATGTTGTCTTTTGGACTGAGAGATGTACTTTATCAAATTAAGAAAGATTTCATTGAATCCTATTTTAAGAAGCTTTTTAATGCTGTATGTTATCAAGTATTTTTTTAGCTTTCATGAATATGATCCTATATTTTTAATCTTTGGATCTGCTAAAAGATTAAAAAAAACTAATTATAATCAGCTTTTGAAACCATTTTTTAAGTTCTTGAATTTTATTGTGACATGTAATTATATTTTCTATCCTCCATAAACTGTATAATTCCAAACCAAGTTTTCTGTAAGAAGAAACTGTTTTCTTAATAATTAAGAATCCTGGGTTGGGGTTGTGGCCCAGCGGTAGAGCGCTCATCTGGCACGCATGAGGCCCTGGGTTTGACCCTCAGCACCACATAAAAATAAATAAATAAAAGGTATTGTTTCCAACTACAACTAAAAAAATAAAATTTTAAGTTTAAATTTTAAATTTACTTATTTTAAGTATTTAAAAAAAATAAAAATCCAACAGGATCTTTAATAAAACATTAAGCAGGAAAAAAAAAAAAACAAGAAAAGAAAGAAGAAAAGGCATCCCTGTTGGAAGGAAAAAGTACAACTAACTGTCCCTCTTCACAGATGATGTGATTAACTATATCACTATCAGACACAGGAAAATCAACAGGGCAACAGGACACTGAGTCAACTGAAACGGCGCTCCCACAAGGTCACATAGACCCTTCCTGATCTGTCAGTTGAATTTGGCTTTTCCAGCCCCAAAAGATACCAGGTTAGGATGGTAAAAGAGACAACCTAGGAAAAAATTCTCCAAAATAAACACTCCTATACCTAACAAGTGAGTTTAGCAAGGTTACAGGATACAAGTGGTTAAAAGCAATTCTTCATAGAATTCTCACAGTTCTGATCATCTTTCAAGCAGAGGAATTCTCAGATTTTCATGTGGACAACCTTTTCAAGAATGTTGTACAACTGAAATACACAGTGCTAGCAATGAGCATAGTAGGGCTTTTCATAGGTCAGGAACATGAGAAGTTCATTTGATTCTGCCTCAAGCAGTCACCACTCAGCTCTAAACGAAATGTAACATCATGCCTTGTTTACCAGCAAAGACCACTCTTTCCCTCTGCACCATGAACCCATCTTTCCTCTTCCATGTTCTCTATTCCTTTGCTTTAAAAAGAAAGATTGAGATTTGGGGCAGAGGTCTGATTTTCTGAAAGAGGAATAGAATTCCATATGCTCCCATCTGGATATAGAAGAACCAGGGTTTCCAATTTTCAGGACTCTGTTAGACAAAGACATCTAAATAACCATCATATCTGATTTCTTGTGGGAACAGAAAACCCAAATTCCATGAAGTGTCAGAAGTGGTCTGCAGTAGAGGAGGGAAGCTGAAGTGACCTTGTGGGAGTACCTTCAGTTGACTCCATGTTGCTATGCTGTTTTTCCTGTGTCTGAATGTTATAGAGGAACCTCTAGGTTATGGGCTTATACTTCTTTGTACTGTAAGTGCCAATGGGCCAGTCAGGATTCAGTGCAAATGCCTGTCCCCTTCAAAGGTCCAAAGCATTCACCATGGAGATGGTGTGCCGTACATTGGCAAGTCAGAAGCCAAGATTTCAAAGGCCTTGAATGCAGTATAATCACATCTCTGCCACTGAGGCTGGCTGGAAAACTGCAGCAGAATCTCTAGGCCTGATACCAAGCAGTTTCTTGATGCAATGTTGTCTATTTGAGCAGATGTACACTGTTTAATCACTCTAGAAGACAAGGAAAGACTGGGGTCTGTTTGCCCCTCACTCCCACCAAAAAGATCTCAAAGATGTTGTTAACCTCTTGAGGTGCTGAAGACAGCACCTGATTCATCTGGGATTATACCTGGTCCTTTATACTGGCTGCCCCATAAATTAGTATCTTTGGAGTGAGGTACAATCCAACAGGCTTCACTGGAAGTGGCATAGCTCTGGCTACTCACTACTTTGGGCTCTCCACACCCCTCAGTAACACTTTGAAACAAATATTTCCGCGACTGAGGATTTTGTTGATGAGAAACTCTGGTGAAGAGAGGTGCTGCCTCTGCCTGGTATTGTGTTTGAACTCATTGCCTTCCTAGCATGCATACCAGGTCCATCCTTTTAGAAAAGCAACTTCCAGCTTGCTGTAGAGCTCTTGTACAAATTGAATACCTGACTTGGAAAGGCCTTGTGAATCTCCAGGAAGAGATTCCCATTTGGGGATGGCTCCACTTGGACTCTGACAATGTGAGAAATGAAAATGGTATATTCAAGAATGCAACTGGCCTGGTGCCAGAAAGAGATCATCTCCTCCCAGTTGCATCCTGGGTGATGATCAGGACGAACATTTTGGCAGTTTCTTCAAAAGTCAAACACAGCCAGGCATGGTGGCACACGCCTGTAATCCCAGAAGCTCAGAAGGCTGAGGCAGGAGGATGGTAATTTCAAGGCCAGCCTCAGCAAAAGTGAGGTGCTCAGCAACTCAACTGTAAAGACAACCAACTGTAAAGTAAAGATAGTAAAGATAAGTAAAGATAACCAATTGTCTATAAATGAAATACAAAATAGGGCTGGGGATGTGGCATAGGGGTTGAGTGTCCCTGAGTTCAATCCCTGGTACCCCCCACCAAAAAAAGTCAAACATACACCCACTACAGAACCCAGCAAATCTCACTCCTAGCAATTTATCTTAGAATTAAGAACTTAGGTTCACACAAAAAAACTGTACATGAAATGTTTAGCTGGCTCACTTCATAATAACCCCAAACTAGAAACAACCTGAAATGTCTTGCAACTGCTAAATGAACGAATTGTGATACATCCACAAAATAAAACTAACTACTTACTCAGCAATAAGAAGAAACAAATTATTGATAAAGGTGACAGTTTGGATGAAATCTCAAGGCATTATGCTGAGGGAAAGGACCAGTCTCAAAAGCTTCCATACAGTTTCCATTTATATGACATTCCTGAAAGTTCCAAACTGTAGTAATGAAGAAGAGACCTTGTATGCCAGCATTAGGTATGGGACAGGAGTGTGGTTATAGCAAAGTAGTGTGGAGAGATTTTCAGAGACAACAGAACTTTTTCTGTAACCTGATTGTGCTGCTGATTGCACAAATCTCAATGTATACCTAAACTCAAAGAACTGTAAGCTAAAAGAAAAGTCCATTTGACTGTAGGTCAAATGAAAAAAAAAGTGAGGAATATAACCTTCAAATATTAATTTGATAAAAGACCAAGAAAGGATGAAACATATTCCAAATAAAGAAACCTGAAGAGACATGACATAAACAATACCCAGATCCCACACTGGAAAGGAAAAATGATATAATATCATTTTGATTGATAGAAAACAAATCTCTGAAGTTTCTGTTTTAACCCTTCTCAAAACCTGGGGAAAAAACTGACTAGTGATCTTCAGTTCTTGTCATTTGATCTTTTTCTACAATTAATTAATAGATTCCATTAAGTGTCCAAAAAAAAGGCACCTTACTTGTGAAGATAAGGCAGGACAAATTTCTCTTTCCATCTAAGGCTTTGAATACAGTTTGCAAATCCATTTATCCACCCTCCTTTAATAGCATTTGCTGTTATAAAAATATTAATATTCTGGTGGCTCTTAAGAGTTAGTTTTCGAAATAATTGTTTGATATTACTTTTCTAGTCCCATAGAGAAGTTGCTCATTTTATACACTGTACAATGCACATCTTTATAGGCGTTTTCTCCAACTGTCTTATTATGGAGAGATCATTTTTTTCTAGTTGGAAAACCTTCCAAATTACTTGGTACACTGTTACAAGCCATAGCAAATCCCAATGCTAACTGGCTCAATTCCCAAAATGAATTTCACTCACTGCTCATAGATGGACCTGGACTCCATCTTCACTTCTCCATGGTGGTCTTGGGCCTGCCTTTTTCCTCTTAGCAATTTTGTCTTCAGGCTGCCTAATACTGAAGTGGCAAATTCTGAGGCAGCAATCAAAGGTTAAAAAAAAAAATTACGATTAAACCAAAATATTAAGCAGAAGTCCCCAACCTCACTGACTGTACATCTTACCACATCTGTTATCCTTGAACCAACCACAGCCAAGCACCAGGAATGCTACACTGCCGCAGTCTGGCTGGGCACAAATCACCAGCCACTGAAGCAGGAACAAACTTGCAGGAAAACACTTCACACAGCTCCTGGGGAATCCTCCCCAACGCCAGGAGGCTTGTCCAGGAACCCCCCCGCGGAAATATCTCTCCGGGAAATCCCTCCTCCTGCACTTCCCCAACCAATGGGAACTCTCGGGGAATCCCCGGAAATCCCCATGAGAACTCCAAAATAGTGCGAGAACTCAAAAGTTGCGGCAGAGGCGGATAGTAATGCCTCGCCTGTCAATCAATACTGTTGGCAAAATGCCAGGGGCCATACAGACTCGGCTGTGGCTCTCAGCACTACACACTGTAGAAGGGGAAGAGTAGATCATAGAAAGGGCACCCTAATGTCTCCAGTAGTCATTCTCTTTTAGTTGACACTTCCTTTACCTAAGAGAATCGGCTACCATCTATTTAATCCATACCGTGTGCTGCCTCTTCGCATCCTTTTGGCTATGTCAAACAATAGGGAACTGAGTTATCTTTCCAGGTTACCTTAGTTATGGGATTTTATGGGGAACACTAATGGAAGGTCAGGGTGACAGCAAACTCTTCAGCACTTCAGCAGGAAGGCTGCTTGGGGAACTGGAGGGCCCATCAGGGCACAGCAGCAGCTCTGGGGACTCCAAGGCCGATCCCATGGGGAGCCCGGGAAGCGAGGGTCCTTGGCTTTCTTTTGGTGTGGTTTCTCTTAGGTGCTTAGTCCCAACACCCTGGGAGAGTCTGTTTTCTATCACATCGCTGACTGCACAGGGCCACCAAGGGCAGTGCTACCCTGAGTGTCGTGTCTGCTTGAAGGAAGGTCCCACTTCCAGACCTGAAGCTGGGGCAGACCCACAACATATGCCCAGGAAAGCCCTCGCCAGCAGCTGGCTGCCCAGGAGGCCCTTGGAGGCGGTCCCTTAAAGCAAGGAGACTGGCAGGCGCCTCCCCAGGGCCCCTGTCCTCCAGGGCAGCAGTCCCATTACCCTGGCTGACCAGCTATTTCAGACGGGAAACCCGAGCATCAGGGCCGCGTCCACACGGTCCCACGGCCATGATGTGGCAAGGGGTTTGCGACAAGCAGCCCCAGGATCGCTTTAGAAGGGAAGGCTCGGTTAGAGCTCAGCCTGGGGGGCACCGGGGACCACGTGGGAAACCGCCACCAGAGGGCAGAGTCGGAAGCGGAAGCGAGGGGGAGCTGTCACCAGGGAGACGCGTGGGGCGGGGCCTTCCCGAGAGCGTTACTTTTGGCCGTTAGTCGGGTTAAAGTCTCCGGCCAGAGGACGGTACCGTGCCCAGGCGGCGGGGCTGCGGGTCCCCGCTGGCGGGTCNGCGCCCACCGCCCGAGCCCGCTGTCCCGGCTCTCACCTGAGGGCTCCCCTCAGCGGAGCTGCTGTTCACAGCTGGGTGGGGTTTGACTTGCAGGGTCCTGGTCAGGATGCGGGGGCCTCAGCAAAGTGGCCTGGGCCGCGGACCTCAGAGGAGAAGAGGTGGCCTGACCCGCAGGCCCCCTGGAGAGGGGAGGGCGACGGAGGAGCCCAGTGTGACCTGGGGAGCAGGAGGCGGTTTAAAAGAGGGACCCGCCCAGGTATTTCAGGTCTCACTGACACAGTCACAGGCGGTGTCCTGTTTCTCTGGACTCTTACCCCGGTCTTTTTTTTTTTTTTTTTTTTTTTTTAAGTGCTTGCTTTAGAAGACCTTTCTTGTTCACTTCCTGCTCCTGGTTAACACTGGGAAGAGATCCTACAAATTTTCAATGACTACGTAAAGCAGTCTAATTTATGAAAGTGTATGTGTTGGTGCCATGGAAAGAGCAGTGGCTTAGGGTAGGGATCAAGGGATCAAGGGAATCAGTCCTGCGGGCTCCAGTTTTTATGTCGTGAGAGAGAGTCGAATTAGATCTTTTTATTTTTATTTTTTTAACAATATGTACCATTGAATGATTCCCAGTGCTAGTGGTTTATTGCTTAAAATGTATTGTTTGCCTTCTTCGTTTCAGACACTAGCTTAAGCACTGGGTTCCTTTATTAAATTTTATGGAAACCATGAGGTAGGTTCTACTTGTTGTTTTACAGATGAGAAATCTGAGCCCACAGGGGTTAGGTAATTTTCAAAATAGTGAAGCCTGCTTTTTTATTTAAAACCCAAATGTTCCCTTATGTATCTTGTTGTTGAGAATATGCTGACATTTTATTGCGACCAAGGATTTTTATTCAGTTTGGAAGAGAAAGAATTTGACAACTCTAAGGAATGTTAAGTAGCATTCATTTTGACTGCTCAATGTATAGTTAAATCAGAAAATGTCAGTCTGTAAAACAGTACAGTGGAAGAGGTTACTCATTGCTTTTGCCTAATGACTGAGTTATTAAGTTGAGCATGCATTTGCTAATTTTTAAATATGGAACAAAGTATGGTGTTTGGTCCACTTTAAGATTTATTCAGTAGAATGTTTTTATTTTTATCAGACATTATGTTTACTTTTTGTGGCATCCTGGAAATGTGAGAACAAATTAGGAACATCTTTCTGCTGGAAACATTGTCCAAGGAAGAGCTCATCAAGTTTACCAAGAAGCCAGTGTTCTATTACAGAAAGCTAAAGTGAGGTGTATAGGTATTGGATTCACAATATTCATCTTGGTTAGAAATGATGGACTTTTAAGTAGTACATTGTCCTGTTTTTTTTTTTCTAATGACTCCAAATGCTTCTTTGCTGCTGTGGTGGAATCTCACCACTACTTTCTGTTTACCTCTGTTTTGGTGTGTGTGTGTGTGTGTTTGTGTGTGCGTGTGTGTGTTTTTTGTGTGTGTGTTTTAAATTTTATATGTTGATAAAGTCACGGAGGATTATTTTTAAAAATTTTATTTTTTTTCCCTTCATATGGATTGTAGATGCTTTAAAGTGTTTTTCTTGAGGATTCAAATTGAAATGTTAGAGACATAAAGACAGAAGCCCAAAGACATTAGTGTCCTTAAATAACATAAAAGATTGCCATTCCTGAATCTGAAGTGTATATATTTGCCCGGTTGATTGCCTATTTGATTTCCCCTTCTTTTTTCATTTTTTCCAAAAGGAAATATATGCTAGTGTTCTTTATTATTGTAAGCGGGTATGCTCTTGAACATTTTTTTGAATGACTTGAAAATGTTAACTGCCCAACCTATAAACCAAGATTTACTTTGTACCAGAAACGGTGAAATTATGTTTTAAAGGTTGGATCTGTTTATAATTAAGAGAGTAATTTATTTGGAAAGAAGTTCTATGTTCAGAACTAGACGTGTTGATGAATATTTGGGTTAACACTTATGCTTATTGTGAGGTTAGTTGTAGATTTAAGATTATATAGAAAAAAGTATTTATAGCTGAAATGATGTGATTTTGGGATTTGTTTCAAAATTATCAGGGTGTCCAGGCATAGTGGTGCGTGCCTGTATTCCCAGCCATTCTGGGAGCTAAGGAGGGGAAGGATCACATGAGCCCTGAGTTTGAAACCAGCGTGGGCAACTGAATAAGATCCTGTCTCAAAGTTTAAAATAATAACAATAATGACAAGGATAGGTAAGAAAAGATGGGAAGAAGGAAGTAAGTACTATTTGAAGTGAAGCAAAATTACCTATGTGATAATTGTTAGAGTAGGATAATGTGTCCATAGAGATTAATCATGTTCATTTCTCTGCTCTTTGAACTTTCCATAATAAAAGGGAAAAGACAGGTAATATTATTGTATGTGACAAATTAATATTTGTCAAAGTGTCTGTTTCTTAAATATATTATAGCTTACAGATTTTAGGGTCTTCTTTTAGTATGTATTTATCAGTTTAGTAATTATTTATTTCTAAACTGGAATTTTTTTTTTAATGATTTAGAATTGGAGAATAAAATTGAAAAACTCAAATCTGTTCATGGAGAAAATGGATATTAGGTAATGAAAAAGTAATGAATATTGCTTTAATTTTTATTTACATAGAGAAATGTAAAATGATAAATAGAATTTCCCTGAGCACTGTTCTCTTGCTAGAGACTCTCTGGCTTTCTCTTTCTGTTCTACTACTTTCTCTCTGCCCTAGATTGTTTGGCTAACAGAAGAAAAAGGGGGGGGGGGGCTAATGAAATGAATATTCTCTGTCTTCTCCCTCCTATCTTCTTTCTAATTGTGGTTGTTACCTCATTCCTTGTCCCATTCTTCCCTTTTCCTCTCAGAAAACCTGGCCATGCATGTTTAGAACATCAATGATCTTAGATATATGTAATCTGTATGTAGATCTAGATATGGCTACTCACCTATAGATGTGACTATTCTATCTAGCTGCCTGAGTTTTTTTGCTGTCTTCTTCCTCTGAGTGGGTCTACAACACAACTGGTTTTTGTGCCTTTTGGCTTTAGAGATGCTTGAGCTTTCCTATTTCCTTTATCCTCCATGTGTATCAGTCACAAGACCTGTGGTTGCATCACAGTATCCCTCTAGTATGTCCCCTGTCTCTCCATTTGCATGGCTCTCTCCTGCTTCCTGAAGCCTCCTGTCGCCTTCTGTTTTTATGCACTTGTTTGGTCTGCTTGTTTTCTAGATCTGCTGAATCGTTTTCTGGGAACTCTGCACTGCTTTCCTGCATCAAGCCCCTGTGCTATGCTGTCTCATCCTTTGCTTTCTGAGTTGTTTATCTCATTTCAGTCTATCCTTCTGTAGCTTCCTTCCAGTGAGTGCATGTAAATTTTTGTGTTGTTTTGTATTTTAAAATGCCTTTATTCTATGGTTTGAGCATGGCTCTAAGTTGATATAGAAGGCTACAGTTTTCTACCTGTGTTTTGATTTTGTTAAACAGTATAGTTTCTGTTGGAATTGTTTCATGTAAGAGTTCAGAGGGAGGTAGTCCTAGAGCTGGTTCGGTCTCCCAGTGGTGTCACGAGGACACAGGCTTCCTTATTCTCCCTGTTCCTGCATCTTTATCCTGTCAAGTTTTAACATTTATAGTGTCTGTTTAAAAGGCAGGCAAGGAAGAAACAGTTGACCCTTGAGGTTGAAGAAAACAGTCTACAGAATATGCCACAAAACTTTTGCTGATACTATCTAGAATTTGATTTTTATTTTCATTTTGTCTAAGAAATGTCACTGACTTCTGATTTTTTTACCACTCTATTTTGGGGTTTAAATGTTTAATTTTAAAAAGCTCATTCTTGATATCTGAATATTCTTTTTCATATATCTTTTTAAAATATAGAACATGTTCTGTCTTTCTGAAGTAATAAATTCATGTTTTCTAAAAGTTGACTTTTACTTTTGCATTCTCTGATTCCATCATAGTGAAATATTTGTAATTGAATCAGCTATGAATGCAAAAGAAAGGCTAGGATGTCAAAAATGATATGCATCTTCCTCTGTGGTCTCCACCCATTCCTATCCCACCCACTATTTTCCCACACCCAAGGTAACCATCATCCTAAATTCATGCTCATGATTTCTTTGCCTTGTGTGAAGTTTCGTTGCATCTGTAAGTATCATTGAAAATGTTTTTCCATGTTAGTTTTTAACTTCATGAATAGCATGTCATGTTGTTTTTGATGTATTAGGTCTTTTTTTGCACTTAATATTTTCCTAAAGCCCATCTGTATCTTTGTACTTCACCATGATTGCTACACTGCTTACTGGCATTGGTGTCATGCCAGAGTTCATGCAATTAGAGTACTTGGCCATGAACTTTATAATATGTGTCTTCTTTATGAATGTGCAAAGTATACTCACAGGACAATGGGATGAATTGCTGCATGAAAAGTTACGACAATTCAGCTTTAGAAGATATTGCCAAATGGCAAAGTATTTGAAATAAGTTTCACCTCAACTAGTAATGTACGGGGAACCTATGGATCCATATCCACTCCAGCGATAGGTTTTCTTACTTCTCACTAGGTTTTAATTGTTGACAACTTAATAAGTGTAAAAGGATATTGCCCAAAGAATGTTCTGCTCCTCCAAATTGCATTTCATGTTGAAGTTCTCCAGGTCTTGAGGAACTTTTGCTACTTTTCATGGGAGCAGCCTCACTGCAGCAGTGGGATCTGGCTCCACATCATCTAGTGTCTGGACTCAACTATTTTCTCTTTTTCTTTCATGCAGTTCCTGGCTGAGTTTTTAAACCTTCAACTTATGCTTGAAAAGTTGTGTTTTCTCATTTATGAATTGAGTTTTTTTGCACCCTCTGGAGTGCAGAGGATGCAGGTTGGTGGGCTTATATCTGGGCACACTGGGTGGTGGCTGTTGTCTGTGTGATGCTCCTCTGTGAGCCTTTTTGTGGGGTATACTGCTGTTGTTTTTGTGCAGTGTTCTCCACTGGCTGCTTGGTGTTCTCCTCAGCCATTGCCTTCTGTGAGTTCATGTGTTTGAATGAGAATCAAGTTGACTAGCAATTCTGGAGCTTGTAGCCATGGACCATCTTAGAGGTGCTGGAACATAGGAGCTACTTCCCTGGCTTCTGTGATTTTTCCTGCCACTTGGTGCTTGATAGTCAGCCCAGAGTCCTGAGTCTGCATACTTGGAGGGCGTCGCATCTGCTGGCTGTTTCCCTTGGTGGCAGGAGTGCAGGGTGCAGGACTGTCCCTGGCTGCTGCGGAACATTGAGCACTGATTCCCTCTGCAGGGGCGACTTACTAGCAGTAGCCTTGGTGTCTGTCTGCAAATGTGGGCCCTGTGAATGCCGGCTCTCTGTGGGTGGTCTGTGGCATAATAGCCGCACCCTGCACCCTCGCTGATGAGGATCACCTGGGTACCAATATGTGACTAGGGTGTGGTGTCAGTTTACCTGCCCTCATCTGAGCTCCTGGGACTGGCAGCTTTGAACTTGTGCACCTATTTCCCTCCAGTGGGGCTTCTGTGTAGCAGTGCTAAGTGCTTGCTAGCTATGTACAGGTGCAGGACCTGTGGGTGCAGGCTGGCCAGGCATTCTGTGGTTTAGAAGCTTCCATGCTGGCTCCTGCAGATCACTGGTCTTTACCATTTACCCTGAAGGGAATTAGGGTATCAATTGGCTGGCCCTCACCTGAGTCCTGTGGTGACTGTAGCACTGGGTGGGGTTAGCACTGCCTGGGAACCATTTGCTTTGGGGTCAGCTCCACACCACTGAGGGTGTTCCATAGCCTTCATCCAGCAAGGATCCCTCAATGAGTTCCTTTTAGAAAGATTACTGAGAAAACCCATTTCAGAGGCATTCCCTTGGGTTTTATTTGTAATTCCTTATACATAGGCAGAAGTTGTATTTATTTAATTGCTTCTGTGGAGGCTGACTAGCTGTGGATTCTATATAAAATGTCTTACCTTTCTGGCATGGTTTTCAGCTCACAATTGGGGCAAAATTGTTTGATCTCCTTTACTGTCTTTGCTGCTGCTGTCCCATTTTATCTTGGTCTGATTTTCTTTCCAAGTAGTCTCCATGTTTCTAAATGCAGTTTTTCCCCCAGTAACATCAATTATTACCTTTCCACCCCTTAATATAGATTCTCTCCTTGGAAGACCGAGAGGGAATTGCAAAATTCTGAACTTGGGTAATAATTTTCAAAGTGATTTAGCAATAGTCAACTTAAATCATATTCATCAGGACATGATTTCAGTCTGATTTCTTATTTTTAATAACATGAGGCTCATAGTCAGAAGTGAAGCTTAATTATAGAAAAATTTGAAGATTTATATTTCTGTGTATCTTAGGTTTACTGTCTATGACATTCTCTACTGGAAAAAGAGCAGGAGATAATTGAATGTGAAATAACGTTAAGGTCTAAAAAGGGAGGAGGGTATTTTAGTGTGGGTAATGACGTCTACAAATAGGAAACTGTTGAAAAATAAGAATTCAGACTAAGGGTATAGAATCATAAAAAAGTATTGAATTTTAATGAGATCTTTAAACCACTGACCAGTCAAGAAGTGAAAAGATTACCTTTCTCATCTATGGGTGTGTAAACTGGTTCAATCTACTTTGCCTTTGTTCAATATCTGGTCATGCTGGATATATATATATAATTTCCTACTTTGGTTTATACCCAGGAAAACTGGATATAAACTCCCAAGGCAACATGGTCGCAATAATCATAGTGGCATTGAGGGTAGGGCAAAGTCTTGGAATCAGCCTAACCATCTAGCAATAGGGGAATAGACATCTAAATAAATTATGATACATGATAAAAACCAAGAGAGAAGTGGGTTTATTCTACTAATTCCTGAAATGTCAAACTTCAGTGAAAAAACCAGGACTCTATGTTTGAACATGAATGAATATGCCAGACATAGTGTCCAACAGAAAAAGAAATTTGGGGAAGAATATATATGTATAGTATGATGATTTAAATCTGTAAGCTTGGTTATAATAAGTATCAAAACTGCATGGGAATGAGAATCACAAATATCAGACAGAAGGAAAAGGAATAATCTCTGAGATGGTATCCATTGGCTTCCCCTGTGCTGGTGATATCTTAAGCAGTGGGTACATGAGCGTTGCATTTTATATCTCTGTTTTGTATTATATGCAAAAATGTTCCTCTGACTAAGGATTCCTTATATCTGACATTGCACCCATGTGCATTTTTTCACTAATTGGAATAATCAAGATGTTTTCCCATTTTGATGTAAACATGACCTGGACAGTTTTATTGACTCATCAATTAGTCATTGTTTAGTATTCCATAAGCCCAAATGTCTGGGGACTTAGTACATGTGTCCAGAAATCTTTTGCTTTCCAGATAGTGCTGGTAAATGTGTACTCTGGATGTGTCTGATCCAAATGAGGCTAACTTAAAAGCCTGAGAATTAGCATGTCTCTGTAGAAAGAAGCAAGCATCCACTGCATAACACTCTAGGAACAGGAAATGTCTATGGAATGTTTTTTTCTTACATCCTCTGCAAATGGACTTTGCTTTTCCAGACTTTATCCCTATAGGTGACTCCAAGTGGTTGGGAGGATCTGGTGATTCAGAATTATTGCATCCTTTGTGTCCAGCAGGGGGACCCATAATCTAGCAAATCTATGTAAAATCTTGGTACTTGCCTCCAGTCTATTGGATTTTTTGTTGTTGTTGTCATTTGCTGTTCCCCACTGTGACCTAAGCAGCCAACAAGAACAACTGATAGGGGTAAAGTTTATTGGGGTCACATGGTTTCAGAGGTCTCAGTCCCTACTTAGATGGCTGACTCGATTTCTCTGGAGTAGGGCAGCTCATCATGGAGGAGGGCCCAGCAGAGAATAGATGCTCAGCGCATAGTAGGATCAGGAAGCAAAGAGAGGTGGGAAGGGGACGTGTGTTCAATACATCCTTCCAGGGCACAGCCCCAGTGACCCTACTCCTCTAGTAGTATCCCACCTGCCTAGAGTTACTACCCTGTCATTCCAACTAGGATGAACTCTTTAGGTCAGAGCTCTCACAATCCAATCACTTCACTTCTGAACATTTGTGGCGTTAACATAGAAGCTTTGTGTATAGGGGGGCGGGCACTTCATACCCGAATTGTAACAGATGGACATCAGAAAAATGTTTATTAAGCCACATACTCAACATGGGATATAATATGTATTAGAATGTGCAATGAACACGCAAACTGACCAGCCTTTTGTCTTTTTCCTAACTCTCCTCTAGTGCAGTGTATATACAGTATATATACAAATTAAGCATTGATTAAACCCTGAAACTTATAGGTCTCCTGGTCCTCTCAGTTTCACTTATCTTTAGTTACTCATGTCCATTCAATATTTTCTCTCCTTGACCTAGGAGGTGTATTTTCCTCTCATGCTAATGAGGCCTCTTCCCTGTGCCTGCCCTGCTCTCAGTTCCCTCATCCTTTTCCCAAAGACATGAGTTAGGATAGGCAGAAATAAGCAGATCATCAGGCTTGGCTTATGAGTCACGGTTGCTTGACAGTCCTGGTCTGATCATTGCCTGCCATCTGATCTGGCTTCTGATGCATGCACTGTCTCTACAAGCTGTGATTTTTGCCTAATAATTTTTTCTTGAAATCTGGACATGATGTGCTTGTTAAAAGAATTCAGATACATAGGCCTTGAGTAATGTGTGGGTAAGATGTCGAAGAAAGGGAATTTTCTGTGGTCCTTTTCCTCCACATGGAAGGTTAGAGGGAGTTCATAATTTCCCTTCCCCCCATGACAGCATATACAGCCTAAAGTTGCAGTTTTCCTCTTCTTCAGGTCAGATGGGCCCTGAGAATGAGTTTTTATTTCTCTTTCATGAGATTTAAGTTTCAATTATTATGACATGTACTTCTTTTTTTGTTTTTATTATTTTTATTTTTTAAATATTTAATTTTATTTTTTAAACATGAGAGAGTGGAATGCATTACAATTCTTATTACACACATATATAGAGCACAATTTTTCATATCTCTGTATATAAAGTATGTTCATACCAATTCATGCCTTCATACATGAACTTTGGATAATGATGTCTATCACATTCCACCATCATTGCTGTCCCCATCATTCCACATCACCCTGTCCCCTCCCTTCTCCTCTCACCCCTCTGCCCTATCCAGAGTTCGCCTATTCTTTTCATTGTGTTCACCAATAGCCAGGAGGCAGGTGGCCTTGTGATTCCATTCATTCAATCCAAAATCAATGGGATACTGGTTTGTGACTCAGGGTACTGCCTGGCTGGCCAAAGATATTGGGCATTGAGACCACTGTGTGAAAAATAAGTGGTCTGAGGCCTCTGTTGTCTTTTTCTGGTTCCCTGTTGCATATCATCTGACCAAGAAAGCCTAGGAAGTCTGAAGGTATAATTTTGAGGAAGAATAAAGGAGATTCCTTCAGTTCTTTTATTGTAATCCCTAGTACCTTTCCCTGTGTCATATTAAAACATCCAGCTAACATATATTATTCATGTTCATTTTTTCTCATCACTACAATGTAATTTTCACAAGGAAAGAATTTGATTGTGTTCATTGCTTTAAACTGTACCTTGAACATTGCCAAGTACACAATGACCCCTCAATAAGTATTTTTGAATGAATGAATCCTTCTGATATATAAAGCCTTCTGTGAAGTGTTTTTACCACCTCTGACTAAATTTTGTGTATTTTGACCTTATCAGCCAGAACTCTGGAGGGAAACTGGGGACAGGTGGTTTGTGGTTTTAGACCACAAACTTCCCTTTCCTGTAGTGGCTAATGAAACACTTTTGTTACATTTATTGTTTTTTAAATAGTTCTTTTCACTGACTTGTTCATCACATATGTTATCTTTCTGACCCACAGAAAACTCTTCAAATCCTCTGAAATATTCAGCAATTTTTTAAAAAATGATTTTGACCAAAAGAAAATATGAAAACATTTTCCCATGATAGAGGCATAAATTATATCATGATTTCAGCAGGACACTGATGAATATTTTGGCATGGATTCTGCTTTTTAACATCAAATGTGGTATAATGGATACCTTTATCTGGAACTTTGTCATCTGATTTCTTTCTAATAAGTTCTGCTGGATTCTGAATTTCATATTCTATATTCTACAATCAGAGTCAAGAGAAAAGTGAAGATTTGATACAAAGGAGGGTAGAAAGGATATTGAAATGGATTAATGACAATAACCAGTAATATATCATGGGTTAGGAAAAAAGAACACTTATCTCACAAATGG
Source organism: Marmota marmota marmota (assembly GCF_001458135.2). NCBI lineage: Eukaryota > Metazoa > Chordata > Mammalia > Rodentia > Sciuridae > Marmota > Marmota marmota. Next base: position 4,718,402 of record NW_026000022.1, read on the forward strand.
TCAACCTTCCAGAAACAACTCATTTTTCTTTTTTAATTTTCATACTAAGGATGGAACACAGGGGTACTTTACCACTGAGCACATCTCCAGCCCCTTTTATTTTTTATTTTATTAGGGTGACACTAAGTTGCATGGGGACTTGCTAAGTTTATGAGGTTGGCCTTGAGCTTTGAATCATTTTTAACATGGCAATTGATAACTATTTTGTTTTTATTAATTGGGAATTATGAAGCATTTTTGTTATTCTTAGTAAGTTTTAAACATCAACTAGCTCAGTTCATTGAAATGTTTACCAGACAATGACATAAGGTGCCTGGTCAATGTTTCAGTATGGAATTGTGTCCAGAGCTCTCTCCAGAAGTCCTGCTCTGGCCAGGGAATCTAAGTCAGCTAGACATCTAATGGGTAAATCCCATAGATCTGACCCAAAGGAATTGTAATGTATTTCTAACTTTGATAGAAATGTCCCCAGACCATGGCAGTAGCCATATCATGTGGTGGCAGGAGGCAGGGGGAGATATTTTATGTTTTTCACAAGGTACCCAAGACTAGTGACTCTTGGGCCCAGCTTGATCTGGTGTTGAGGTCAGTTCCAGCATGGCCACTGATTGTTCATCAGAAGGACACACAACCCTGTGACACCGCTGTGGTTGTGGGAATCCCCTGAGGAGAGGAAAAGTAGAAGGGCCTAGGCTGACCACTGTGTCTGTGGTGGGCTTCTGCTCTAAACTATGAATAGCAAATGTGCTTAATTTCCCTAGAATCACAGAATAAGAATCACAATGAATACTGAAAACTGTGAGCTATGTGTGAACTATGGTCGAGGGGTGTTCTACAATGTGATCACAGAAATATTTTAAAAGATTTCAGGGAGTCAGTGTTAAATTGCCTATTATAATAAAGTTTTTTTCTTGACACTCATAGTGAGTTTTATGCATTCCTAATCACACATCCTCTGACACTGCTTCGATGCATAGGGTAGGTGGACTAATTGAAAATAGTTTTCTTATTCTAATTTTAATATGCACAATTTCTTCACTGACATCTTGGTCTGTCACATCTACTCACAGAAGAAGAAACTCTGTTAGTAACATGCAAGTCATCATTAGAATGTTCCTTGCTGGAAATTTTAGCTGTGATGTTTATTCAACTCCCCTGGGAATTTATAAAACTACAGATTCTGCTTTACCAGGGCTGGATGGGTGCCAAGTACCCATGCAGCTAGTGAAGCTCTTGTTGACTATCAAGGCTATTGGTGATAAATTCATTTATGGCACCTGTAATACTTCATAGATCTTTATATTTGGTGAGTCATAGAAAGTATCTGAGTAGATTATCACAGAAATTTTCACAACAATCTGAAATAACAGATCTTGGATGTTATATTTTATTATTTATAAAATAATGAAACAATAACGTGGGCTGAGCTAAAATATAAGATCTTAGACATTCTGTAATAAAACTATCACTTGAAGTATGGAATTGATCATCATTGGGTAAGAAATGCAAGTATAGATATCAAAGCAAATGATTGTCAGTTTAAAATTGTATTTTATGAGATTTAGGGTAAGTGATAGTGTTATGGTATGTATTAATTAGTTGATTAAATAGGTTGATAGTTGTTTCAGTCAGCTCTTTCATTGCTGTGACCAATGGATTTGACCAGAACAACTATAGAGGAGGAAAAGTTTATTTGAGGTTTCAGAGGTCTTAGTCCATAGAAGGCTGGCTCCATTTGTTGGGGTTTGAGATGAGGCTGAACATCATGGCAGAGGGAAACAGTTCATATCATGGTGATCAAGAAGCAGGGAGAGTAAGACTCCACTCTCTAGAAACAAATATATAAGCCATGCCCCAATTTCCACATCCTCCAGCCACCCCCTACCACTTCAGTTACCACTCAGTTAATCCCTATTGGGATTAAATCACTGTTTGGGTTAAGATACGTACAACCCAATTATTTCTCCTCTGAACCTTCTTGCATTGTCTTACACGTGAGCTTTTGGGGGACACCTCACATCCAAACCATAACAGTAATTGTTTTAGGAAACATTTAGGTGCCGTCAAACTGAGGTTGTTGGCTTTGTGTCATATTTCTGAGGAAAGCTAGGCATGTTTAGTGACTTGGTGCCATCACTATCAGGATAGCCATACTGATACACCTGTAGCCTCAGTGCAGTATTGAATACACAATGTGTCTGGTCACTTTTCCTAATCTTCAGGCTACATGTGCACATTTGAGAATGGGTTTTAGCCATTTTCTCATCCTTTGGCTTATTCCCTTCATATGTTCTCTGAGATATTTTATATGTGAGGCTTTAAGAATAAAAGAATATAAAGAAAACCTTGTTATTTGTGTAGTATAATATTTAATAGGTTCATTCAGAAATCATAAATCTATTTAAAGTTATTTGCATCTGAGCTAAATGAAACATATTTGTAAGCATCCTGGACAAGACAAAGGTTTTCTCTCTTTATAAACATCTGTTTTTCTGTTTGAGGTAAATTCACAAATTGGCAGCTAATTTTATCAGTTGTGTATTTTGATGGCATTTTATTTAATTACCCACTTTTAACTCTTAGATATTTTTGCATCAACACTGTATTCTTTCTTTCAAAACAGAAGATCTAGGCTCACAAGCCCACATACCAATGGTTGGCTTGAACATGTTCTTCAGTTTGGCATATCCCTCAGTATCTCTTTTTGTTATCTGTTCAATCAGCTTCGCTACTCCTTCTACCTTCATGGCTTTCATAGTTGCCACATACTGTTTATGAATCAGGAACCCCAGTCCTACAGCATTGCATTCTCTGAATATCACAAGTCCCACTTTTCACTTAGCAGTGCCTAACATAGCCAGTAATATTTACAAGCAAATGCTAGATTTTTAAAAAGTCAGTGTGTCACTGGAGGTTTAGCTCAGTT
>NW_026000023.1:0-50800 GCF_001458135.2 Marmota marmota marmota
TTTTTTTTTTTTTTTTTTTTTTTTTTTTTTTTGTGCTTTCCTTCAGTATAGTAAAACTTTTCACAAACATTTAAACACTCTAACATTTTGCATTTTAGGAATTGATCTTTAAATTTCTGTAGCATATTGAGTACTATTTCTAGGTGATGTTGTGATTTGTGGTTTGAAGGGAGTCCCTACCATGCAGTATATTGGTAGGTTCAACAAATGAATGAACAAATTTAAGAGAGAGAGAGAGAGAGAATATATGTGTGTGTATGTGTACTGTAACAAAAATGGAAATGCAACAAACCCCCCCAACCTCTCTAAAAAACAATCAGCTTGTTATGGAAGGATCCTTTATCTTGTGAATTTTTTACCTGTATGTAGTGTTACTGAGGAGTTGATTTTGGTCCATACCAGCTCTGTGGAATCATGGGTCTCCCTAAACATGTTGCTTTTGCCTACTGAATGGTAATGATTAGTTGGGAATGACAAAGACTACAGGTTATGAAAGTTCTGCCTCATGACCATGCTGAGGAAAAATTATAAAGGGCCCAAATACTTTTTGTTTCACAACTTCACCTTTATTTTATAGACTGTTTACTAAGCCACATGAAGTTTGCTTTGTTTTTAGTTTTTATTTTTTTTTTACTGCTAATCATATATTTTATTTCTTTGAAGCCAATTTTAGGTATTTTTATATAATTGATAATGTTCTCTTATTATATCCTGTTATGCGTGCCTCAGTATTTTCTTCATATAAGATTTTCTTACGGATTTATGTGTTTGCTATTTTTTAGTCACTTTTCAGTAGAATCCTATCCTCCACAAAAACTAGTATTTGGTTTTGACTGTATTTTATCCCCAGTACCTAGGTACTAATACATAGTAGGTATTTGTTAAATATTCTTGCATGAATAAGTACTGTAAACACTGCTTTGTATGCTTTTCCATTTAATAGCATAAGAATTTTTTCACATAAATAAAAAGTCATTTAAAATACTACTTAAGTGGTTATGTAACAACTTACTTTATAAAGCTAGCGTAATTTGCTTTAAGTCAATTTTTTGTCATATTTAATTCTGTGTTTTATTATAATAGCACTGAAGGGAGCATCTTTATATATAAAACTTTATTACTTTAGGATATGTTATTAGAATTATTAGTTGTAATTATTTAAATAATATATAGTCTTAACATATATTGAAAACAAAAGTGTAACAATTTGGATTTTTTAAAGTATAAATTTTAAAAGAGCCCTGTTCTCCTAGAATTTGATCCCTAATGATATTTTCCTTTCATTTTGTATTCTCTGCCTTTGGCAATCCATCTATTGCTAGTCTTTTCTAGACCTTTGATTACAGCCTAGGCCTATGAGTTGTGATTTCTGCTTAAGGCTGTAACTCTGCATTTGCTAGATATCTGGGGGTTATTTCTGCATGTCAAGTTCATCATCGCCAAAAAATGTAGTTGTTATCTCTCCATCAAAACCTGCTTCCTACTGCTTTATTTCCTTTTGAGATAAGTGAAGGTAAAATCTTTTCTGCACCCAGGTGGAATTTTGGGAATAGTTCTCATATCTTCCTCTTTTACCTTAACTAGTTTTTAGTTCTCAGATCTTCCTCTTTTCCCTTAACTTTTTCCCTTAACTAGTTTTATGCCCTTTTATTTCTATGTTCCTTGATGCTGCCTTGGTTTAACTTTCTGACCATCTTTTTCCTGGACTATTTAATTATTGCTTTGTCGTGCTTTCTGTGTCACTTTTCTCCAGGGCATCATTCATACTGTGAGTTATCTCCCTAAAACTTCATAGTACTCCTTTTACTTTACTAACTGAATTGTTTCTTCAAATCCTCCACTTCCTTGTAGTGTGACATCTGTAATTCTTACTTAACAGAGGCTTTGTGTCTTGCCGTTTTACTCCCTACTCTTATTTGCTTTTGTCATTTCCTATGGATTTTTTCCTCCACAGTCCTGGGTATCTTGAATCTTTGGCATTTTATTTATTTGTTGTCTTTCTTTATACTTTGTGTCTAAGCTCTGGTCACCCTTTGCATCGAATACTGTCCATAATGCTTGAATTAACATTCATTTTCAGATTCACAATGACAATTTTCATTCCTGTACAACCACCAGTATAAGTATTTAGATGACAGTGTCTTTATTATTATTTTTTGGTAATAATTACATAGATTTATGTTAGATTGTATGATTTAGTGTTATTTATCTTTGATTCCATGGTGCTTACAATACTAGTTATTGTAGAATATATATATATATATATATATATATATATATATACACACACACACACATATACAAATATTACTTATGTGTATATATATATATACACACACATACACATAATATGTATATATTACTTATGTGTGTATATATATATATATATACACACACACATACACATAATATGTATCTCTCACAAATATTAATTGAACTAATGAATATCTCAGTAGAAACATGCTGCACTTTGAGTCTGATCTTCTTACTTACTTCTTGATTCTCTCAGGTACTGTTTCCATTCAGTTTGAAGAACTCCAGCATCTTTTGTAATATGGATCTGTTCAGCTTTGGCTTATTATTAAATGTCTTTATTATTCCTTTAAAAAGTAAAAATTAAAAAAAATTTAAAAGTAAACATTGTATTTTAGAATAGTTATTGTCTCATAGGATATTGAAAAAACAAAACATAAAAAAACCCCTAGAATTCCAGGTACCTTTTGTCAGCTTCTCCAATGGTGGCATCTTTTATGGCTTATAGTGCAGTAAAAACTAGGACGTTGATATCTATAAGTACATTATTGTTAACATCTTAAGGATCTTATTTAGTATTTCCTATATTTTAAGCTGCATCCATGTATGTATGTTTGTATAAAGCTCTGTGCGATTTTATCATGTGTATATTTGAATGATTGCCACAAGTGCTGTTTCATTGCCACAAAGATCTCCTTCATGCCATTTCTTTGTATTCTTCTCCATCTTGTTCTCTATCCCTGTTCCCTGTTCTCCATTTGTTAGTCATGTCATTTTTCATACAGTATGTAACCTTTTAATATTACTTATGTTAAGCAAATGCTGGTAGAATTCTTTCCAGATTGGTGTATGTATCAGTAGTTTATTCTTTTTATTGCTGAGACATGTGTGGATATAGCAGTTTATCCACCCAAATAATATTTGCATTGTTTCCAGTATTTTGGTATTATAAATAAAGCTGCCATGAACATTGTGTACAGGTTTTTAGATGACTATGTTTCCATTTCTCTAGGATAAATACCTGTGAGTATGATCACCGGGTTGTATGGCAAGTGTATTCTTAATTTTATAAGAACCTGATGAGCCATTTTCCACAATAGCCATACCATTTTTTATTTCTAAGCAGCAGTGTTAGGAGTGATTTATTTTCATTTTATCCTTACCAGAATTGGGTATTGTCTTAATTTTTATTTTAATTGTTCTAACAGAGTAATGATATTTCATCATGGATTTTATTTGCATTTTCCTAATGGCTCTGATGATACTGACTACCTTTTTATCTGCTTATTTTACCATTTATCTCTCTTGTTTGGTGAAATGTATCTTGTCTTTTGTATGTTTCATAATTGCATTGTTTGTTTTCATTTTTGTGCTTAGTTGTGGGAATTCTTTGTATATACATTTTGCTGGATAAAGAGTCCTATGCAACAGTTGTTTTTCTTTTCCCTCAAAATATAACCATACCAGACAACTGTATTCTGACTTTGATTATTTTTGACAAAAGGTAGGCTTCTTTAATGTTGCTCTTCTTGCATACTATAAGTAGTATGTCTTTTTTTCTTCAGATTGCTTTGAAATTTTTCTTTGTCTTTAGTTTTTAGCAGGTTGACTGTGATATGTCTAGATATGGTTTTCTTTGTGTTTTTCTTCCTTGGGGTTGACTGATTTTCTTGGATCTGTGAGTTAATGTCTTTTAGCACATTTGGAAAATTTATAGACATTACTTCTTTGAGTAATACTTCTGCCACACTCTTTTTCTTGTTGGCTTCTGGATTTTCCCCCCATTTTTTAAAAGTCATAGAACCTCTGTATCTAGTTTTCTGGTAAGCTCATTGAATGTGTTCTTTTATTTTCAAAGTTAAAATTTTTCATTTATAGTTTTTCTATGTGCTTTTTAGTTCCTATTTAATTCTCTTGTAATCCTTTACTTGTTCTTATTTATCTGCTCATCTTTTCACTAGATTCTTTAGTACACTTATCATAGTTTCATCTATTTTTTAATTGCAATATCAAGGTCAGGTATGAGTCTATCTCTGTTGATTGTTTTTTTATGGATCATGTTCTTATTGTGATTTATTATGTTTTATGATGTGTTGGATATTGTATACTAAAGAATAATAAAGTCTGAGGAATATCTACTTCCCAAAAAGGACCTATCTTTTCTTTGTCACCCTGTTAATGTGGAGTTCTGAGCTAGGGCAGAGCTTTGTAGTAATATTAGATATTGGTCACCACTGGCATTCTACTACTTTAAGATTGGGATCAGGACTTTGATTTTAATGGAGCTTTGAATCTGAGCCCCAATAGGACATTGGTGATCTCCTATGTTTAAGAGCCAAGCTGTCATCTTTCTGAAGAGTGGGAGATCTATTTGTTTTATAGCTTGACTACTTGTGTTTTTGGACACTGTTGAGTTCTTTACTTTCTAGTCTGTGGCTTTCTCCTGCTCAGGAGATCTCTTTTTGGAGAGGAATTTCTCTCAGTTCTCCTGACTTCCTCCAGATTTCAGCCACCTACTCTGCAGCCAGAGGTGTTCACGAGTGCCAGAGAGACATGATCTCTCAGTTTTCCTGCCCCATAACCTTATGCACTATCCATATGTATTTCCAGGAAATACTTGGCAGATGGATGCAGACTTGGCTGTGTGTTAGGGGCTCCTGGTGATTTTAATCCATCATTTTAGCTCACATATGAAGGTTAAAATTTTGTTAACAGATAAGCTTGTATCTTTTTATCCCTGCCATTGACAGATTCCTTGTTACTCTGCCAGGATTGAAACAGCTGTGGATTACTGCTTTCCTCGGAAGATATTGTTGATGTCTGATATTTACTTCATTTAAGTTTCTTTGTGTTCTGAGCTTTAAACTATTCCTGTGTAATCTTATATGAAATGGAGTTTATAGTCACCCCATGAAACTTGATTCATTTGGAGAAAGAGGACAAAATATTTCCAAAAGTGTCATTTATGAATGAACTGAGCCTTTGCCACTTAGAAGCTTTGTGTTGGTATTCATTTACTGACTCTGGAAGATACTCATTTGTTAGTTGAATGTTTTAATACCCACCTGTGCCATCCTCTTTGGGATCTGAAGATTATGTGATATAATGTATAGAGAAATACACAATACATTTCCCATGGCTCTAGTGGCTTGGGTAGAATTTCTGTAGAGAAATTTTGAGATTTACCTTTTAATAGTGTAATAGAATGGGTACCTGATAATCACTTTACATTTTAAGAGTTGTTTTTACAGTGAGATTATTTCATTTCAAATAAAAGAAGGACTGGCTAGTGGTTGAAAGTATATTATCTGGAAACATATTTTTGTTTTGTTTTGAATATCAACTTCAATTTTTCCTCCTGTCCTTGGCCAAGGCTCTTGACTCTTCCCTAGTTTCTTCATCTATAAAATGGGAATACTCATAGGGTTGTTATGAGGATTTAGAGACATATGTACGTAGAGCATGGAAACAGAGTGCCAGGAGCAGTACCACAGTCTCAGCCAGTAGTAGTGACCATATTCCACATTTGTTCCCTTTCAAGTGCCCTATGTTGGGGTAGATACAGTCCTGCTTAGCTTTTCATCTTAGCAAATTCATGCTACAAATCCCAGCTACAAAGATGTTTTAAATAAGAAGACTTACACTGCTCATAGGAGGTGGGTTCTCTTCCTTTGTCAGTTGGTAGATATTGGAGATCAGATGTTTCGGTTCCTGTTTTCTCCTTATGCTGGGTCATCAGCAAAGAGGGACAGGAGTTTCTGCTCTGTATCACTTATTACCTTCAGGAAGAAGTAATGCCACAGAGAATCAGTGGTGACTCCTGCCCAGGCCTTCTGCCCACCTCCCTACTTCTTTCTTTCCTCCTTCCCTTCCTTGTTGGAAGGCTGGTATATATAGTGGAGGGATTGCCTTTTTTGTGACAGGGTAGAGATGGCCAGCTTATAGTTCTCTTAGGTTGAGAATGCTGAAGTTTAAAAGTTATGCAGGAGAGAGTGCTGTGATATGTTGAAATCTCACAATTTTGTTGGTTTCTATAATGACGTTTTTGTATTTTTATGTGCAGTAACTCATTCAGATGCTGTCAAATGTATCTTTAAAATTGCTAATCACTTTTATATTATAAAAAGATTTGATGTCATTAAATTTAAACATTGAGATTAATAAAAATGGTACTAAAATCTGTATTTGTAATACACAGTGACATAATTATATATCTTTGGTATCTGAATTATACAGTATTTATTTTAGGAAATTTCCATGGAATTTATTCATCCAGCATTGTGAAAGGAGATGATGAAATAGTGTATGTGACTTGCTGGAGTGCTTTTTGAGTTCAAGCCTGTTGTCTGTCTCTGTGTAGGTTAGTTGCCATTGTAATTTCTTCAGTGCACTATATAAGTGGAGTGCTATAGTCATTTAATCATTGCTGGAAGGTTCTACAGAGATGAGGTCTTCCTTTGGGAGAGACGGCTCCTCAAGATTTTGTAAGAAGAATGCTGTTAAGTAAAGGGAATGATAATGGGTGACAGAATCAGGATCTTGGTGTCTTTGTCCTTCAGGGTTGACAGATTTGGCTGGTATCTTATACAGAATTCAAGCTATTCACAGACTACTTTGCAAAAGTAAATCAAGCTTTTAAGAAATAAACCTGAGGACCTGAAACATCAAAAATCTACTATCTGTAATATTCACTTTTCTTTGCCCTTTTGGTAGGTAAATTGGCCATTGTTGTCTTTATTTTAAAAATAAAAAAGGAGCTAGGATATCTACTACATCAATCTCTTGTCTGAGCATCCATTACTGTTATTTGGAGATAGACCATTCCTACCTGTGTAACCTCAGAGAGGGAGAAGGGGCATGCCATCTGTGCACATATGGGATGGTATGAGTACTTGGTCCTGGTAATGCTGCTAGGTATGGTAGTTGTGCTTTTTGACCTCCCTCCCTGTCTATTCACAGGTTTCATGTTTTGCTGTCTGTAGAAGAGCAATATTGACTAAATACCTCTGCCACCTTGCTGTGTTCCTTACCATGATAGCTCATCATTCCCCATCTTCTCACTCTGGGGGAGATGTTATTGGCTTTATTTTTATAGGTGGGGAGATTGCGGCTCAGACAGTAATAACTGTCCCAAGGCCCAGAGATTTTGGTGGGGGATCCAGGAATGGAACTCAGATCTCTAAGTCTTGTACCTCTGATCTTTCCCCTTTTTCCATGCAGTCTCTGGTTCACAGAAAATGTTTCCTCCAAGATCATATTGGATGCCACTAATTAAATGATTACTGCCACTCAGCTAATCGGAGATGAGATTTAATGCTAGCGATATTTTTGAGTTACTTTCTAGGCAACTAAAGTTTAATGTTCCTTTTTAGGAGGTGATTTTTTTTCCTTGTTTTTATCTTGTTTTGTGAACTGTAGTATTCTTGTAATGTGGTGGTAAGTCATTTAGCTTTCATTACTTTAGATAAAGTGTGAGTTAGAGTTTGACTAGAGGCTCAGGAGAATTGAATGTAGACATGTTGTCAGATGTTATTGCTCTGTTTGTCAGTCTATTTGAACACAAGAAAGTCCCCTCTGGGTGGAAGTTTATGGACCCATTTGGTATAGTGGCTGTTACTATACTTGATCCTCAGGGAATAAGAAAAAAAAAACACCTGAAGTTACCTGTTGGATTGAACATGAAATCTTTATGTCAGGTTTAGTGTTACAGCTTGCTGTGAAATATAGATTGATTCTGGGATATGTAAAAATTGTTATGGTAATAATGAAAAAAGCCACCTCTGCAATGCAGCATTTATGTCTTACTATTTCCTTCTGGTATTGTACACATTTCCTAAGTATTTTTGTGAATTTATATAGTACTTTTCTTTATTTTCTTTTGTCCAAATTTCAGAGTTAGCATATTTAATGAAATTAAATACAAATCCTGTTTGGGTCTTGCTCTAATGCATGGGTATCCAAAAGTTAGCTCACTGCGCCGTGGTATTGTAGTAGGCCAGGGCATCTGTCCCCATTTCAGAGTTTGAGCTTAAAGAAAATAAGGGTCAAAGAGAGGTGAGAGTAACTATCATCAGAACTGTTGTTACATTTATCCTTCTCCTAAAACAGCAGTGGAAGTTTTGCATGCAATAAACAGCACGCTTCCTCTTTTGACCAGTTGTAGAAGGCTCCCCTGAGTAGGTGATGAACTGTTGTACATGTGAGGACAGGTTAGAAAATCAGGTTTGAGAGTCAAGTTTGGTCTGGCAGATAAAGGTGAGGTTCTGGCAACAGAATAGAAGCCAGGAGATTATTTAGGAATCAAGGTAGTCAAAATAAGTGAATAAAAACATGAGCTACCCTCCTGAAGCAACATGCAGTCAGAATCCAGGGATGGTATGTAGTACATGTGGAAGACGGGCAGAAACCTAGCCAGTAAGATGTAAGGCAGATTTGACCCAGATAAGAAATTCTCTTTTTGTAAAAAGCAGAAAGAAAATAACAAATCAGAATAAGAAATCCTCTTTTTAGCTTATTTATAAGGGTACATGAATGAGATTTTCTGGATGGAGCCAAAGCTAAGAAGGCCATGGCTTGGGTTCTTCAATTTCTTTTTATTGACAATTGCACCCAGGGATGCTTAACCACTGAGCCACATCCCCAGCCCTGTTTGTATTTTATTTAGAGACAAGGGAACAAGTCAGGAGATTCTTTTAAGTCAGGTTAGTATATGGCTGAAATTTCACTTATAAACTAATAAATATAATTCATATTGATAATTAATGTTTAATGTGTCTCTGAAGTGTTTTACAGTTTTTGATTAATAAAAAAGAGGAAATGTATTTGAAGAGTATGTTACTGAGCAGTGAAACACTAGGAGTCCATTTAGTAACAAAATTACATGATGTGTCTCATTCTATATTCTAAAACACACTATTTTTAGCATCTCTTTGAATCGGGGATGAATTCCAGTTATAGGATTCAGTAATTAAAGCAGAGAAAAATAGTTTAGGCAAGGAAATCTTTTAACTTGGGTTGGATCTGCTTCAATATTTAATCTGTTACCTTTAAGGGCGTCCCTGATAGCCTCTGGTTTGTAGTCTTTGTCGGGTGAAGTGCAACAGAAGATCAGCCAAGGACAGTGGGTCTCACTTTTAAAAATGGGGAGTTTTAAAAAAAAATTGAAATTTTGGAATCTTCTAGCTGGTAAGCTTGTTGTATGTTTTCTACACAATTCTGGACAGAGGTTCAAGGACCTTCTGGTCTCTCCTTGCTTTTCCTGTTCATAAGCCCTGTTCATCACTTTCTGTCCACCTTGTAAAACATCCAGTTCTCTGTCTCCTCCTAGTACCCTGCCTGTCCCTTTCTTTTCTGCAGTGTTTAGGCTGCCTCTGAGTATTCCAAAGAAAAAGGCTTATTGATGCCAAGTGGTACTAGTTCACATTTGTATTTAATGATTGTGGATGTTCTGGAATGTTGCTTAAAAGCTTTTTTTTTTTTTTACTTGATTCTAAAAATGACAAATTATTGTCAGCAGTCTTTCCTCAAGCTGGAAACCTTATTTTATCATAAACAAGTTGTTATTATTTTATCTTTTTATACCTATTGCAAAGAAGCTCATTAACTGTGTAGTTCAATGGAAACAACTGTCCTGTTGACTCAAATTCTCATGCATATTATGCATATTGCCTGTGCAGCATTTAAAAGAGGTGGTCAGACAGCAAGCATGAAATCATTGCGAACAAGGCATGTCTAGCTTTCTCTGGTTGAAGTAGGCAAGGAACACACATCATGATTTATTTTATTATCTAGGCATTTGGGAAAATTCATTTATTTGATAAAAGTTTTTTTTTTTTCTTTAATATTATCTATGTACCAAGAAAGAAGGAGAATAAGAGAAAAATACTAAGAACTGTTATAGTGACAAGTTGCATTTTCAGCAGTTTGGTTCTTTTTGTTGTAGTAATCAATAAGTGAGCAAATTTAAGACTAGAACAGAACCTGAACTTGTGAAATCATCTTGGTTCTACATTTTTCCTGTGCTTATTTGTTTTGTTCTGGGCCACACTGATCAGGAAATTACTGTAAACTCCTGTCTGTTTAAAGGCCTGGGAGGACATGGTAGTTTTCCACTCTGGCATATCGCATGATCTGGTGGGCTGAGCCCCAGGGGCAGGTGGGGTAGTGTCATCATATTGCCAAGATCAACTCTTCCAGTACATTATTAGCTCCTAATAATACTTCTCCCAGTCTCATCTTTGTAGTTAGGGAAACATGGGTTTAAATCAGCTGCCTTGAGTCTCCTGCTGTGTAAGCAGAGAAGCCAGCATAACTTGGAATCTGGCTCAAGATTCTGTAGCATTCTGTTGTGGGCACAGAGAACAAGGGAAGTGGTTGCTGCCAGGCTAGCTTGAGCAGTATCTTGCAGCAACAGTTACCATTGAGTTTCACTAGTGGGAAAGAGGCTAAGGCCTAGCAGTGGATACAGAAAATGCCAGCATTGGGCAGGCTGAGGGTAGGGTGTTCTGATGAAAAGTAGGGGGAACCTATCTTAGAAAGGTAACTGGCAAGTGGAAGTAATGCCCCTATATCTTGTTCCCAGGAATTGAGTATTTTTGCCCCATAGTGCTACAGGACAGGGTGTGTCACATGTGGTGGCAGTGTGAAGAGATGAAAATAAAATTAGTCAGACATTCACTGAAGGAGAGATGGGTCAGGGCAGAGAGAGACTGAGAAGGGTGAGGGCTTTTCCTGCAGGCCTGTGTGGTAAGTGTGGCTCTGAGCAGCATCTTATGGGACCAGCTGGAGAGCACTGGGCACCTTCAGTCCTGCCTCAGATCCCAGGAAACTGGTAAATTTGTAGGGCTCCACAGACTCTGGGAGACCAGGAAGTGCTGGTTTTAAGTTATAAGGATGTAGGCTTTTACTGAGTACAAGGAAGCCTTATTTCAGATAGTGACGTTTAATGACTGTGGCTACAGATCATGAACTTCCTCTGCCTCCACAGTGTTCAAGCAGAAGTAGATGGGCTATTGTGGAGGGGAGCCTCAGTACATGGGGTGTATGGTTCTCAGTCTCTTTCACTATGTGACATTGCTTCAGTCAAATATATGGGCCTGTGCATTTCCTTGGGGATGGATGGACAATACAAGCACTATTTTAAGAGCAAGCTCTGCATCTGTCATTTGATAGCACTGTATTTACATGGTGTTGAGCATTTATCTTTACATTAACTTTGCATAATCTATGCATATGAAAAGACAGAAATCAGTTTCTTGGTGTCACTGTTCCACATGCAAATTTTAGATCTTTCTTGTTTATTGCAGATGAAATCAGTCTCTGCATGCCTGTCCCTGACCTCACACTTCACACTCTCAGGTCTGTGTGGTATCTTCCTGTACATAGCTTCATCTTTGAGAGAATCATGGCTATATTCTGCAGCATAGTAGGAAGCTGGTTTCAAAGGGCAGAATTATAACATATTAAAAGATCTAACTGGATTTTATTTGTGATTCTAGATTCAGGCAACATTTCATTGTACAGCCAGTCTTATGGACAAATGAGGGTTGAAGACTATAGAAATAAGAATGGAAGAATGGGTTGATTGTTCAGTTACTTTCCCTATAGAGTTAAAACAGAAGGAACTTTATTTTATCATGCCAGCTCAATTAAACTGGGCCTTTTTTGATTGGTGAATCTAAGATAATCAAAGAGGGGTGGGGTGGGGGAATTGCTGTTATTTGTGCTACTCATATGCTTTATACCAAAATTTTGTATTTAACATTTTAATGAAATATGTTTCTCTGAAGCTCATAGTGGCTACATGTTCTATACAGTTTGAGAGTCTTGTAAGTAAATAGAATTTAATGTGTGAATAGTTAGGGTTTGAAGAGAATGTAGAATTTGAGCCTAGTTAAAGAGGTGGTGCTAGGGAATGAAGTACGGAATAGTCTTTCTGTAGAGAGCCTGTGTAAACTCTGTATGTGCTAGCTTCTGATTTCTGGAAAATTCAAAGGTGTAAGAGAGATGGCAAGGACCAAAATAGTAAACAAATCCAAATACAATCAGATTAGAAGAATATCTGCAGATTAACAGTCATTTTGACACAACCAATTCTCAGGTTAAACGTTTTCACAAAAAAAGATTCTTTATTTCATATTGACTCTAAAATAGTGAATAAGTAGGACTATGGGCTTATTACTAGGGAAAACCTTATCATCCTTGACCTTGTAAAATGCCTTCTAGAACAAAATTAAATATTTAATGAGAAAAATTCAGTTGCCTTTTGTGTCACTGTGCAGTGAAACGTAACCAGAAAGTAATTTGTATGTTTTGGAGGTGAATAGCCTGTAATGCAATTGAAATTTCCTGAACTCATGTTATTACTACAAACTGTCTGGTCCTCCTTCCACCTTATTTTTAGAAAAAAAAAAACAACTTTTAAGCAGGTAGTTAATTATCCTGGTTTGGCTTTGGTCTATAGTTGTTCCCTAAATTATGATTTAAGGTTAGGGTTAGTTGATAGCATTGTGCAGAAAATATAAGTACATCTTTGGTGGGATTTTTGAGGGAGGCTTTCCATAAAGATAAGTTTGTTCCTTCATTCATTCTTCTAATCAACAAATAGCTAGAAGGGAGGTGGGCATTATTGTCTGATAGAGCATCACAAACACAAGACGAATTTGGAAATTACAGGGCAGGTGTGTTCTTGTTCCATAGGGGGGCACTGCCAGTACAATATAGAGATTAAACCACAAATGTGAACAGAATTGGAATGATGGTGTTTCATCAAAACATGCACCTCTGAGCTGGCAGTATTGCACCTCTTAGTAGAGATGTTGTGTTTCATACTTTATAGCCTTGATCTATAACTTCAAAGGACTGATGCTTATCACTTGGCAATGAGGCTACACACTTAAAAAGGGAAGTTAAATTCTTCAAGAACTTGGTGGTGCTTGACTTAGGTATGTTAGCAGCTGGATAAGAAAGGGGAGGGGAGCATCTTTATTTATCCAAAAGGAGACAGCCCAGTATAGTTAAAAACAGTTACTCTAGTTGGACAAACTTGTCCTGACACTTCTTTTTCCCCCGGCTGTGTGATACTGGGCAAATCACCTTCTGTTCCTCAAGTTCTTCATTTTTAATGGAAGAACTTGCCTCTCAAGACTTAAGTTAAATGTATGTGAAATATTAGTATTATGATTGATCCTGACTACAGCATTTACCAAATAATGGCTAATAACAAAAGTAATAATTCTGTAGACTTTCACACAAATGGAAGAATTCCTAAACATCCAGAAAACAGACCCGGTGTTGGACACTTTCCTCACTCTTAGAAAATATTAGCTAGTTGTAACCACATTAGCTAGATAAAACCATCTCTAAAATAGGTTTTAATAGGGCTTATAGCGCTGATTACTTTCAGAATCTTCAAATCAGATCATCTGATTGATGGAAGACAAATGAGGCCTGAGTAATCTAAGACTGAGTATTATTCTGTATTTATAAATAAGGTGATGATTTAATGCAGATTACTTAGGGAAAAGCTCACTTTTTTTCTTTTACTCTGTGTAATCAAGAGCATGCTGTACAGCTGCTCCTAAGGATGAGAAAGAAAGCTGTGATGCTTTTGATTTTAAATAAGCAAAATAGGATACATGTAAAACAGAATAAAACTGAATAAATGGTCATTCTGAATTATCAAGATACTTTTGAAAGGATAGTGGCAGTCTGAAGTATGTTCTCAAAATCTGTTGAACTATAAATAATTCTTATAATTATTTCTAGTAGACTCAGGAGTGTATTAGGCTCTTCCCCCCGCCCATGGAAATGGCAGTTTCTACTTTTTCTTGCCTGGCCTGCCTTTCCCAAACTTCAATCCTCCCTATCCTTAGATTCTCTGAAATTATTTGACATATTACAATACATTATTCTTAGGCTGTCATGTTATAACTTTTTCGCATTTACCTTATAACATTAAAATTGCTTGCATGTATCTGTCAGTTTTTTTTTTCTTTTTTAAAAAAATATTTTTATTTTATTTATTTATTTTTATGTGGTGCTGAGGATCGAAGCCCATGCCTTGCACATGCTAGGCAAGCACTCTACCGCTGAGCCACAACCTCAGCCCCCTGTCAGTTATTTTCTTACTCAGTTTTGTGTGTTCAGTGTTTAAAGGGGCTGACTTATACAAGATGCTTGATAAAGTTTTGCTGAATGAATTAATGCCTATTCACTACATTTTTCTTATTTGTATTAATTCCAAGTAAACTATAACTCTGAGTAGAAAACCACATTTTACTGTTCATTATCTAATACTATAGCACATAGTTAAACACTATTTGCCAGATTGCTGCTTAGCCTGGTTGCTAATATACAGTATCCTGGAAATATTTTATTGGGTTCATTCAGCAGGTATAAAATCTTTACTACTACTTTATCCTTAGGTTACTATTAAATATTTATGATATGATCCCCAAGATGTTCATTAAGTTTAAATCTTATTGTGGGAAAAATTACTACAAAGAGTCTCATCAGGTGCAAGTCTTCCATCAGTGATCAATATTTAATGGATTCTGTAGGCAGTAACAAACCTTAAAATGCATGTTTTGGTTGAATAAACAAATTGAGTGGTTCAGTTGAACGTACCTATAATATACCTTTAGCTCTTATTAACTATGAGTCCCTAAAGTTAATTTCAGAGTTTATTCCAGGATAGGGAGTTGAAATTGTATGGGAATTCATATACCATATCAGCTTCTTGCTTAAACCAATTAGAAAAGAATGGGTTCTGGGATTAAGACTCTCGTTAAAATTATTGAAATATGAAATTTTAATTTAAGACTTTTTTGAAGACTTGAAAGCTTTTGCCTATTGGCATTTAATTTTGTTTTTATTTTTTTTCCTTTAGTTTTAATTTTGGTTGCTGTTACTACTGATATCTGAGCCAAAGTGATGCTGCTAACTGAGGGAATCTCTGCAACTTGTAAGTCAACAATTACATGGTAAGAATGCGTGTCTTTACCTTTTAAGCCATTTCATTTCTATAACACTATAGTTTAGAAATTTAGTTGGAAATAGGATAGCATAAAATAATGTTTTTTAATATTTACTATTCAATTTTAACATATTTTAATATAATAACAGATTATATTTTAGAACTCTTTATCCTAAGCGATAATTAGGACATTAAAAGAGAAAACATATAACTTGATATATTTATTTATTATATTATTATATATTTATTTCATGTTAATTTTTTATGGCTCTTATTTACTTCCCTATGTTCTTTGTTAGTTTGCTCTTTATTTTTTGCAGTTTAGCCAATTCTTTGTTGTCTGAATCTTGCTAATAATGAATCTGTTTAAGAAGTCGAGGTTTAAAAACAAACTAGTCAATATTACTATAATTCACTCTGAACTGAGGTTGTGGTAATTCCAACTATAGCTAAAATGAGATATTTTAATTATTTGTGGATTTCATTGATCTATATTATTGTATTTATTTATTGTACCAGGAATTGAACCCAGGGTGCTTAACCACTGAGCAACATCCCAAGCCTTTTCTTATTCTTTATTTTGAGATGAGGTCTCATCAAGTTGATTAAGGCCTTGATAAATTGCTGACCCTGGCTTTGGACTTGGGATTCTTCACCCTTACCTCCCAAGTCACTGGATTACAGGTGTGCACATCCACACTCAGCTATATTGCTCCATCTTTGAGAATTGAGGAGTAATGAGACATTTGAGAATAGTAGGGCAAGTCATTCCCTTCAGCTCCAACTTCTCCATATGCAAAATAATATCATTTGTCTTGCCTACATATAGAGTTGTAGAAATCAAATGAGATGCTACATGTGGAATACATTAAATTTTTTTTCTTTTCTTTTTGAAGTGAAGGGAGCGAATAACAAGTCTTGTTTTGAGACAGTATTGAGAAAAAACATGATAGTAGAAAGGATGCAATACAAGAAGCTGAATGACTCTAATTTGGGCATGTCATTATAGTTATTTAACATAGGAAAATTGAGTTTGATTTCTATTCTTTCTTTTTAGAGGTAATTTTTTTAAGGAATATATCTGTGTTCTCTGACTACAGTAGAATTAAGCTAGAAATCTGATTCAGATAATTGGGAAATCCCCAAGTATTTCTAAATAATCATCATATTCTGAAAACTCATAGGCCAAAGAATAAGTCATAAAGGAATAAAAAAAATAAAAATGAAAACACAGCATATCAATCTGATAGATACACCTAAAGGACTACTCTTAGGTGAAATTTATAGTGTTAAATGCTCATATTAGAAAACAAAAGGTTTGAAGCAGTTATCTAAGCTTTTACCTTAAGAAACTAGAAACTAAAGAACAAGTTAGACCCAGAAAAAGAAGAGGAAGGAACTGACAGAGAGTAAAGTCAATGAAATGGAAAACAGCAACAAAAAATGTGGATTTAAAAACATTCAATGAGTGGCTGGTGTTATAGCTCAGTGGTAGAGCACTTTCCAGTGTGAGGCACTGGATTCGATCCTCAGCACCACATGAAAATAAATAAATAAGGGGATGAGATTGTGGTTTAGTGGTAGAGTGCTCGCCTCGCACATGCGAGACGCTGGGTTCGATCCTCGGCACCACATAAAAATAAATAAAATCAAGATATTGTGTTCATCTATAACTAAAAATTATATTTTAAAAAGGAGGAGTTTTTTTAAAAAAAGATATGAAACCAAACTGGTTATTTGATACAGAGTAAAATTGATAAGCCTCTAATCAGACTAATAAGGAACAAAGAAACAGAAAACAGAAATTCCTATTACCAGACAAGAAAGTGACACATCACTACAGATTCTATAGATATTAAAAGAACAATAAAGGGATATTATCTTGTAATACATTTGATAACTTAGATAAATGGGCAGATTCCATCAAAGACACACAATTCCGGGACTGGGGTGGTGCCTCAGTGGTAGAGCTCTTGCCTAGCATGTGTGAGGCACTGAGTTCGATTCTCAGCACCACATATAAATAAATAAAATAAAGGTCCATGTACAACTAAAAATTATTGGGAGAAAAAAAAAAGATACAGACTTCCAAATTGCTGTCAAAAAAACATGGATAAGTCTATTAAGGAAGTTGAACTTGTACTTTAAAACACTCCTACAAAGAAAGCTCTAAGCTTACATGGCTTAACTGGTAAATTCTGCCCACCTCTGATACTAGTTAAGCACAAACTCTTCAAAAAATGGAAGGGAGAGAACATGATGTTATTTTAGAAGATCAGTATTACCCTGATACAAAAAAGATGTTATTTAATAAAATATTAGTAAATTGAATACAATTAATGTTACTAAACTAAGTCTAGCTGCTCACCTAACAGCAGGGTAGTTAAGAAACAAAGTGTTAAGGCAAGGAAGGCAAATTTATTTCGAAAGTCAGCTAAAGGAGAAGATATAAGACTTGTCACAAAGCCCATCTGTATAGAAGCTGATTTAGGGTGCTTTTTGCAGGTGCTTTATAGGTATCTTCCCATAGAGGGTGGGCCAGATACTTGCTATCTGATCCTTCTTGCCTAGTCATGAAATGTTTTTAAGTTCTTCAGATCTCAAAAACAGAGATCAGTTTTTCCTCAGGCTATTTCTGTCACCAGTTATTTACATGTTACACATTGTATAAGCTAGAGGCTGGGTAGTTTCCTAAAGGCCATCTTGTTCATTGCCAAATTCCCAATAATGAAAGAAAACATCCTTAATGCTTAGTCTCATTAGTTATATACTACAAACTTGTGGAAATGAATGAAAACATTCTGAATGCTCAATTTCATTAATATGAAAAGGATAATCCATCCTGGGTAAGTGCCATTTATTTTATAAGTGAAAGATTGGTTCAGTATTTGAAAATTGTAGTTCAAAATATTAATAGAATGAACAACATAATTGTAAAAAAACCATATGGTCATCTTCATAAATGCATAGGAAAAGGCATATAACAATACTCACTATCAATTCATGATAAAAGCTTAGAAAGGTAGGAATAGAAGGCAAACTCTCACAAACTTAGAAATAGGAGCTTTCTCAACTTGATATATCAATATATCTATGTAAAACTGTAGCTAATATTGTAATTATTGGTAAAAGACTAATGCTTTCAAAATTCACTTAGCAAGGAAGTCTAGGAAATGAAGATTTAGACTTTAAGTCTCATGTAAGGATGCACACAGAAGGAGTTGGGAATTGATGCTGAATGCTACAGTTACCAATCAGTCAGGGGTTCGTTTGCTTGGTTTAGATGGAAATCATGAAAAGGTAAAGTGCATCTTAGTGTTACCAGCTCTGAGTGCCACCATCCCTTTACCCTTAGTGTAATCTTATGCTCAAGGTGTTAACAGCTGTCCCAGCCACTCCTGGCAGTGCCTTTGCAGCCAGGGTAGTATCCCCTGGCAGCTTTCAGGAGCACATCTAGTGATCAGAGCTAGCGGCTTCTAGCTGCTTTTTCTCACCTCCTCCACAGCTCTCCATTGCTCTCTAGAGCTTTAAGCAGCTCTCTGGCTGTTAGGCATTCTATAGGGTTAGTAGACCTTGTTATCAGCTTTTAATGTAAGCAGCTCATCTATTTTTTACCCCAAATAGAAATCATGCACCGTAGTAGAACCATCCCAACAAGTCTTTATTGGAAACTGTACTCCAGCATAGGGGATCCATACACAGGATGCAGGTCTCAGACTGGCCTGATGAGGAAGTTTGCTTTTTAGCCAAACAGGGATAGGTTAATACACATGCACAGTCTCCTGTTGACTAAACTCAGGCTTTCTGCTTAGTCAGGCCGGGCTGCATAGGTGTATTATGGCTCACCTGTTCTGGCTGTTGTAGGCTGGGGAGGTGCTCCTTTTCTGCCAGAATGGGGGCAGCTGAAGGTGGGTGGAGGCATCCAAAGTGGCTACAGGTTGGAGACCTCCTTCCTGGGTGACTGACTGTAGGTTGTCTGAAGCTGCTGTAGCTGAAGCCACATCTCCTGGAACCATTTCAGGACAGCTGAGCCTGCAGCCATCCTGATGACAGCTGGGTTGGACCACTGAAGAAGTAGCTGCTTGATTGACAGCCCCGTGGCTTATGTGGTAGTGGCAGGGCTGAAAGTCTGATGGGACCTTAGGAGCAGTGGCAGCATTCATTGTAACCCAGCTAGATGAAGCAGCAGCCCCCAATCTCTACCTTACCAAGCCAACCATCTGTCCTTCTTCCAGGGCAGTGAGAGTCCAGAGGCTGGGCTACTGTAGCTGTCATTGGAACAGACCCAGTGGGGCATGATGGTTTCCTTGGTAACCAGGAGAGCTGTGACAGCTCTTCTGGCAATTGCATAATTGGTGGTTAGATTGTGCTTCCATGGCTAGTCTTGCCTCTAAGGTGGCAGTCATTTGATGGACAGGCCCTGTTGCATTTGCAGAAGCTTTGGTGCTAAGTCCCAGTAACTCCCTCTGATGAGAATCCAGGAGTGGGACCATTGACACTAGTTCACCTGGGCTTGGGGAGCCCATCTGTACCCATCTGTACCCCAGTATGGCCCCATCTGTACCCAATCTAGGGCTGCTGCCTGTTTGTGTACCAGGGTAGCAGCAGCTGAAGTTGTGCATAGGGCAAGGCCTTGACAGTGGTCAGTCAAATACCTGGATAGTTGTTCACTTCCACCAGCTCAGGGCTTGTCTGTCACTAACAAAAAGTCAAGTCAGAAAGGAAGTTCCTTTGGGGAGGGTAAGTTGTGCTTATTCTTGCTCTCCAGCAGACCCCTTCCCACTTTTTTTTAAAGATGGACACAATATCTATCTTTATTTTGTTTATTTTTTATGTGATGATGAGGATTGAACACAGTGCCTCACTTGTAGGAGGCAAGATCTCTACCACTGAGTTGTAACCCCAGCCCCCTCCTGACTTTTGATATGAATCTGAAAGTCCTAAAAGCACTGCAACATTTTTATCACTGTGGTTTTAAATTGGTATTTTCTTTAAAGTTAAAAGTGGGCATCATCTGGAGGAAAAGTTTAACTTAGCATTTTCTTCTTTATGGTAATATAACTGAGAAAATTGTGTATAGCCCTTCAAAGGTATGCATTGGTTTAAATTCCATTAAATAGCTTTTGCTTTTATCTTAAAGAGGATTACTAAAACAATGTTAAAATGTCCTCTTAAATTGTAAGATGGCAAACAAATTTGTTAAATATATTACAGTCATCATTTAGCTTCAGATGAGTTAAAATTGTTTTGGATGCTTGCTGTCCATGCCTTAGATATTGACATGTTTTGTATTACATTATATGTCCCTTATAATGCCTATTGAGTTCTGCTTAGTATTTCCTAAGAATTTGTATATATTTATCATGGGTAGCAATAGAGTTGAAGGACTCTTGAATTCCAGTCCCAACTGTCTGGGATAGTTAGACAAAAACACATCTAGTGTCTCTGGTTGGTTTTCCTGAAATTTTATTATTCAACAAAGGTTTTGTAGCTGAGTAGAATGCTTAGAAATTTAAACAAATACATGTTTTAGTAAATGTGTGACTTACTTTCTTTTTTTCTTTTTTGGTACTGGGAATTGAACCCAGAGGCATGTAATCATTGAACCACATCCCCAGTCCTTTTTTATATTTTATTTAGAATAAGTTGATGAGGCTGGCTTTGAATTCATGATCCTCCTGCCTCAGCTTCCTGAGACATTAGGATTACAGGTGTGTTCCACCACACCTGGCTGTGACTTACTTTCTTAATGACATATTATATACCTTACCCTTATTCCAAGAAGATCTTTGCTGCAGAAACAGCATAAGACTTCTGATGTTTGATAGAGCTGATTTTGAATATAAGTTCTTTAATTTACTAGTTACATTAATTTTGGTAAGCTACGTAACCTATTTGAGTCTTGTTTCTTTATCTGTTAAATGGGGGCAATAGCAGACTAAAGTTTTAGTTAGATATAAATGATACAACGTATATAAAATGTTTATGTGAAATGTTCTCCTATTTCATTATTTAACTAATTCATTACTATTAGCTTTATGATTTTGATATTTTAACTGATTTTTTATGGTTAGCCCCCTTGACTACTGCTTTTTGATGGTGCTCCCACTGTTATTCAGTGGAATTTGTTCAGAAAAATGTAAATTTGGATGTTTGAGAAGAAATACATAGTTTGTACACTTGAGATATTTTATGGTTTAGTATTTCTCTTCCTCCTTTTGATGGCTTAGAGAATTAGGAATATTTCGTTAAAAAAACATTTAATTATTTTAAAAACTTTATTTTATGAGTGCAGTTTTTGTTGCCAGAAATAATGCTATCATAAAGCTTTTTGTTTATAAAAAACAGAAACTCAAGGTTGGTAGCATTCACACTGCGAACTGCCAAGTGAATTACACAAATTTATATTTTTTTAACCTTATCCTGTTTTATTTTGTTCATGCATATAAAATTGCAAATTTTTGACCAGCATTAATGAACAACAGTGGTGATTTGGGGGCTGGGGTGTAGTTCAGTTGTACAGCTTGTACTTAGCATGCCTGAGGCCCTCATTTCAATCCTACCATTGAAAGAAAAGTCATCTCCTATGATTCAGCTTCATAATTGGAGTATGGTGACAATGTTTTCTTTACCTACTTTGCAAACCATCCAATTTTGTATTTTATAATTCTTTGTTTTCCTTTGGAATTCAGATGTATCTTGGGTTTGGGGTTTTTGGCATTTTGGGTTTTCTTTTGTGATTTACATAGTCAATGTCATTTTCAAGTAATTGATACCTAAAAGTTAGAGAAAAAATATGTGATAAATATTTCATTCTTAACCAAAAGAGTTAATGCTAATGACAAGACTTGAAATTTTATGGTTTACTACCTAATTAGAAACAAAAATTAAATGTTTTTGAGAATTAATTGGATTGGAAGAGGTCATAGGGCTTTATTATTTGAGAATTTTTCAAATTCTTTGAAGTAAGTATTTTTCAGAAAGTCAGATCTCTCTAGCAAGTGTTAAAATACTTTCAATGGTTTTAGCATTAGAATACTTATTGATGTATTTTAATTATAAAAATAATGCAGCTCTAGCTAAATTATGTGTGTGTAAAATGCTTGTAAGTTGTGTTTTTATTATATCTTGAATAAGGAGTTAATGATTTTATTTAAAAGCATTAATCTGACAAATATTTAGTGTGCATTGTAAATAATAATAATAATGTAGTGAATCACTTATGAGCTTTTCATATACTTCACAGTATGATTACAGTCTGATTATAATGTTGATAAGTAGCTTCTTCCTTTTCCTATGCAATTAATAAGAAAAGGGAGGTAGTTAAAATTTTTTAATTTGTAAGGCAAACATTTATTTTTTAATATGAATACCATCTAGTATTTGTATTCCACTTATAACTTTTAGGGGGATTTTAGATATTCTATCTCATTGCAGCCCTTTCAGATAGCCAGATAAAGTATTGCTTCTATATTTTATTTTTAAAATATTTATTTATTTATTTCTTAGGTGTAGATGGACACAACACAATGCCTTTATTTTTATGTAGTGCTGAGGATTGAACCCAGGTCCCGCCTGTGCTAAGCGAGTGCTCTACTGCTGAGCCACAATCCCAGCCCATCTATATTTGAAATAAGGACTTGAGGTTCATCAGGGTCTTAAATGGCTTACCCCAGGCAGTTTAGCTCCTGAAGAATCTTGAGGCTTCTTCCTATATTACCATCCACTGGCCTGGATTTCCAGGCCTCTTACAGAGGAGCTGTTTAGGGGTCAGGCTGTTTTAAGACATATATTCTGTAAATTGGTAGAACAAATTATTTTCAGATGAGGGAATTCTGTATAAAGACTTTTGTTAAGAATTTGGTTAGCATTTCTTTTTATTGTTCTTATCATATCCTTTAATTGTGGCCCCATGTATGTACTCTTGGAGATGTGCCTAATTGCTAAATTTATCTATCGTTCAGGTTTGTTTTTTGTATCATAATATCTAGTATGGTGTCTGGCGAATAGTAGACTTTTTACTTGGCCTTCATGTTAGCATGGAAAAATTAAATAAATGTACATTTATCTTCCAATTTTCACTCAGGAATACCTCCACTGATTGAATTTTAAGACTTTTTATTGAGGCATAATTGATTTACATAAGCTGTGCTTATTTAAAATGTACCATTTGATAAGCTTTGAAATGTATATACATTGCCAGTCTGAGTATGAGTCTTTGCTCAGTTAAAGACAGAAATCAAGAAAAGGCAAAGAACACAGCTCTTTAGTATTGCCATCTCTGAACTCTTAGAGTTACCAGCTGAGCTTTTGGGCCCTTTTGCTCAATTTGAGATTGAAATGAAGAAAAGGCAAAGCGGTACCACCCAAAAGAGGCTTTTCTGGGGCTTATGCTTTTTGAGCACAAGGAAAACAGTACATGGCATAGGGCTCTGGGACTGGCTTCCTGAGGATGTAGTGAGTGAAGCTTATATAGCCAAAAAGGATGGTCTCACAGTGGCACACAGTCTGTTGTTACACATTTTTACACTTGTTTAGTCGGTTCTTTGCTGTGGATACCAGGAGTTGTACTTGACATGGTGATCTATTCATGTGCACTTGGCTCCCAAGAGATGATGGAGGTGCTTACTACTGTTATCCCTGGAGGCTGCAGGAAAATCCCTTTATAAGATTCATGTGCTGGATCTTAGCAGTGGTAGCAGAAGCTCTCTTAATGGCAGCAGTTTGGCTGGAAGGGAGACTGTGGAGGGTGGGGGGCTG
Organism: Marmota marmota marmota; assembly: GCF_001458135.2. Classification (NCBI taxonomy): domain Eukaryota; kingdom Metazoa; phylum Chordata; class Mammalia; order Rodentia; family Sciuridae; genus Marmota; species Marmota marmota. Next base: position 23,990 of record NW_026000023.1, read on the forward strand.
CCTTGCAGGGTCAAGTGTCCAAGCTGGGCTAGTGGCAGGTGCACTGGGACTTGTCCAGTTCTGGACAGACATGCTCTGTGGGGCCAGAGGGACTTGTGATCATTACATTTCTCCGCACTTGCTGGCACAAGTTGTTGCCACAACTAGTTACTGAGCAGGAAGATGGTCAGGACCCCACTGCAGGTCCACAGGGAGGACAAACTTTTCCAAAGTGATTGCATGGCATATGAGTACCATTTTCTACATATCCTCATCAATATATGATATGGTCATTATTTTTAAGTTTGGTTATTCTAATAGTTATACAGTGATATCTTGTGACTTTGATTTTCTCTGTGTGAGGATTATTACTGGCATTGAGCATCTTTCATATGTTTATGTGCCGCCTGTGTGTCCTCTTTGGAAAAGTATCTGTTCAAAGCTTTTGCTCACTTAAAACATAGTTTTTAAAATTGAGCTTTGACAGCTCTTATGTATTTTCTGTATAAGACTTATTTCAAGATTTCTGATTTTCACTTTTCATTTTATTACCCCCCCCACACACACCCACCTTCTTACCTCAGAAAGGAATTCTTGGGAGAGAGATGGTTTAAAAAAAAAGTTAGAATTAAGTCCTTGTCTTTTTCTTTCCTATCCTGTCTTTTCTACCCTTTTTTCAGGATATTTGGTCTGCATTCTCTTTTCTTCATGCTAGCTTCTCACCTGACTGTACATGAATTAATCCCTGTGAGAGTTGTCCACTCTTCAAGACACATGTTATCCGAATTAGTGAACGTTTTTGTTTTTTTTTCTTGAGTCTGAGAATGCTATTCCAGCTATGATCATTGTTGACCTAGCTTCCCTGGGCACAGTTGGGCAGTTTAAGCCTAATCACAAGTACCCTAAAAGCTACTTGTCAGAAGCCAGAACACATTCAGATTTAATAATGACAGTGTTGAAGACAACTTATCAACATCCCACAATTAATTTATTAATTGTTGTTTACTTCTAATTTAATCATACTTACTGCATAATTTCTATTCTTTGCAATTTGTTGACTTTTTCGTATGCGACCTAATTCATGGTCATATTTTACAACTTTTCCTTGCATTTTTAAAAACAATGTGCATTTTCACATTTACTTAAGCACTTATAAGTAAATATAAATCCTGGTTGTCTTATGTAACTTTTTTTTTCTTTTTTTTGGTATTGTGGATTAAACCAAGGGGTACTTAATCACTGAGCTATATCCATAGGCTTTTATTTATTTATTTGAGACAGTGTCTTGCTAAGTTGCATAGGACCACACCAAGTTGCTGAGGCTGGCTTTGAACCTGTGGTTCCTCCTGCTTCAAATCTCCCAAGTTACTGGGATTATAGGTGTGTGCCACCACACCTGACTCAACACACTCCCCCACCCCTTTATTGTTTCTGAGAAAAATATGTTGGATCTTCTACAAAGAAGATCATGTAGGTTCATGGTTTTCATTTTTTAATGGATTTTTACCCATTAAATGTGAAATGTGTTTTTGCTTCATCTGTTTTGTTGCTTTTCACTTTGATTTTCAATTGTGTCTTATATTAACATTACTGAACCTGTCCCTTCTGTTGTTATTCTGATATATCTTTGTATTCCCTTATTTTTCTCCTTCCCTGTTACTTTATTTTAGATGTGCTCTTGAATACTTTTTTCCCCTTAGTTTTCAAATGTTTGCATGTTGCTTTCTCTTAATGTAGAGATATTTGTTGTGGTGGGTAAGCACATGGGTTCTAGGTCCAGTCTGCCTGGGTTTGAATTCAGGCTTTGCCACAAACTGCCTATGTTCTGTTGGCTATTCTTCATGTGGTGCCTCAGTTTATTTTTCCCTATAAAATGGAAATATTCATAGTTTTTACCTCACTTTGTAAAAATTAAGGGAGTTATTTTGTGTAAAATGTTTGGTAGTATTTGGCATATTTTTTAAGTCTTATCTATTAATATATGAATTTACCCACTGACATTTATTGTAACAATAAAAAATTATTTGGGAGATATACCAAATATCCAAAAATCATCATAATTATATATGATATGATTATGTCATAATATCCCCAAATCATAACATAATCATAATCTTATCTATTAATGTGAATTTACCCACTGACATTTATTGTAATAATAAAAAATTATTTGGAAGGCCACTGTTAGTACCCCTTCTTTTTATTTAACAAAATCCTTTTCTTAATCATTATTGTCTTTATTACAGTTTTTTCTTGTAATCATTTGTTATTGATATATCTAATATCTTCTAGTTGTTTGTACTAAATTAAAGCATTATTTATACAATTAATACTTAAATATATTTTTATTTAGAACCTTGTATAACATAGTTGAAGTTCAAGTTCTCCTTGAGTCTTTTGCTTCCACTCACTCCCAGTAGAGATTACTCATTATTATGATTTTGGGATATTTGATTCCAGAGGTTTGATATGTTTATACACACACACTAAAGGAGTGTGCAATGCTTTTAACTTGATTGTATAGGTTATTCTGAATCTTTTTATTGTCCATCATCACTGTTTTGGAAATCACTCCATATGTTTTTCTTTTTTCATCTTGTTGCTGCCTTTTCCTGTTGATAGTCATTTCTACTTTTTCAGTATGTCAGTCAGTGTTGCAGTTAACATTCTTGTACATGAATCCTTGTGCACAGTGAGAATGTTACTCTCAGAATAAGAAGTGTAATTGCTAGATCAATAATATGCAGGTGTTTGGTTTTATTAGATATGGCTGTTAGGAACTCTCTGATTCCCTGCAGTTTTTCTAAGACTTGAGAGAGCCACACATACATTTTTGCTGGTCANTTTTAGTGCTTTTTATTTCTACCAGCTTGAGCAGTGTTTGAAGAGTAAGCAAATCCACTATGGTAGTTTCTGAAATTCAGTTGAATATATGACTGAAAGAGGGGTGGGGGGAAGCATAACAAAACTTGAGGGAACCCAGGAGAGCAAATCTGTTTTTAGAAGGGAAAACAAGCCCACTCTAATTAAGAAGCTTGCACAATGGCATGCAGTATTAGGGCAGAACTAGAATTAGACCCTAGATCCCCCAGTTCTTTATCCAGTGTTGTTTAATGGACCTTTCTGTCTCTAATCCCACAGAAACATACAAATCACATTCCAAATTGCAAGAGTAACATTTATGTCCATGAAATTATTCTGATTAAATTTCTGTGATAAGTCTTCTCCCCTTTCTCCCAAAGGATAATAATGTGGCTCTACAAGATAAATGAACAGGTTGGGAGTTCAGGAAGCCCAGGCCCTTGTTTTGGCAGTGGGAATGTAATGTAATTAGTGACTGTCTTCTGGGAAATGTCAGTAGGCACTTGACTTCTTGCAGGGTAGCATAAACTGAGGTAGGCTGAGGCAGTCTTTGCCCTTGAAAATAAAAAGGGCACAGTAAAATGGAAAGGCAGAGGAACTGTTCAGCCAGGATCATGTTACTCTACATGGGCATTTGCACAGGACTTCTTCTGCCTGTATGACTTTTATTCTGAGGTGAGCACAAGTAAATATGATTAAAAAGTCAAACATCTGTGGTGTGTACACATTTAGTTCTCTATGTATAATGTAGTCTGTATTGCCTGATGTAGCTCTCCCATGTGCTATATACTCTTAATTATCTGGCACTCAGCAATCAGAGCAAAGGTTACTGGCACATTGGGAATAGAAAAGACAGAATCATTCATAATCATTAATAATCATTCTGCTGACTGTGGATTCTAAAAATTTGCAGGGCAGGCTTTGTGACTGTGCAGTGGAGAAAAAATATGCATCACAAATCTATTCAGTCGATCTTGTACACTCATCCATTTCTAGCTATTAGTAAAACAATTTTGAAACATTCATAATTTAATGAAGTTGATAGGTTACAGTCCCATCAACCCTTTCTGCAATGGCAGAGGATCACAGTCCTGGGTTTCAATTTAGTTTATTCAGCCCATTGCAGTACAGTTTATGTGTGAAAGCTCTTATCTGTGCAAATCTTGCAGTGGTATTTTTTTTAACAGTTTGCTCAATTTGGGGTCTGCTCACATGAAAACTGAATATACTCAATGTTCACATATCAAGAATGCCAGTTTGCTGTTTTTTCTTCTTTATGAATATAATTTGCACTTTAAAGTCTTAAAAGAAAAGGCTGGTATGTTAATTTGTTCTTATTGTGATGACAGAGTGTTTCTCTTACAATTAGGATATAAAAATGTTGGGAGAGAACATTGCTTTTATTGAAAGAAAACAGAAAAACCAGATGATCCTCAAAGTAATGATTTTTCTTAAATTTCCAGAAATGACAACCCTTCCTGAGGAGATATAAGACATTTGGCTATTTCACTGGATAACAGAGCACAAGAGAAACATGTGACTACCATAGAAATGAGTAAGAAGGTATCAGTTGAAATTTTAGTGAAATAATGAATTCTTACAGATTGAATGTTGACTTATACTCAGTTTAGAGTATGGGAACTTCAGATACAAGGGCAATTTGCACCTACAGGATATTTTATACAGGCCTTCATTGGGCAGGATATTTATAGGAAAGATTAGAGTCAAGCTTGGACAGAATGGCCATGATGGTTCAGCTCTGCAGAGGGTAATCAGCTGCCATTGAGGTCAGACATGATGTAAAGTCTGCTTATTGAGAGGCTTATCTTCTATGACATAAATTTACTGGGAGAACACAAACCTTGTAGCCCATAGGACCCAGCAACAGTCTACTGTTTTGAGATAAAACAAATAATAAGAAGTAGACTCAGAAATGCCTTAGATATGGGAACTATCAGATGTGAACTTTAAAATCACTATGGGTAGTATGCTAAAGAATGTAGTGGGAAAAGTGAACAATATCCATGAACTTATGGAAAATATCAACACAGAGAAAACCAAAAATTCTTTTTAAAATTTGGATGAAGCCTGGCATGGTGGTGTGCGCCTGTAAACCCAGTGATTTGGGAGGCTGAGGCAGGAGGATTGCAAGTTTGAGGCAAGTCTCAGCAATTTAGTGAGGCCCTAGGCAACTTAGTTGCCTACAAAAAGGCTTGGGGAGGTAGCTCATTGGTAAAGTACCTGTGGGTTCAGTCACCATTCCCCTCCCCTCCAAAAATGTTAAATGGAAACTATTGCATTGGATTTATCAACAAACTTAGATTTAGCTGAAGGAAGAATCACCTTATTAAAGCTAAATCAACAGAACATAAAAAGAAATAAAGCATTAAAATAAGTGAGAGGAAAGTTTAAAAATAAGGAAGAAAAAAAGAGGGAAGACAGAATAGAGCCTCTTAGAGCTGTGGAGCTATATCAGTACTCTAATATGGATATAATTTAAAACCTAGAAGTAAAAGAGAATTGTCCAGAAAAAATACCTGAAGGGAAAGTTGCTGCAAATCATCCAAAAATTAATAAAATACAGTAAGCAACTAATAAAAGACAAATAGATCCATGTATGTCAGGGAACCTGAGTGGGGTTAGCAACAACATAAATGAACCTCCCTAATTCTAGAAACACCAGAGTCAAGCTGTAGAAACACTAGAGATATAGGAGTCTTATGGCAGGTGCTAGCTGTAATTTATGCCAACAACATTACAGAGCAACAGATATAAGAAAAGAGCAGACTTCTTGTCAGAGATTATGAAGTCATGTAACAGCGGAACAACATCTTTACCAAAAGACTAGGGGGGGGGAACGTTAAACTCAATACAAAATTTCATACCCATCAAAGTATCCTTCAAAAATAGCACAAAATAAGGAACTTTGCAGGCAATAAATAACTGAGGGAATTTACTGTCAGGAAATCTACACTCTAAGAAATGTTAAAGGATACTTTTTAGGCAAAGGATTGTGAAATGGCAGTTTGGATCCACACAAAGAAATGAAGGAACTATGAAATGGTGAAACTTAAGTTAAATGCAAGTCATATTGATGCAAACCAGGTACCACTCACCATAATTGTAACATACAAGCTTCTCCAGGAACCCCCACCATAATTAAGCAAGATCTTACTAAGAGTATCAGTGGGATTTCACAGGAGTTCTGTGGAGAGCTCAATGTGGTTTGAAGCTTCCTCTTTCTTATAATTGCCAGTTTTGCAGACAAAATGTATGTAGATTCTGTCTCAAAGAGAGCTTGTTATAAAAAATTACTATCTCTGTTTTTTGAATATTTTTGTAGTTGTAGATGGACAGAATGCCTTTATTTTATTTATTTTTATATGTTGCTGAGGATCAAACCCAGTGCCTTATGCATGCTAGGCAAGTGCTTTGCTGCTAAGCTACAGCCCCAGCCCCCTATCTCTGTTTTCCTCAGCAAAAAAAAATGTGTGAAACCTCTGTCTGACCTGAAATATGGGACAAAGAGTAACTGTAATATACCCACCTACTGTCATGTAACCACTCTATAGAGTATAAATTTAAAAGAATTTCCAGACCTGGGGTGCAGAGAATTTTAGGCCTTAGGCCCTCTGGACTGCTACAGTGTAATTAAACCTGCTTCCTGAAAATTCCTCTGGTATCCAGCCTCATCTGTCCTACATCAATAATTTCACTTATTTTTAATTAATTCAAATGGTAATTAATTGTTCAAAAACTGTAAGTATTTATTATTGGTTTATAATATAAGAAGTAAAATATATGGCAACATAATACTGAACATGGAGGGAGAAAATAGAAATATAATGTGTGTATTAGTAAGAATTCTCCAGAACAAAAGAACCAATAGTACACATAGTTATTTATAATGGGAATTGTCTCATATGATTTATGCAAGCCAAGGAGTCTCATAACTAACCTGAGGTGAGAAGGGGGTTGTTGGTCTAAGCCTTGTAGTTTGAAGGTCTGAGGGCCAGGAGCTTCAGTGTCTGAGGGCAGGAGAAGATGGTTGTCTCATGTCAAGAAGAGAGAATTTGTCCTTCTTTCANCATCCCAGCTTCAAATGTGTGCACCCCAACAAAAATTATGGCTTGGGATTTATGTTCTGTTCCTATGTTTGAGAAATCTTACTGTTAAAGAGTTAATTTGAGAAACCACTTTCCAAAGTAAATCCTCTTTACAGGAAAAAAGTAGAAAGCCTTGTTTCTCTGACATCTTATATAAGAACAATCAAAATCTAAAAAACCATTTGGCAGTTGGTTTTTTTGCAACTGGCTAATTTCATTTAGCATTATATTTTTGAGCCCCATCCATTTACAAAAGCCATGATTTTATTCTCTTTTAATGCTGAATAATATTCCATTGTGTACATATACTACATTTTCCTTATCTATTCATCTACTGAAGGGAATCTAGGTTTAGATTTCTCTGATTTAAAATGCTGATTCATAATATGCTGGGGGGGGGGGATAGGAGGATTAAATGAACTCTAGATAAGGCAAAGGGGAAAAGGGGAGGGAGAAGAAAGGAGGGGGATTAGGGGTTGGAAAGATGGTGGAATGTGATGTTTATCATTACTCTGAGTACATGTAAGACACAAAGGATGTGACTCTACTTTGTTTACAGAGATATGAAAAAGTGTGCTCTATATGGGTAGTATAAGTTGTAATGCATTCTGTTGTCATATACAACAAATCAAAATTTAAAATTAATTAATTAATTAAGAAAAAATCATCAATCTGTCCATAGGTGTTAGGAGCTAAAGGAGTAGAAGGGATGCATACTGAACTGGGACTGGAAAGCAGGGTCATACAGAAATGGGTGTTGGAGCAACCTAAGGCAGTGAGCTAGTATTGAGTCCTTAGAATAAATGCTGGGATTTTTAAAGGGAAAGTTGAATAGGAAAAAAATGTGCTCAGCAACCTAGAGAAATAACTTGGCCATTTGCTGCCTGGGACTCCAAATAGTAAGAAACAAACAAGCCCCTCCACCCCCTGAAAATAAAAAAGAAAAATAAAAATAACAGAATTTTTAAAGGAGAAATGAGAAACTCAACTCTGTGTCAGAGTCTCTGCAGAAGAAAACAAAATTGTTCTGTGAGAAAGCCTTTATTTAAAAGGTACAGAGAGCATGAGAAAGGGTTTATTATTTGTAAGGTACTTATTATTCATTAGGTACTTTAGGAAGTATCAGCAAATGCAGTCCCTATCTCATATGCCCACATGTGCAATACACACACACACACACACACACACACACATACACATAGACAGCAAGTACTGGAGTAAGTTCCTGAGTCCTCTCAGGAGCAGACTCCAAGATGTGTAAGGGTAGCCAAACATTTGCGTTCCTCCCTCCTGTTTCTTACCCCTTTGTGTGATTGCAGCCCTGCCTCCTCTTGCTGGTCAGAGTCAGTTTCCTCTGCCATTATCGGACTCATTTTCATTTTCTGTCCCTTGGTAAAATGAGTCCAAGTATCATGGCATCATCCAGAATTCACAGTTCAGTGGGACCCTTTTTCTTTTTTCCCCTGACCAGAATGAGCCATGTTTGAGAACCCCTAGTCTTCAAAATCCAGTAATGCTGGACTGGGAACCACAGAGTAACCTGGTGGGCAGTAATGGCAAGTGGGATCATTCCTGTTTACACCCCTCAGCTCCTAAACCTATCTACACTTCTTGGGGACACAGTACCATGTTACTGATCCATCCTTTCAGGGTGACTTTTAACTCATGTTTAGTGTGTCTTGAGGCATCCCCAGCTTCTATTGATCCAGTTTGCTTCTGGATGGTCTTAGGCCTTATATGGACATTGGCTGATACCATGATGGTTTGTGTCAGCTTTCCATCACTGTAACAAATACCTGAGATAATCAACTTAAAAAGGAGAAAAAGTTTATTTTGGCTTATGGTTTTCTAGTTTCAGTCCATGGTTGGCTGACCCATTGGTTTTGGGCCTGCTGTGAGGCAGCACATCATGGCAAGAGCATGTATTGGAAGAAATTGCTCACTTCATGACAGCCAGAAAACAAAAAGAAGGGGTTAGGTCCCAATATTCTCTTCAAAGGCATGCCCTTAGTTACCAGACTTCTTCCACTAAGCCCTACTTCCTAAAGGTTTCACCACTACCCAATAGGTCTTTAGCGTATGTGCCTTTTGGGCACACCTACCAAACCATAGCACTATCCCAAGCCTTTTCTTTTATAAGGTGGGTCAGATGTGATATGTGTGAATCCATCAGGTCAGTTCTGAGGATACCAGTGAAACTCAGGTTGGAAATTTTGTCTACTTCTTGTTTAGTGGGGATTAATTTGTCCTACGGAAGTCTTTACACTAGTCAGACCCTCAAATTTTGACCCACCTGCCTATTATGAAGTCTCCTGTCTCCTACCTGATAGTCCCCTGGCCATACAACTAGGCTATTGGTCACTGCTCAGGCATCTGTACATGTCTTCAGCTCCAGATACTTCTCTGTAGGCCCAAAGTGGATAAATTAGTTACTCTCTACAGCACCCTACCTATTGTAAAGATTTTCCCTTATTGTCTCCAAGAACCTTTCTGAATGCTGCCGTACTAGTACCCCAGTTGTTTTTGATAGGCACCTACATGGCAGTCTCACTCAGCTGAAAACCAAGCTTGGACTTTTCTTGCTTTTCTATCTAGATGTGTGGGGCCTATACCACCACTCTAGGTAGTAGAGGGGCACAGTAGCAGTACTCATGTGACTTCCTTGTGGTCTCCATTTCTATTCTGTTTTGATCACAGATGTTCCATTTTCATGTCATGATAGATTTCTGTTGGTTCAAATTAATAACTTGACAGGTAGAACTCAGTTAATTGTGGGGAGCCTTGGATGCCTGTGTCCTTTGTATTCTGTGGTCTCTGGTGTCCCAGTAATACAACTTTTTTTTTTCATTGGCCTGTAATTCTCTGAGAGTGTGGCAGAATCCCAGTGGCATCATGATTCTCCTGGTGGAGTTCACCACAAATTCCATACTGTGTCTTTTCTCTCCTTTGCACCATACAGAATCTGCTGGATTATATAGCCTCCACCTGTTTGCCTGAACCTGCTATAGGGGCCACTCTCCATGTCCCACTCAAAGCTGATGGTTGTTATGTTGCTCAATGTGTGGGCCAGAGCAGTAATGCCAGGTGTATTGTTCCCAGAACAGATAATGGGCTTTCTTCTTAGTACAGAGTACATGATGCAGCAATTTGTTTTTTGTTTAATAGGAGGTATCCCAATGTGCTTCTGAGTAATTAGTCCCTCAAAATGTTACTATAGTTGCCAGATCCTGAATCTTCATAGTGTTATTGCCACCAAGGCTTCAGCATACCAGCCACCACGGGCTTGTCTCATCAACATGATGTTGATAAATCTCTTTCTTTCTTACATAGCCCATCATTTCCCAAGCTGAGTTATGCTGACATTTGTCCCTTGGTTATGAACATGACATACAGGAAGAAGAAATGTGAGTAGTGCCTACAAGGGGCACCTGTTGCCTTGTAGGGGAGAAGCTTCTGCTGCATCTTGTAGCTCATTCAAGAGCAAGCCAAGAAAGTCCTGGAGGGGGTTGTAGGCAGGTGTTTGGATTTACTAGTGCATGGGCATCCATTTGGACGTCCTCATATTAGTCTCCAGGCTTCCAGTTTTTCTCTACCAGGGCTCAGCCAGCATACACCTGCTTTGGCTTAGCATGCAAACTTTCCATCTTACTCTCACAGTTCATCTCTTTCTTCAGCCCACAGTTCCCCATTGTATCTGCCCTTCCAGTACAGGTTCCTAATAGAACTACTTTGTACCCACCAGGAATGCCCTATGGTTCTTACACTTAGCTTACAGTTTCTCTTTATCCTTATGCTGGGTATCAGTACAGTTTCGCAGTTACTATTCAACCTTGCTGTATTTTAGGTTAAAACTCTGAAACTTCTGCAAACAAGTGTCTGCACTGTTGTACCTGCTAATGGTACATACTCCTTCCAGGTCACCAACAGTGCACTCTTCAGCAGTTGAAAACAATTGAACCATGAAGTGTGCCATGGACATTTTGGCCCCCATCATCAGTCAGGATAGCATCTTCTTACCTACAGTAATATGTGGGCAAGTCTTAAGTCCCCATCTTACCTCCTACTTCCTCAGATCATTTCTTTGGTCATTTGTGTTTGTCTGGGTCAGAGAAACAAATGCCAAGATGGAATCACAGGTGAAAGGATTTGGTTCTTCTTAATCAAAAGAAAGAATATAGAGTGGGGGCTGAGGAAGCTTAAGAGGAAGGAAACACAATGCAAGCCTGGTCCCTTGAAGGAAGAGGGGAGAACACTGAGCGGGAGCATTCTCTGCTAGTTTGCCATGAGATCTAAAAAGAGACTCCATAAAGCAATGGGAGTCCTTATTTTTGTCTTTGCCATTTGCTCAGTTATTTCATTCTAATTTCTCACAGCAGACTAACTTTATCAATCTATTTCATGTGGCCATAGAGATGTGTATCTTCACTTTTAATGAAAGCAGCCAGACCACGCTGGACATTGTGGTTCCACTTCTAAATTCCCAGGGAAAGACCCTGGCCCAGTTTCAGATGTGTCTGGAATCTAGTTCACAGTTTTGTGAACCAGATTGTTTCTCACTAAATTGAGACATTTCCCAGAAAAGTGGGACAAACTTCAGACTTAATACTAATACCTTATGCAGACTTTAATAATCCTTAAACATTTTTTTAGCAATCTTTGTTTCATTTTTATAGACTGACTTGGAATAATGATTTTGATGGGTCATACTTCTTCTAATAAAGGAATGGAGAGGCATGCTCAAGTATTCATTGGTGAAAATTGGAATAGTTTATTGCATGTTTGTGTTTATCATTGCAAAATATTTTCAAGAGCAATGACTGACCCAACATTTTTTCCTTTACCTTGTTCTTGCTCTTCAATTCACTTAAAACTGAATTAGTGTCAGATCAAATTAAAGCTGTCTGGGGGAAAAATACATCTGTGTATGTAAAATACTCCAAGAGTATTTTTCACGCTGAATGGTAAAGACATAAAAAGCATTGCTAGGTGATTGGAACTTTAAAAAGGAGCTGCAAAACCCATTTTCTAAAATTATAGACAGGTGGCATGTCCCTTCTCTGTTGTTGTTTGTATTTAGCCATGTATGGGACCTCCAAATAAAGGTATAATAAGAAATGAAAGCTGGGATTATTCAAGGCTGAAATACTGAACAACAATAGGCAGAGTGCCCCAAGGGAAGGCCAAAAAGAAATATATATGTGTATGTGCTCATGGGTACTCCTGTACCAATGTCTGCTGTTGGGCCAGTTATTTACTGTTTCTAGGAGTTGGTAACTCTGGGAGGGGCAGGCTCTCTCTTCACTGTCAGCAAGACTGAGATATGAAAGTATCAGAAAAAAAGAAGATAAAAGACATAGTTACTACAACATTAAGGGACTGAACTTTATCATTTGTGCCCCAATAATATCTTGAGCAAGTGTTTAGGTCAGTACTCATAGCAGCTCTACTGAGCATATGGTGAACCTGCCAGTAATGCCATATTGTTTAGTGAGCAGTCCAGTGGAATAGAGAAAGGGATGTCTTACAGGCAGAAGCAAAAGCCTTTGGAAGTGGTGAGGTGAGTATCACAGGACATGGACTTGGAGAGATGAATGACAGGAACAGACATTCCCTACTTGGGAATTAGCCTGAGCTAGCTCCCAAGTAAGCCAAAATGACTGGCATACTTGATATTGGGGAGCTACTCAGCTCAGGAGAAAATGGAGGAGAGTTTTTAACTTGCTTTGGGGATATATTCTAGACATGTCAGTAGGACATCAGTGTGATTAGTGTGTAAATCTCCAAATAGTTATAGGTCTACAAAAAACAGGAGTGCTAATTGGGGAGAAGCTGTACATTTTGGGTCAGTGCAGAGGTTTAAAAATAGGAGGAGGCAGCAGACATTTAATCCTGAATAAAGGCAGAATAAATGTGGAGGAGGAGAAAATTATACACCAAACTCTAATGAACCCTTTTTGAGAAATTGTTTAGAAGATAAAGAACACATGGGCCAGTCTCATAAACAGACTGTGACCAAGTTCATACTCTTGTCAGGCATCTGGTTTATTAGCTCATCTGCTTTGTCTTTAGAAGGTTTATGCTTCCTCTTTCTCTTCTTTGATTGCTCTGTGCTTCTTTATGGACATTGTTATGGTTTCAATGTGAGTTGTCCCTGAAAAGCTCACATGTGAGAGAATGCAAGAGATTCAAAGGAAAAATGATTGGGTTGTAAGAGTCTTAACCTAATCAGTGAATTCATCCCCTGTCAGGGATTAACTGAGTGGTAACTGAAGTTGTAGCATGGGCTGGAGGAGGTGGGAATTAGTGCATGGCTTTGGTATATATATTTTGTATCTAGAGAGTGGAATTTCTCTCTTTCTACTTCCTTATCATGGTGATGTGAGCTGCTTCCTTCTGCCACCCTCTCCTGCCATGATGTTCAGCCTCACCTTGAGCTCAGAGGAATGCAGCCAGCCTTCTATGGACTGTGAACCCTCAAATAAACTCTTCTTCCTCTACAGCTGTTCTGGTCAGAGCCTTTAGTCATAGCTGTGAAAAAGCTGACTTAAACAGAAATCGTCTTTTTTGTTACTTGATTTCCTTCTAGTTCTCATGCACTAGGTCCCTATTGATCTGTTCATTATTTTTCTTTCCTGTGCTTTATATTTTATTAAGCATATAATAATTGGTCTTCTTTTTTATCTTTTATGAGGAATCCTAGTTTTCTGGGTTATTTTATTATGATAAATTACTGTCCAATTACTTGAAATAAATCTCTGAGAAAGCAGTAACAACATATAATAAATCTTTTTTACACTTTTACTTATAAACCTCCATATCTAGAATTTTCACAGCGCCCTTCCTTGGGTGTGTTCTTCTTCCTTTAGTGATTTTTGTGTATTACTGTCTTATAGGTTAGACTTTACATTCAAACCACAAATGACACACTGTTCTTGTTTTATTATTACAAATGGAATCATTAGCATTATAGAATCAACATATAAGATAAATACAACAGTCTAGGAGATGTATGTAGCTCAGTGGTACTAGCATGCATGAGACCCTGGGTTCAATCTCCTCATCCCTGCAAAAAGACAATATACAAAAAAGATACAATTACTATAATTAGTCACTTTTTTTAAGTGTTACTGTATACCACGATCTATTCTAAGTAACTTATGCAGGTAAAGTGGTGAGCCATGGTGATGCACCCACCTCTCAATGGATGAGCCAGTGGTGTGGGAATCTGAAAATGTGGTCATTGTGTCCAACCACCTATCAGCAAATATAAGGAAAAAAATAGCAAATAAAGATTTGGGATTCAACAGAATTTTCTTTGATAAATCTGCTGTTTTTGCCCTCCTCCATTTCATTCCCCATGTTCCCTCTGCCACAGACCCTTTTGTGAACTGACTCATGTGCGTCCCTGAGGTTCCAGTTCAGTTAAGTGTAAGAGAGTGTGCCCCTGACTTCTGAGACAGATCAGCACCCTACCCCTACATGGTTTCAGAATCTCCAAGTTACTCTTCATAGCACTGATCAAGTGGAAGGTGATTGAACCTCAGTGACTTCCTCAGAGTTCTTCTTTCTGCTAGAGTGCAGTGCCTTGTGGGAGGTGTCTTATCCACATTCATTCACCATTGCATCCACATCACTTTCCACACCACTGGCTATGAAGTAGGTGCTCAGTATTTAATTCATTTATTGAATGAATGAAGCAAAGATTAAGAAGAAAGGAGGAAGAAAAGCAAAGATTATATTCTTACTACATTCCAAGTTCTCTTAAGTGTAGTTTGTCATTCAGTAATTGTACTAGCTGGAAATAGGTTATATTTCACACAACAGAAAACCAGCTATGGTCACTTAAACAAATAGGGTATTAATTTATTTATAACAAGAATTATGGTATTTTAGTGCTACTTTGTTCACTAACACGTGTCATTCAGGTACTAGGCCTTTCTTCTGTGTTTCTGTTGCTACAAGTTGGGTGGTGGGATAAGCTTGGCAAAATAAAAAGTACATCCCAGTCAGATATTTTGGTGTTACATGAGGAGTGGGTTTGTTGTTTGAGTAGAGGGCTTGAAATTCCATATACCTCCATAAATAAAAGTTGAGGTTTTATTTTATTTATAACGTACTTTTTGAGGAGAGAAGTGAAAAGGAATCCTGTCATGTTGGACTGGTCTTTCCTGCTGTGTCTGTTTTTGTTTGTTTGTTGGTTGGTTGGTTGGTTTTTGTGATTCCAAAGCACTAAAAGCTGATGCCAGCAATTACAGTAGGGAGAAGTCACTTCTCCAATGCCCATGTTTGTAGACCTTTTCTCTTCAAACATTCCCCAGGGAGGAATGTTCTAGTAAGTCTTTGGGTAGAGAGTAAAATCCTGGCTGCTGCTGATCTGAAAACCAATGGAGGAGGGAGCTGAGCTCTGTGTTTATGTGTTTTTATGTGTGTGTGCACTTGGGCACATGTGTGTGTGGGGGGGGGCGGGTAGTGGGGGCCGTCTAGCTCTCCAGTCAGTGTTAGACTTCTATTTAAGACTCCTGTTTTCAGTGGATTTCCTATCAAAATCCTCAGCTACACCTACTGTCCTAAGTTTGCATTCTCTAATCCAACTTTTCCATAGGTGGAGGAGGGGGCAGCCCAGAAATAGAAAAGGATTTATTTTTTCCTTTGTAGATATATATGACAGTAGAGTGTATTTTGACACATTATACATACATGGAATATAACTTTTTCTAATTAGGATCCCATTCTTGTGCTTAAACATGATGTGGAGTTTCACTGGTGGTGTATTCATAAATGAACATAGGAAAATTATGTCTTTTATGTTCCTGTCACACCTCCTTCCCTTCATTCCCCCTTTGTCTAAATCAGTGAACTTCTGTTCTTCCCCTTCCTCCTGCCTTGTGTTAAATCCACATACCAAAAGAGAACATTCCACCTTTGGTTTTTTGGGATGGGCTTATTTCACTCAGATCCATCCATTTACCAGCAAAAGCCAGTAATTCCATTCTTCTTTATGGCTGAAAAATATTCCATTTTGTATATATACACATTTTCTGTATTCATTCATCTGTTGAAGCACATCTAAGTTGGTTCCATAGCTTAGCTGTTGTTAATTGAGCTGCTATTCACTATAGTAAGCTGATTTTAAGACCTTTGGGTATATACTGAGGAGTGGGATAACTGGGTCATGTTTTCTGAGGAAGTCTGCATACTGCTTTTCAGAGTGGTTGCACCAATTTGCAGTCCTCCCAGCAATGTATGAGTGTACCTTTTTCCCCATATCCTCTCCAACATTTATTGTTGCTTGTACTCTTGATAACTGCCCTTCTGACTGGAGTGAGATGAAATCTCATTGTAATTTTAATTTGCATTTCTCTGATTGCTAGAGATGTTGAACATTTTTTCATATATTTGTTGATTGATCTTTGTTTTTTCCTTCTTGACATTTATTTTTTTTATGTTTTTTTATTGGTTGTTCAAAACATTACAAAGCTCTTGACATATCATATTTCATACATTAGATTCAAGTGGGTTATGAACTTCCATTTTAACCCCAATTACAGATTGCAGAATCACATCGGTTACACATCCACATTTTTACATGATGCCATATTAGTGACTGTTGTATTCTGCTACCTTTCCTATCCTCTATTATCCCCCCTACCCTCCCCTCCCATCTTCTCTCTCTACCCCATCTACTACAATTCATTGCTGATTGATCTTATAAATTCTTCTAAGAAGTGTCTGGTCAGTTCCTTAACCCATTTATTGATTGGGTTATTTGGGGAGGGTTTTGGTGTTAATTTTTTTTGAATTCTATGTATATCCTGGAGATTAATGCTCTATCTGAGGTGCATATGGTAAAGATTTTCTCCCATTCTGTAGGTTTGCTCTTTACATTCTTGAGGATTGAAGTTCCTAAGCTGACATGATATAGTGTTGGGCCTACATATTCTTCTGTTAGGCACAGGGTCTCTGGTCTAATGCCTAGGTCCTTGATCCACTTTGAGTTTTGTGCAGGGTGAGAGAGGTTAACTTTTATTCTGCTACTTGTAGATATCCAGCAGGAAAAGGATTTCTTAAATAGGTTTTTAAAAGCTGTTTCTCCTGTTTTATTCCACTCCACTCCTGTTTCACAGATACCTAAGTCTTTAGTAGGGAAGGTGGGGGAAGTTCTGGAGCTTGGTGGATTTATTTTTTGCCACCCCTTATTTGCAGTCTAGATAAAGCCATTTCTGTCTTATAATCTGGTTGTACTTTTTCCTCCTCTCCTCCTCTTAGTGGTTGTGTTAGTCAGCTTCCTATCATTATAACAAAGTGCTACAGATAATTAACTTATAAAGGATAAAGTTCTATATGGCTCAGAGTTTTGGAGGTTCCAGTGCATGATTGCATGGACCTGTTGCTTTTTTTTTTTGCCTTTCACAAGACAGCATTCATGGCAGAAGCATGTGGTAGAGCACGCTTGCTCATTTCCAGGAAACAGATAGAAGGGATCAGGGTCTCACACTCCACATTGAGGGGATTTCCCCAATGTCCTAAAGATCATTGACCTCTTACTAGGCCTTACCTCTTAAAGGTTCCACCATCTCTCAATATCATCCCATAGGGACTAAGACATTAACACACAGGACTTTAGGGGTTGTTCAGGATCCAAACTATAGCAATATTTGTGGACTTGCCTTTTCTATCCTGTCATCAGAGAGGGAAAGAGGTAAAAATGCATTTTTCAGTCTCATGCTTCTGTGGAGATTTAGCATGTATTATTTTTCTAGAAAAGGAGAATTATACTATCCATATATCTGAAATCTATAAAATTAATTGAAATAATTAAACATTCACCAACCTTGCATTTTATCTATTCTGTCATGTAGAAATAACAGGATAATGAAAATTCCTAGGGCAAATTGAATTTTCAAAAGAACTAAAACTAGATTTTTAAAAATGTAAATATGAGCTTTTCAAAATTTATCTTTTTAATTTCCAGATTGTGAGCCATGCCTTTAGTGAAGAGGAACATTGAACCCCAGCACTTGTGCCAGTGAGCTCTGCCAGAAGGAATTACCAGTGAACTTGAATGTGTAACCAACAGTACTCTTGCTGCAATCATATGCCAAGCAGTCTGACTAATTCACTTTTTTTTTCTGGTTACTGATGACACGTTATATTAACTTTACATTATCAAACTGATTTCAATTCAATAGTTATGCTATTGCAGATGTAAAGGAAAGAACCCTTCTCCCTTCACATTTTCCAGTGTGCAACTAATTGTTTTGCCCACTGGGCTTGTGATATCCATCACTATACAGTGAAGATATATGCTACAATTATCAGCTCACAAATTATTAGGTAAGACCAAACATGTAGACTCAAAATAGTGTTATTTTATTAAAGCTTTTTAAAATAGTGTTAATTTTTTTAACTTTAGTAAGTTATTTGTTGAAAATGAGTGGGAGCAGTCATTGTTTTAATGTAACAGATTGAAAACTAATTAATACTGGTAATATTTCTGGTACATATGAGGTGCTCAATAAATATTTTTGATTCACTTATGTTCCAAATGAGTCACAGAATAAAATCCAAAGCAGTAAGATTTGCTGGTTTTAACCTACTTTAAATTAAAATGCAGGCACTGGCTTCCATATTGATAAGTTAACTATACATGTATCATATTTATTTTCATATGTGTAGATTTATGGCAAATACAAGCATAAGGAAGGAAGACTTTTTTTTATTCTAGTTTACACTGTTAATTTTTAAAACTCAAGAAAGATTCTATTTTTTCAAATATGCATAAAAATGCTTTTCCCTTCAAAGCTTTTTGAAGTTGAACTATTTTTGCCCAACTTACATTTATTTTGTGATCTTGTTTTCTCACTTCATCCCTCTCCTTTTTGGTAGAGGTGGTTGAGGTGGCATTTTTGGTGACAGGTTTTCACAGTTAAATGTTTCAGAAACTCTGCTAATGACCAGAAAGTCCTTCATGAAATTCCACATACTGGTAGTCTCAAGCATAGGAAGATTTTTTTAAATTTATTTTGAAGAAGACACACTGCAGACAAATATTTATTTTAAAGAATTGTATTGTACTCTGCTATTATTGGTGTATTTTTAGTAGATCTGCACTCATTGACCAAGGAAAAAGTAACTTGGAAATTACTTAAAATGTATTTTAAAGTAAATTTCTTCTGGAGACTAATTATAATTTATTTTTAGTAGTAGTTATTGATAAAAATATACAAATTAATATAATTAATTGCAGGAAAATTCCTTGTAAATTATTGAAGGGTAGAAATGTTTCTGTTTACATTCATATATTTTTTCAGGAATTCTTTAGTCCTTTGTTTTCATGGCTTAAATGTCTGTTGACAAAGTGAAAGTGATTAAAATGAACAAACTGTTAAAATTTGAGTAATCTACATGTCATGCTATAAAAATGTTCAGCATAGTGTTGTATTGGCTGTTTATAGTTCCTGCTTGGCCATAACTTCTTATAAGCAAATCTGACCACCCAGTGTGTTTGTTGTACATGGACTTCATGATGGGAAAATAGTCCATTAAAATATGTCAATGTCCTTAACTGTGGAACCTGTGGGTGTATTATGCTCTGTGCAAGGGTGGATTAGGTTAGGCAACTAACCTTAAGAGAAGGAGCTTACCTTGGATTATCTGTTTGGGCCTATTGGAATCACAGGGCTTCTTTAAATGTGGACCAAGGAGATAGAAGAATCAGTATCCAAGTGTGCACTGTGAGAAAGGGCTCAGCTGGCTTTTTCTGACTTTGAATATGAAGGAAAGGGCCACAAGCCAATGAATGCGGACAGTTTCTACAAGCTGCTGAAAACAAGGAGATGGATTCACCCTCTCAGCCCCCAGATGGAACACAGCTTCGCCAATATCTTGGTTTTAATACCGTGAAATCCATTTTAGACTAAAGACCTCCAGAAATATGAGATTATAATTTGTGCTCTTATAAGCCACTCTCTGGTAATTTGATATAGCAGCAATATGAAACTCATATACTACTTACCCTCAATCATGTTGCATTCAATACAATCCTCAGTATTTTAAGGTTGCATCAGTGAGAAACATTTACCTCAAAGACAGTCAGTCCCTAGTGAGACACTCTCAGTGGCCCAAACTCTGCCTCTCTACCAGGATCACTAGGGGAACATTAAAACAAGATGGGCTAGGAATCCCCCCAATGATGGTGATTAGAGGATGCATAAGAGATGCTATCCACCAAATTAGTTACCTGTGTGTCTGGATTGAAAAAGTGAACTAGGTTGGTCAGATTCTTTCAGGACATTTGAACTACGAAGAAGCACATGAATTTGCTAGTTTATTATAGGTCCTACTGCTGAAATGTAATATAGGGCTAAAGCAGCCATGACCATCCATAAGCCAAAGTTGTACAGGTGTGAGCCTAGGAGAAAGCAGAGGAAGTCAGTGGCAGGAAAAGGCAAAAGGAAGGACAGGTAGAGAGAACTGCACATGAGAGAGAACATGAGCCCCATACAGAAGAAAGAACAGCTGGTCCCTAGACTTTCCCAGGATGGCCTCTCACTGCTATTCAAGGTGCAGTTTTTTGGTGTCCTCAGGGTGAATGTTCCCTTCAAGTTCCCTGCCTGCAACTAGGGCGTACAACCCAAAAAGCCTTTATAGAAAGAGTATATGCCAGGGATAAATTCTAGAAAAGTAAGAAAAACTGAGTGTAGTGAACTGAATGTTTATATCTTCACAAAATTCATATATTGAAATCTTATTTCCAGGGTTGTCTTATTTAGATATAGAGTCTTTGTGGGAAGGTGATAGGTCCTGAAGATGGAATCCTTATGAGATTTAGTGCCCTTACTTAAAAGACCTGAGAGAGACCCCATATCCCCTTGATGTGAGAACTCAGGATCAGGGTGCATTCTTGAAGCAGAAAGAGAAGCACCCAACAGATATTGAATCCACCAGAAGCCTGATCTTGCACTTCTCAGACCTAGAAGTATTTAAAAGTCACCTAGTCTGAGGTGTCCTGTTACCATAGCCTGAACTGACTGAAATGCTGAGGTATTAATTGGTCATAGAATAGGAAATTAGATTTACCATTTATTTATTTGTTTGTTGGTTGTAGATGGACACAATACCTTTATTTTATTTATTTATTTTTATATGATGCTGAGAATCGAACCCAGTGCCTCACATGTGCTAGGCAGGTGCTCTACCACTGAGCCACAACCTCAGCCTTTACCCCAGTACTTTATTTATTACTGTTTATTCACTTAGTACCTCTGTTGGTGCAACAAACAGGAAATAGTTGTTCCCTGTCTAGAAGTTAAAAACACATTTTTAATGTGTTTATACTTTATAAATAAAGTATATTTCTAATATGGTTTTAAAATAGGAAACAAATATGCAGACATTACAACCTGTAAGAAAACACAAAAAACATAATAAATAATATCTATGTAGATGAATCTTAGTTTTTGTGATTTCTCACTGAACAAATATGCTACTGGATATATGGAAAGTTATATACAAATCTTTTATGATCTAAGTTTGTTAGTAAAAGTAAGAAAAATTTTTTAAAAGGAATGTTTTGGGGCTAAGGTTGTGGCTCAGTGGTAGATTGCTTGCCTAGCACGTGTAAGACTCTGGGTTTGATCCTCAGCACCACATAAAAATAAATAAATAAATAAATAAATAAATAAATAAATAAATAAAGATATCGTGCCCAATTACAACTAAAAATAAATATTGAAAAAGAATGTTTCATGTTACTTTCTATTTTCATAATCATTGATGTATTTTAAGTTTTGATAATGCAAGAATCTGTCATATTAAAAGTCTTTTTTTGCTTAGTGTTCATTCCTATGATAAAGTCAAAACAGAATCTTTAA
The DNA here is from genome assembly GCF_001458135.2 of Marmota marmota marmota. Lineage (NCBI taxonomy): Eukaryota > Metazoa > Chordata > Mammalia > Rodentia > Sciuridae > Marmota > Marmota marmota. Next base: position 45,810 of record NW_026000023.1, read on the forward strand.
ATTTTCTTGTGCATCTGACCATTATTCAGTTGGTCCAGATTAAAATGGACTATGTTAAGTCTCACTTTTGTGCCCCACAACACTTCGCCCCCATCTTTCAGCATCTATGCTCACACATCAGAGACTCATTTTCAGGTGTGGTGATAGGTGATAGAGAGTTATCTGGATTTCTTGCAAGCAATATACAGAGGCTGGACTTTATCCTTCTATGCCATCTTAGGGGCCAAGTTTAGGGGAACTTAAGGACCTTCCTTGAGCCTGAATAGTCCTGCCCACCTGAGAATGGCTTGCTACAAGAGAAGCAAGGTGCCAAATTGTCTGGCAGTTCTAGGGAAGACAAAACAGATCAGGACTCCAGAAGGAATTTCTTTGCTCTTTTCCAATAAGGAAGACTAGCAGTTGACATGCTCTCTCATCTGGTTATTTTGCTTCTCATCACATTTATTAGGAAAGTTCAGAGTCATGAAGATTTAAATGACTTTGTATAAGGCAAGAAAAGAATCTGGTTCTGGATGCTAATTAGTCCTCTGTAAGTCCTGTAACTAACTACACACCTGTTGGGAAAACTGGGTTTTTAAAAAACATATTGCCATGTTCCCATTACATCCAAATCAGACACCTGACTTCAAGGCTCAGTAATTTGGCAGCATTGGATTCTTAACAGGTTTTGTAGAAAATTGAAATCTTTTCAATGAGAATATACCGATTATTGGTATTGAGTTTAGGGATAGTTGTAGAAATGAAAGATAAGAAATTTATAAGGTGAGCAGCCTTATAGTTAAAGGATCAGAGGCTTTAAGAACTTCATCCAGTAAAATAAAAAAAATAGTCTTTATTAGCTTTTAGATTTTTTCATTATTTCAGACTATCTAATATGAAATATCAGAGAAATGGCATGGTGGAGAAAAGCCACATGCTTTTTATTTTTTATTATATTTTTAGTAATTTTGATTAATAGTATGTCATTTGGTTTCCATCTAGGGGATATTGATATTTTTTCTTCAAGTAATGACAGTTTAGTGCAGCAAGTAACACTAAATCAGGATTGCTTTTTCATCATTTCCTTGATTAACAATCTGAGTGCTCTTACTCCTGTCAGCTAGTTGCTCAATTAAAATTATAGTATATTGCAATCAAATTCTTACAGATATTCTAATGTAATTTTAATATACTTTGCTTTGAAAAGGAGATCAGAAGATACAGCATTTATGCCAAGGATGACACAAATTATTTTTATACTTCATAGGTTGGTTTTTATTACTTTTCTTTGTTCTTGAGATAATAGCTATCTTCCCCTTTCTCCTCAAAATATGATGTCACAAAGAAAGCAGTAAGAGCCACACATGCCTGTAAATCCAGCAGCTCCTCCCTCCTGCTCCTCTGAGGCAGGAGGATCAAATGTTCAAAGCCAGTTTCAGCAATTTAGCAAGGCCCTAAGCAAGTTAGTGAGGTCCTGTCTCAAAATAAAATATATAAGAAAGGGCTGGGCTATGGCTCAGTGGTAAAGTACCTCTGGATACAGTCCCTGGTACCAAAATCAAAAAAGAAAGGAGTAAGAATTAGCATGTCCCTTCTCCACACAAAGTGATTGGTTATATTTGATGATATTATTAAGGTGATATAGAAAAGTTAACATAAAAATATGCAAAGAAAAAGATGAATAAATTGCTTTAAACTTAGAAAATGATTGATAATGTTTTATCTGTGTGTATTATAAATGCATACATTTATCTTTATAAAAATGGTATCAAGGAAGAAATGGCATTGTAGTCCATACTCACAAATAGTATATATATTTTTATTGATTCTTTTAAGATACAGTTTTTAATAACTGGAGATTATTATATTGATATGCCATATTATTTAGACATTTTTTGTCTCTTTTTCTTGTTTTCAAATGAAGTTTATTTCAGTCATTTTATAAACTGAATGCATGATGTTGTTGTTGTTGTTTTTAAGATACAAAATCACAGAGAACAAACAGAAAAGCCTACTAATAGTTCATAATCCCCCTAACCTAAAATCCCTATTGTTGATATTTTGGGTTTTTTTTTTTAATTTGTTTGTTTTTGAAAACAATTTTATGAGAATATTTATTTTGCATTTGCATCATATTATTAGTATACTATTCTGCTTTTGTCACTTGTGAGTTTTTACTTGGTTCAGTTTTTTAATAGAACAGGAATTTGATGAAACTTTGTGGAATCTGATTTTTTTTTTTTTGGTAATTTGTTAATAGTGGATGTATATGCTGGTGAGATTCAATGCAGTATACTCAAATATATAAATAGGAATGTTAGGTCAGATTCATTTCACCATCTTTCCCTGTCCATCCCTCCTACCTTTCCTTCATTCCCCTTTGTCTGCTCAACTGGTATTCTCTTCTCTTTTTTTATGCCTCCCTTTTTATGTTGGATTAACTCCTGCTTATCAGAGAAAACATCTGACCTTTGACTTTTGGGACTGGATTATTTCACTTGGCATGATAATCTCCAGTTTAATCCATTTACTAACAAATGACATGAAGTCATTCTTTATGATTTAGTCTTCTTTTCTACTCTTGAACATAGAAGTTATTTCTTTGTAAGGGGCAGGGGCACTTAAAAATTATTGTACAAAATAGCTACATATGTATTGGTAGTTTATGATGTTTAAAGATACTTGTCTTGTATCTTAATAATCCAGACTTCTCATAATGAACAAAGAGAATCTCCAAAAATTGCCTAAAATTCTATAAGTCTATTAATTTTAAATTTGCCTCTCTTTGTAATCATTAAAAAATTGATTTTCCCTAATTTCCATGTTTGGTGTAATTATATAAATGAGAAAGGAGTCTATTTTCTTCATATATACTTTAAAAAGTGATTGTTTTTATTAATTCTCCTGAAGGTGCACAATATATTTCATATCAAAGTGAATGCTGAATTGACATAAATATTCTTTCTTAAGGGATCACACTCTTATTTCTTAAGGGTTTGTACTTTGTTTTCATAGGCTTGCACTCTCATGCATTTGCTCTATTTTTGGATCTGAAATTTGGACCTGTGCTAATTTCACTAAGCGCAGTACTACTGAGAATAGAGGTTTGAATATTTTGAAGGCATGCACTTTATACATTTCTTGGATGTGTTTATCCACAGGATTTTTTTTGGGGGGGAGGAAAAGAATATAACAAACTTTATAAAAGTTAATGATCACAAGTGTTTTTCTGTGTAGGTTAAAACTAAGGGTAAGGGTAAGTTAAGATATTGGTATATCTGCACAGAAGTTGATGTAAGAAGCACAACAAGAATTTATGAAGTTTTTTTTTAATTCTTCTAATTATTTATATATGACAGTAGAATGCACTTTGACACATTGTACACAAATGGAACAAAACTTCCCATTCCTCTGGCTGTACATGGTGCAGAGTCACACCAGTCCTATAATCATACCTGTATATAGGGTAATAATGTCCATCATACTTCACCATTTTTTTCCACCCACAGGCCCCTACCCTCTGCTCACTCTCCTCTGCCCAATCCAGAGTGCCTCCATTCTTCCCTACCTGCCCTACCCCCATTATAGATCAGCATCCATTTATCAGAGAAAACATTCAGCCTTTGTTTTTTTTTTTTTTTTTTTTTTTTTTTGGGGGGGGGGTTGGCTTATTTTGCTTACCATGATATTCTCCAGCTCCATGCATTTACCTGCAAATGCCATAATTTCAGTCGTCTTTAAGGTTGCGTAATATTCCATTGTGTATATATACCACAGTTGCTTTATCCATTCATATATTGAAGGGCATCTAGGTTGGTTCCATAGTTTAGCTATTATGAATTGAGCTGCTATGAACATTGATGTGGCCACATCACTGTAGGATACTGATTTTAAGTCTTGGGTAAAGACCAAAGGCTGGGATAGCTTGGTCAAATGGTGTTTCCATTCTAAGTTTTCTAAGGAATTTCTGTACTGCTTTCCAGAGTGGTTGTACCAATTTGTACAAAAGGTGAGCTGTTCACAGAAAGCCCAGCATTTTAGAACAGGTCTCCAGGGCACAAGGAGGAGAGGGCTGGTCAAGCTGCACTGAGCACTGGGAGGTGGCTTAGCCACAGAGAAAGCACTGCCCATCACAGGGCTGCTGAGGAGCTTCCTCTGCCTTTTGCCTCTCCTTGTATCAATCTCAGACATCCTGGAGAAAACTGTCTCTTCCTGCAAGTCTGTTTTCTTTGCTGGTGTTGCTGAAAGGGCCTCTTTGACCTGTTGAGAACAATTTAGGAAAAGTCTATTTGGCACATGGTTTCAATCCAACCTCAGCTGACTCCATGGCTCTGGGCCTGAGGTGAGGGAGAACACCAAGGCAGAAGGGTATGACTGAGGAAAGCACTTCAGGACATGGCATCCAAGAAGCAGAGAGAGCTCTGCTCACTGAGAACAAAATATAAACTCCAAAGGTATGGTATCAGTGAACCACCCTGTGGTGAGCCACTTCTGCCATTTCTGCAGACTATGGTCGCCATTACAAGATGGCGCTGGCTCCGCTGTGGTCTGTGACAAACAACTCCTAATTTGGGAGAGTTGGCGCATGACTTTTCATCACCCTATGAGAAAGCTCCACGTGGCAGCTTTGCATTGGGGCTTGAGATGCTTTATTAAGGCTGGGAGGGGCATCCGAGAGAGAGAAGAAGAACTATCAAGGGCCTGAATAAACTGCTGAAAGAAGATTCCTGAGTTGCGTCTTCCTTGCGGGCAAGGGGTCGCGACAAGTGGTGCCGAAACCCGGGAACCAGAACTTTCAGCAGTCAGGGGTGGTGCACCGATTAGTCCCAGGTAAGTGGGATCCGCGACCAAAGCGGGGTTAGTCCCAAGTAAGTGGGATCCGCGACCAAAGCGGGGCAGCAGCTGCACTGTGTACTTTCACTTCTACTTTCGCTTTTGTTTTCTGTGTTTCTTTTGTTGTGTCATTTTGTTTTTGTTTTTTGTGCTTCTTTTGTTGTTGTGTCATGGGTGCC
>NW_026000023.1:55491-127263 GCF_001458135.2 Marmota marmota marmota
TCAAGGAGAGCATGTCCTATTGCATGCGGGTTAGACGCGTCCACTCCCCGCCCCACGAAAAAAGGCGTCGGCTGATATGGTCTCGGATCTGGGGAAGGGCCCTCCTTAAGACTGAGCCATACTATGCAGCCACTTCTGCACAGTGGGATAGGACCTCTACTCTCGCCTGTATTGTTTTAAGAAAACAGAAAGGGGGAACTGTGGTGAGCCACTTCTGCCATTTCTGCAGACTATGGTCGCCATTACAAGATGGCGCTGGCTCCGCTGTGGTCTGTGACAAACAACTCCTAATTTGGGAGAGTTGGCGCATGACTTTTCATCACCCTATGAGAAAGCTCCACGTGGCAGCTTTGCATTGGGGCTTGAGATACTTTATTAAGGCTGGGAGGGGCATCCGAGAGAGAGAAGAAGAACTATCAAGGGCCTGAATAAACTGCTGAAAGAAGATTCCTGAGTTGCGTCTTCCTTGCGGGCAAGGGGTCGCGACACCACCCCTCTAACCATAATCTATCTGCCAGTTAATCCATTCAAGTGGATTAATCCACTGATCCGGTTACAGTTCTCATGATCTAATGATTTCACCTCTGGACATTCTTGCTTTAATTCACAGGTAAACTTTTGGGGCATATCTCGTATACAAACCATAACAGTCTCCCTCATATTTCTCTTTTCCTTCTGATGCTGCATAGGAAGAAATGAAAATGACTTTACAAGAGCAAAAGTAGTTGGGTGGATCCTTCATTTTATGACCTGTTTTATTCTTTTTGTTTTAAAGAGAGAGAGAGAGAGAGAATGAGAGAATTTTTTAATATTTATTTTTTTATTTTCAGTGGACACAACATCTTTGTTTGTATGTGGTGCTGAGGATAGAACCCGGGCCACATGTATGCCAGGCAAGTGCACTACCACTTGAACCACATCCCCAGCCCCCTGATTTATTCTTGTGACTTCACCTGCTTTGGTTAATTCCTAATCAAAAATTATTCAGCAGTCAATAATTATGTTTTCGAGTCCCTGTTTGTGCCAGTCACTGAGGCACTGGAAAGCAGGGTGGATAAACATGTCAGATGAAATCCTGCTCTGCTGGACTCAAAATTCTAATGAGTGATGATTAACAATTAAAATTTATCATTATAGGTAGGTATTAATGTTAGAAAGAAAAGCACCTCTATCAGCTTGGGAAAGCAATCTGCATAAATACGCCTCAGGTGTAAAATATGATCTGGTGATACATAATACAGTTATGCTTTTCAACACACTTCTAAGCTTGAAATCTCAGTTGTAAAGATGTCTATTACAACTTCAAAACTTCCTTTTTTAGACAGGAGGATGTCAAGTATAGGTGACCTCCTGCCTATTAAAGGACTGGGCAGACCTTAGAATGGGGACAGCTCCAGTCCCTGGCAACTGAAGTAGTTTGCATTGTTTTGTGGATAATTTGTTAGAGTAGTAATAATGAGGTATATAATTTTCTAGTGCTGTGAAACTATTTACTAAGAACTTAGTGGCTTGGAACAACACGTGTCATTCCAGGGATTTTGTGAGTCAGGAGTCTGGACCTGTGTGAGCTGGATGCACTGCTCACAAAGCCTTGGGCAAAGTACTGATCAGACCACATTCTTACCTGGCATTTAGGGTTTTCTTTCAAGCAACAGACGTTTTTGGCAAGCTCCAATTCCCTGCAGCATGTACAGAGCTGAGGCCCTGACCTTCCTTAGTCTCCACATGCACTTACTTATTAGAAGCAAAGTTTTTCCTGTGGCCTTAAATCCAGAGTCTAACATAATACAGGGAATCACAGAAGTGCCTTTTCCACTTGCTGTGACCTAACATGGAAATTACATCCCACACCTTTGTCATATTTTCATAGTCAGAAATAAATGAGAGCTCTTGCCCACAGTCAAGAGGAGGGAATGACACCAATTCTTGTTCTCCAGGGGTTGGGAATCATTAAAATCATGCTAGGTTAGGTCTACCACACAGAGAACTTGCAAAACAAAAAGCAAAACAACTTTCTTTTGCAGCAATAACTCAATGGAACTCATGTCAGAAGATAAATACTGCCATTCTTTAGTTGTCATCAAATTGTTCAGGAGCAAACATCAAAAAAGAAAAAAAAAACATGCAATTCAAAATAATCAATGGAGCATGTGAGCATTGTATTCTTTCCTTCCCAAGATCCCTATAAAAATTGTCAATAAATGGTCAGAGCAGTTGAGAGGAAGGGGAAGGACTCTTCAATGGGAAAGAGAATTCAACCGTACTGCAAAAACCTGGTGAAAGGTGACAAAGATCATGGAGTTGAGGCCCAGAATATTACAAGAGGACACAGGTGTGCACACCAGAGCTCCACAGGGCTGCCAGGCTGCCAGGTCAGAAGTGACAAGCAAGCCTACCAACAACAGGTAGGGGGCTGCAATCAGTGGGAAGTTTGCCTCTGGAGAGGCCAGGCACCATCTCATCCTGCTGTTCTCAATCCCTGCTGTATTCCTTTTAAGATTATGCTATTATTTCTTCTATTTTCAGATAAACAAAAATGTAGAAGTAAAGAAAACATGCAAAGAATCTGTTAGCTTCCAATAATACATCTGTGAGACTTTTTTTAAAAAATGAGCTATAATCTGCTTCTAAGGATAGTCTGTTTCAATTGTTAATTATTATTGTTAGTAAACCATGAAGTAAGGGAGAATACTTGCTTTTTCTGAGTGGAATTTTTCAAACAGCACATTCCTTTATATATTAGCTGTTGAAGTAATACCTATTAACTAGTGAAAAAGTGGGAAAAATATAAAAAGAAACTAGGAGCTGGGGTTGTGGCTCAGTGACTGAATGCTTGCCTAGCATATGCAAGGCACTCAGTTCCATCCTCAGCACCACATAAAAATACATAAATAAAATGAAGGTATTGTGTCCACCTGCAACTAAAAAACCAAAACAAATAAGCAAACAAAAGAAATTAGCCAGCTATAGACCTTTCATTTAAAAAGAAATTAACATTTTTATTGCTTCAGTTGAGAGTTCTTTTATCTAATTAATCCTTATATATTTTGTATTCATAGTGCAAATTAAATTGAATCTATTTTTAATTTAAAGATTGTTAACAGTTTTGTGTGTAACCAAATATTAATTTTACAATTATTAAATATTCTCTGTGTGCATGTGCTTAATATTTAAGTTTTTTCTGTTATGCATATTTAAAGTTGTTTCCAGGTTTATGTCTTTCTTGCACATCAGTGGATTCTGACTTCACTGTGAACTCTGCTGATAGATCATAGAATGTAAAAGCAGCTTCAAGTTCCTTTTCAATGTCCTTAAGTTACTTTCCAGTAATCTCACAGAATTTTCATGTCTCACTAAAAGTGAGATGTGTTTTCTTGTTGTAACTTCACCAGAATCTAGTGTTACTGAGAAGTGAAAAATAGCATGTATTGTAATAAAATATATTTTTTAGTTTACCAATGTTATTAAACTTTACCATCCTGAGTTTACCAAGTTATACTTGTCAGGAAGAGCTATCACCATTTGGTGCCAATCAATACTTCTGGAACTTGGCCTGTGTTACTATATTTCCCGATGTAGCCAGCAAGTATAGAAGACCAGTCACTCCTGCTTTGTGTGTATTCATGTATGAGTGTGTGTGTGTGTGTGTGTGTGTGTGTGTGAGAGAGAGAGAGAGAGAGAGAGAGAGAGAGAGAGAGAAGAAGAAGAAGAAGAAGAAGAAGAAGAAGAAGAGGAGGAGGAGGAGGAGGAGGAGGAGGAGATGATGATGGTATACTTCTGCATGTCAGCGATATGCCATTTCCCTCAGAATATAAAGACTGAATCTGGTATGATTTGAATGTTGCCACCAAAACTGAAGTTCAGTTCTGATTGGGGGGTTTTAGGAGGTGACCAGGTGGGACATTAAAGAAGTGATTAGGTCATCAAGACTGCCATCACAATGAGTTAAGGCATTCATGGATTCATCAATTAGTGGGCTATGTGGAGAATGGGTTTGTTTTGATATCCAGTAGGGCCTGTCTCCTGATTAAGCCCCTCTTGCCATGTGACACCTTATACCACATTGAGACTGCAGAGTCCCCACCAGCAAGAAGTGCCTCACCAGATGATGTTCCTCAACCTTGGGATTCTCAGTCTCCATAACAGTGAGCTGAATCAAGTGTTATTCTTTACAAATTACCTTGATTACAGCATTCAGTCACAACAGAAAAGGGACTAAGAACCTGAATTGTCCATTTCATTCCAATTCTCATGAACTTGCTAATGGCAGCATTACTTTCTGGATGTCATGTCTCTGCTGTTTTGTAATTTCCTGCATCATCCAGAGTGATTTTCCTCTGATAAAACTGGAGATCCATATGTAGAACATTAAAATTAAACCTCTGTATTTCATCTTGCACAAATCAACTCGAAATGGATTAAAGACTTAGGTACTAGAACAGAGACCTTGCACCTAATAGAAGAAAAAGTAGGACCAAATTTCCACCATGTTGGCTTAGGAATTGACTTCCTTAGCCAGACTCCTAAAGCTCAAGAAGTAAAATCAAGAATCAATAAATGAGATGCACTGAAACTTAAAAGCTTTTTCTCAACAAAGGAAATAATAAACAATGTGAAGAGAGAGACTAAAAAATGGGAGAAAGTCTTTACCACACAGGCCTCAGATTACTAATCTCCAGGATATATTAAGAACTCAAAAAACATAATAACAAAATAAATAGCCCAATCAATAAATGAGCTAAGGAATGGGATAGACACTTCACAGAAAAAGAAATACAATCAACAAGCATATGAAAAAAAAATGTTCACCATTTCTAGTGATTTGATAAATGCAAATCAAAACTCTTCTAAGATTTTATCTCTTTCCAGTCAGAATGGCAATTATCAAGAATACAAGCAACAATAAGTGTTTGCAAGGAAGTTGGGGAAAACGTGCACTCATACATTGCTGGTGAGACTGCAAATTGTAACAATCACTAAGGAAAGCAGTATGCAGATTTATCAGAAAACTTGGAATGGAACCACCACTTGACCCAGCTATCCCACTCTTCAGTTTGTACCCAGAGGATTTAAAATCGGCATGCCTCAGTGAGGCAGCCACATCAATGTTCATAGCAGCTCAATTCACAATTAGCTAAACTATGGAACCAAACTAGATGCCTTTGAACACATGAATGTATAAAGAAAATGTGGTACATACACACAATGGGATATTATTCAGTCTCTAAGAATGAATCATCAAGAATAGAGGCATCAATAAATGTTGGCGAGGATGTGGGGAAAAGGGTACACTCATACATTGCTTGTGAGACTGCAAATTTGTGCAACCACTATGGAAAGCAGTATGAACATTCCTCAGAATACTTGAAATGGAACCACCATTTGACCCAGCTATACCACTCCCCATTTTATACCCAAAGGACTTAAAATCAGCATATTAGTAATGCAGCCACAGCAATGTTTATATTAGCTGAATTCACAGGAGCTAAACTATGGAACCAGTGTAGGTGTTCTTCAGTAGATAAATGGATAAAGAAAATATGGTATATGTGTTCAATGGAATATTACTCAGAAGAATGAAATTATGGCATTTGGTTGTAAATGGATGGAGTTGGAGAATATCATGCTAAGCAAAATAAGCCAATCCCCCCAAAAAACAAAGGCCAGATGTTTTCTCTACTATGTGGATGCTAATTCACAATAGAGGGGAAGGGCACTACAGAAGAATAATGCTACCTTAGATTATGTAGAGACAAGTGAAGGGAGGGGAGGGGAAGGGGTGTGGGGATAGTAGAACAAAGCAAACATTATTACTCTATGCATATATGTGACTGCATGAGCAATGTGATTCTACAACATGTACACTCAGAAAAAAGGAGAAATTATATTCCATTTATATATGATATATCAAAGTGCATAAATGTATTCTACTGTCATGTATAACTAAATTAAAACAAATTAAATAATATTTTTGAAAAAGAATGAAATTATGGCATTTGCAGTTAAATGATTAGAGCTGGAGAATATCATGCTGAGTGAAATAAGCCAAACCCAAAACCAAAAGCCAAATGTTTTCTCTGATAAGCAGTTGCTGATCCACAATGGGGGTGGGGGAAAGATAATGAAGGCACTTTGGATTGTGAAGAGGGGAGTGCGGGGAGGGCAAGGGGGTGGGAATGGATAGGACCATGGAACGAGATGAACATTGGACCTTGTTACCATATATATATATATATATATATATATATATATATATATATATAAAATTACAATACCCGTGTGACTCTGCACCATGTTTAGCCAGAGGAATAAGTTGTGCTCCATTGGTTTATAATATATCAAAATGTATTCTACTCTGGTATATAACTAATTAGAACAAATTAAAAAAAAAGATATTTTTAAAATGCTAATTGGTTCTTACAGTGTTGTTTTTGGAATACAGAAAAGTGTAATGAAAATTCTTACTTTAATTGTAGTATGTGATAATACTATTATTTATTATCAACACTACAAGTCCAAAGAGACATATTTACTAAATAAGGCAGCAGAAAGCTATTTGATTCTGTTCTAAGACTTAATGTTGTCATATAATTGACAGTATTTCAATCAATTACAACCCCATCTTGCACTGAAGATTTCTGTATTCTAAACACTGCTTCACATGGTATCTAATTTTTAATTTTCCTACATATAAGTTATAGTACTTTGGAAAGCATTATGATGTTCTCCACTATGAGTTTTAAAGAGATTGTCTTAGTTAGATCACACTAATATTTCTCTTGTAAATAAATTAGCAGTTTGCAATTAACTTTAATATTTTTAAATAGTTCTACTCATGTTTCATTTTGATGAAGCCAATCTCTTGAAATGAACCAATTTTATTTTTAAATAGCTCTGCTCATGTTTCATTTTGATGAAGCCAATTTCTTGAAATGAGCCATCTCTTCATGATATCAATAGGAGACACCTTTGAAATTGTATTAGCAATTTCAGTGAGTTGGGAATATATTTCATGTTGTTATATTAAAAAGAACAATAATTAGGCATGGATAGTTAAGCTACTAGATCAATATTTTTTCAAATATTTTAACTGCTCAGTGATTGACCTACATCATACAACTCACATAATTGAGAAAAACCAATACAGTTTACTTTATCAGATGTGAGAAATCAGCCCATATTTTAAAATGATGTCAAAGTATTATCAAATAAAATCCAAAGTAATTTAGAATGTGAAGACAAATTTCTTCAGTAATGTTCTTTTCTTAGAGAATTTGTTTCCATTGATGTTAAAAGTAATGTTTTATGTTTGTGCACCAATATTTGTAATATCATTGCCAAAGGCCAGACTTGGTGGTGTATGCCTGTAATCCCAGAAGCTCAGGTGGCTGAAGAAGGATTGCAAGTTTGAGGCCAATGTCAGTAACTTTGGCAGACCTTTGAGCAATTTAGCAATTCCCTGTCTCAGAATAAAAAATAAAAAGGACTGGAGATGTGGTAATACAGTGCCTTTTGGTTCTATTTCCAGTACCAAAAATAAATAAATAAAATAATTGCCTATGGAACAGCATGTGCATTGACAAAGTATTGAGTAGCTGGTAAATTGAGTTTTCTTCAATATAAGTTATATACAGGAAGAGTCAGTCTCCTCTGCCTTGATGTCCATTTTAGTTGAAAAACTGAAAGGGTGTTTTCCTTCTGCCCTTTCTCATATGTTCCGGAAGCAGATGTTAATATTTTATATATAATGTTCCATAACCAATAATTGGCAATAAAGACAAAATAATTTATTGTTTCAAGATTCCTCAGTCTTAACTAATTAAACCAATAGCAGCCCTGGAGCACAGAACAATGGCAAACTTTCAGATGAATTAATTTTTTGGAAAACCAGCTGAGTATTTGGACTCCAATTGCAAGCAGTTTAGCTCCATCATCACCTTCATATTAAATTCTATTGGTTGATACAACTTCTGTTTTTATGAGGGCATATACCAGGTTTTGAACCCCACTGTGACTTTCCATTCAGGCCTATCAATTAGTCATGTTTTCTTCAAGTGGAAAATACTCTGGATTGATCCAATCTTTCATAATGTTCACACTTCAAATATGGCTATTTTAGTAAGTTGTGGTGTATTTAAATTTCTATTTTATTCTTCACTGGCAGGACATTAATTTACATTGAAATATGATAAGATAAACACTAACAGGTCACAGCTATATGAATTTGAATTCTCACCTGTCAACTCATCTGAGGATCAATCTTATACTTTTGGGGGGGAAAAAAAACAGGATAATTTTTTTTCTTTTTTCTTTCTTTTCTTTTTTTTTCTTTTATTAAATCTCATTAAGAAATTATTTTTTCTTACTTTATCATTTGTTGGGGTCACTTACTTATGTACAGGATTTTAGATCATGTAAGTTATTGGTGTTTTTTAATTGTTTTCTGTGTTTAGATTTGCTTTATTTGTCTAAAATAACATTCTTGGTAAAATAAAAAATACTTTTTAAATATAATTTAATTGGAGTGTATGTATTTTTCAATCTAATAAAAAATGTTGAAAAGGCATAATATATTCAATATGAAAATAATGTATTAATTCTACCTTTTGTTATCAATCACAATTAAGTATAAATTACTACCTGATAAGAAAATCTTGACCTTCCTACCAATAGCATATTTGTCCAAGATATTTTAAAATTTAATAATAAATTATCATTGACAAAATAAAATTTGGCAGTTACTAGTGGTACCACTAATAACCTTTCAAATAAATAAAGGTAAATACTAACATGACAAAATTACTTTTATTCCTTCTAAGTGGGAGGAGGCCATTGCCACACAACAAATGGAATTGGAGAAGAAAGAGAATGACCTTAGCTTCCCTAAAGAAAGAAATGCACTTCAACACTGTAAATTATTGGAAGGTACTCCTTGCTGTTTCAGTTTGGAAGACTGTGAATGCTCCTTGAAGTCTTCTTTCCTACCCACATTTCCTAGCTTCAGTCTTCTCAGAAAATTGAATTAGAATTAGAAAACTGATTTAGAATGCATCCAATTATTAATGAGTCTGCAAAACTTCTGAAAGATATATGCTTTCCAGATGTTAAAATGCGCATAAATATTGATGGTAAAGATGGTGACAACTCTGAAGTGTAAAGATAACTTTCAACCAAGTTAGTTAGTCAAAATTATAAAGACTAATAATGTAGATAATTTTAAGTAATGATATTTATATATATTTAAAGATATATTTTAAATATACATTTACATTTTTAGTATAAGTTGTACTATGTATATAACCTAAAATAATGTGAAAATTTAAGATGAAAGTTCAAATTTAGTATACAATGAACATATTACAAAATTCATAGATTTCAAAACTATAAATTTATACTAGCTCTCACCAATTTTTTGTCTTGGAAGTATTAATTTTGTTTCATGCTCTTTCAATGATTCCACATATTTACTAAATGCCTTCTACATATTTATCAAAGTAGGTTGGGTTGCTTTTTAAACTTCTTTCAATAGTTATTCTTTCTTATTTAAAGAAATAGTGTCATTATACAATGAGCTATTTTTTTAAAAAATTCCTATTAAGTTAATATTTTAGCAAAATATTTTTTCTTCTGAACTCTCTTTGCATTTCATTCAGCATATAATACATAGTGCCAAGGACAGTGGGCTATTGCAGCTTATATCAGCCTTTGTAAAAACTTGACTGTTTGGGGACGTCTTCCCTCTATAACAGTCTCCTCCAAGCCTAAAGAATAGAATGTAAACTCCTTTTTGAACACCCAAATATTTAAAGGCCCAGTGGCACAGAAGTGACATAGCTCCTGTGTAACTTCCTGAGTTACACATAAATCCTGAGTACTTAATAATATCAATTTTATACATTTTACAAAACCCCAATTAAAATAAGGAAATCCAGGCAGTCAGCAGATAACTCACTATTCCATGTCAGTTTGTGCCTAATACAGTTATTCAATTTATATGAAAGGGTAATCAACTAATTTATACCTTTTATCTTTTAGAACCTGTCTTAGTTATTAATCAATACAAAAACAAGCTTTAAAATAAATGCATCCTACTTCTTATGATATTATTAAAGCATTATAACAATATTTTTATTAACATAGAAATGATGCATACATTTCCTCTGCACTCTTAAAACAGTTCATCTTTGACCCTGAATAAGTATTTGGTTTTTGTAGCATCAATAAAAACAAAAAAGATTAATGTTGCCCAAATTTTCCATTACAATTTGAAATCTACCTATTTTTCCTGAATTGTGTTCTAAGTGTTGTCTGTTGGACTTGCGTGTGTCAGAACTAAGCTGGGCATTAGAAATGGCATAGTTCAATCCAATTGGTTTACTTACAGGGAAATGAACGCCAAAGATAAAAGAACTCAGATGATCAGTTAGACAACTTAATCTTATATTCAAATTTTACAAACAGTAGTATCAATTCCATTATATTATGAACATTCCACATTTCATTATCATTTATGCTTTGTTTTATTTAATTTGCACTGTAATGTAAACTATTAATGTACCTAGTTAAATCTTAAACAATTATTGTAAAATAGAATTAAATTAAATAACTGAGGAACTTCATTTTGAAGATATGCTTATGTTACAAACCTGGTGGGGGGGAACAATGTTTTTGTTGAGTCTTAGGGCATTAGTAATGCCATCTAATTGATTTCCATTATGTTGTTTGTTTTCCTTCTATAAGAAACAAGAAAGGATGATGATTGGTTTTAGGAAAACTGTATAAACCTGATTCAATCTGGACAAAACTTAGAGCAATTTTTCTCTTTCTGTAGGAAACACAGCAATTAATGATGAAAGTCTGTGCTTACTGTTGTTTTTCTTTCGTAGTCCCCTTAAGGCATAGTCTCAGATTATGCTGAGCCCTTGATCAGAGGGAAGAACTGACCTTTGTCTTCCCTGGGAAGAGAAAAGGCTTTCGGGTATCTTCTGAAGAAAGAGAATGTGTAATGAGATACTTGTCTCTCTCTCTAGCTTCTGGAGAAAATAGTTTTACTGGGATATTCTGATTCCCCTAACAAACATTACTATTTGCATACAGTACAACAAAAGCCTGTGTTTGCCTTTGGTGTCAACTTAGCAAAGTGCACAGAGAGTACCTGCTTCCTGCACAGAGGAGAGCATCAATAACCTAGTGGAAATGGAGTTTGGAAGGTAAATACAGGTCAGCCCAGGAAAGACGGGCACAGGGTGGGGCACATATTCCTAGACACATGAGGAGAATGACATCTGAGAGCTCCATTCTCCCTTTTAACTTGAATTCTCAGTTATCAACTAAGGCATAACATCATCCAGGAATAATAAAGGAGGGATCAGCCACTCTTTGGCTGCCTCGAAGATGGTATCTAAATGCACACTCAGGGTTCCTGGGAGAATTCCTGGCTGGGGAGAGAGGGACAAAAAATGTTCTGATTCAGTGAATGTCATTTAGTTATTTACGACAACAGACCTGCCTCCTTCTGTCATAATCTTGCATGGGAACTTCATGCAAGATTTTCAAAGTTCTGGCATTATTTTTCTGCTCTGAGAAGGCAAAAGGAAATAATAATATGTAGCCAGTTCATGCACATCAAGGCTTATATTTCTTCATAGCTTAGCAGAATGTCATTAGTTTTGACTTCAACCTAGTGCAAGAGATTTGATATTATGTAAAATGAACATATCCTTACTATTTTTCCATATTAGCTATAAAATCAAGGGGAAACATAAGTGGGAATGATAGTTTAATTAAATTCTGTGGCATCAGAAGATACGCAGGCATCATTTGGAGTCAATGCTGTGAGAATTTCAGGCTCTCTTTCTGGATTTCACTTAACCAGGGATGCAGCAAAGCACAATGGGTATTTGTGTTTAGTAAATAAAATGGGGACTGTCGTTATCAAGAGAACACTAGTGCATCAGATTAGTTGAGAGCTTTCCCCTGAGTATTAATCCAAATATTTAAGGCACAATAATATTTATCTTAGAATATTTACTTTGAAGTACATTAAGAAATATTTACCACATGGTTTAATGGAAATACAGTCAAGTAGAATTTTCCACTGGTTATGAAATCTCACATTTCAAGTAATCCCTCCAAAAACGTTTATATCTGTGAAACCTATGGATACAATATATTGCATTTTCTTTCAATTTAATTCACTATATAGGCAAATAATTGGATTTCCTTATAAATCAGATAAAGAATTTCTTTGAATAATACAATCTTAATGTTTGGTCAAATATCTACTTTCTTTATACTGAGATAAATATTATTTTAATTCCTATTACATTTTTAAATATAGTAAAGTATTATAATAGCACTTCTCTTTGGAGCAATACTACTGTTTTATAAAGTATGACCTATTAGTTTTTCATTTTGCAAAGTGGATAACACATATGCAACACTATATTCAAAGGCATGTAATAGCAGGATGCTTTGTAATCCAGTTTTATCTTTTTAAAATCTGTATAGTATATTTGAAATATATATTCTGAATACATATATTTTCTTAGGAAAAGAAATAAATTCAGAGGAAATTTTTAAGGAAATAATAAGTTGTCATCATTGTTAAATTTATCTAATAAAATGGAACTTTGAAATTCATTCATTTTTTTCAGAAGTATAGCAATATATAAATTAATTAGAATTTGGTAGCAATTCAAGTACTCTTTTCCACCTTATCAGTTAGGCAAAACTTAAGTTAAGAAACTAATATTTAGTGGTTTCCAAAAGTCAAGAACCTTAGACTTTGCTGTAATGCAGAGGAAATGAGTTCCAGATGTTTGTCCTTTGAGAAAGTGGCAGAAGTTCAACTTGAGGATCTCAGACAGGAGCAACCTACTGCTCCCTTTTCTCCAAGGGAGCACATAATAATGGTGAGGACATAATCTCCAGAGTTACTAAGGACTCAATGACTGCATAGGACAAAATCAATGTCCCTGAACTCCTCAGTGCAGCAAATGTGAGTCCAACTCCAGGACCCAGGTGCAGTTAGCTTATTAAGTAGAACAGGAAGTAGATCAAAGTTCAAGATAAAGAGGAAAAGAAGAGATATTATGCATGTGTTGTTCACAATTATAATTTACGGGGTATTTGAAAAGGATAAGTACTATCTTACACAAATTCTTCAAGGAACAAAGAGGTAATGTACAACTTTATCAACTTAAAAATGAATAAAAATATAAAAAAGAAATTTTCTCTCTAATGAAAAGTAAAAGACAATTGAAGTCAACTCCATTGTCCTGATAAAATATCAAAAATGTCATTGTATATTTTTAGCATTGCCTTCTTTAAAGGTCATTTAAAAAAGTAAACCAGCACAATAAATCATCTATATGTTCCTTTTGTACAGAATAATTTAAACAACTGAAGAAGATGGTATTCTACAATTTTGAGAAATTTAATTCATAGTGATTTCCATTGAACAATCTTAGACACCTATGAGTTTCATTTCTTCATGTTTATTCATTTATGTGTATAAATAATATTTGACAAGAATTGAAGAGTAATTAGGAATGCAGCTTTGAACAGAACACAAAAGGTCTTCTTCATGGAAAGAAACAATATAAGAGGAGATGAATTTTTTAAGGATCCAATATGTAGTGTGAGTTGCTAAATACTGCAAAACACGACATGTTGGAAGACCAGAAAGAGATGAAAAAAATTCCCTGTGTATATGGATGATGTCTTAATCCACTGGGACTACTGTAACAGAAGTCCCCAGATTGGGTGCCTTTGTTTTTAGTAGCTTTATTTTATTCATTTATTTTATGTAATGCTGAGGCTTGAACCCAGGGCCTCATATGTGCAAGGATAGTGCTCTACCACTGAGCCACAATCCCTGCCCTTGGGTGCCTTTTAAACAATAGAAATTCATTTCTCATAGTTGTGATAACTAGAAAGTCTAAAATCAAGGCACCAGCAGATTGAATGTCTGACAAGGCTTATTTCCTGATTCATAGATGGCGCCTTCTCACTGTGTGCTCATACAAAAGTGGGAAAATAGCTCTCTGGTGCCCTATTAATAAGGGTTGCACCTTGGTGACCTAATCACCTCCTCCAAACCCTCTACCTCAAGATCATCAACTGTTGGTTAGGATTTTAACATATGAATGCGGGGCACAAATGTTCAGACTATAGCATTGGACTCCTGTCCCTGAATCATGTCCTTCTCACATGCAAAATTAACTCACTCTCTTAAAAATGCTCTAGTCTTAATACAATCAACCATCCACCAAAAGGTGCAATGTACAGAGTCTGATCTAAATAAAATCTAAATCAGATATGGGTGAACAACTAGATCCTAAGGTAGGTTCTCTCCAGTTATGAACCAATGCAATATAACAATATGTGCTTCCAAAAATATAATGGTGGAACAGTCATCATGTATATGTTACCATAATCCCCAAATAGAGTAATAGAAAAAGAAACGGGCAAACGGGTCCCAAGACCAAAACCTGGAGAATTGAAAAGAATCATATTTGATGTGAGGTTTTGCCCTCTAAGCTCACTAAGATGGAAGTCTATTTTTGAACCTACTAGGACAATCCACTAGTGTAGTGGCACTGTCCCCATTATTCTGCATGTCCTTATGCCTGTATGGATTCTCTGCAGTGAATCCACTTCTTCAGTGGCTTTGTCTCTGTGTTGCATGCTTATGGTTCTTCTTGCCTGGAATTCCATACCAATGGCATCACCAGTCTAAGGGATTTGGCTTCATAGGACATTGCTCTGGTAGGGATTCTCTTTAATGGCCTTGGTTCCCTGTCTCAGTAGATATAGGACCACATATATGCCCTTAGCTTTGCTAAATACCATGCTTGCTCTAAGATAGCACACTTTTGTGATCTTTACTTCCAAGAGCCTTACCACATTCTCATAGTGAAGATCTGGGGGTAAAATCTCCTCATTCCTTCCCACTGGCAGGAAGAAAAAGATAGATTGAAATATACCCCAAACATTCTGTTTTTCTTAAAGTTTATGGTGTAAAAAAAACTAATTCACAAATGTCTAAAAAGTCTAAACCACTAATATATAGAGCCAAACTGACCTGGAGGAGGAAAATACCCAGTTGTCTGCTAATATTAGAGTTCTCCAGAAAAACATAACCAATAGGAGATGTGTATACAACATACACATATTCTATACAAATTTACTCTCTGTGTGTATGTGTGTGTGTGTGTGTGTATGTGTATATATATATATATATATATATATATATATATAAAGATAGATAAAAAATATATAAATATTTGGCTTACCCCTTTGTGGAGGCTGTTGTGAATTGTGCTGCTATAAACATTGATGTGGCTATGTTCCTGCAGTATGCTGATTTTAAGTCCTTTGGATATAGACCTAGGAGAGGGAAAGCTGGGTCAAATGGTAGCTCCATTCCAAATTTTCCAAGAAATCTTCATTCTGCTTTCCATATTGGTTGCACCAATTTACAGTCCCACCAGCAGTGTATGAGTGTACCTTTTTTCTCACATCCTTTCCAACACTTATTGTTGTTTGTCTTCATAATAGCCATCATTCTGACTGGAGCGAGATGAAATCTTAAAGTGGTTTTACTTGCATTTCTCTAATGTCTAGTGATGATGAGCATTTTTTCATATATCGTATTTTTTCAATATTTTTAATATATTGATTGATTATATATCATCTTCTGAGAAGTGTGTGTTCAGGTCCTTGGCCTATTTATTGATTGGGTTATTTGTTTTTTTTTTTAAGTTCAAAAAACAACATTTAATTGAAAATATCAATGCCAGTACAGATAGACTACGTCAGCAAAACAAAAAGACAAAACAGATTTAGAACATATATATGTTGTTTCAAAATCAGGAAGGTCAAAGTGAAATGGAGTAATTACTTGATTGTAGCATCAGCTGTGGAATTTTATAATCTGAGGGAGTGTACACGGACAGGAAATTAAATGATCAACAAAGTTATTATTGAGGCATTTTGCATTCTTTTTCATCCTCTTTGGTTTTTGGTATTTTGCATTTGTAGAATGCCTAAGAAGGAGCTGGATTTCAAGGGTTCAATAGCATTGTGTGGCTTTAGGACAGCATGGTTCTGAGGTGGAACTTATATCAATGATGATTTCCTGAAGGCTGAAAAAAAAGGGGTGAAACATGATACCTCTTACTGATATTTTCATCTAACATTGTAATGAAAGCCAACAATAAGAAATCAAAATAAAAAATAAGGGGAATAAAATAACTAATCAAAACTAAAAGTATCAGACTAAATATCTGTATAAAAAACTCAAGAGAGTCTTAAACAAAATATTATATTTAATTTAATAATATAGAAAAGTCATAGGTCATATAGAAAAAACAGTTGAATTTCCATACCACTTTTATAATTTTGAAAATACAATAAGAAAATGTATATTATTTATTATAGGAGTGTCCTGGGGAAGAGGAAGATAGTAATAAAAAATGTTCAAGCTGAACACAATGGTGCATGCCAGTAATATCACAAGCTCAGGAAATTGAGGCTGGAGGATGGTGAGTTCAAAACCAGCCCCAGCAAAAGCTAAGTGCTAAGCAACTCAGTGAGATCCTGTCTATAAATAAAATACCAAATAGGGCTGGGAATGTGGTCGAGTGCCTCTGAGTTCAATCGCCAGTACCAAAAAAAAAAAAAAAGGTTCAAATTATACATGGAGATAATTGCAAAACACTACTAAAATATAGAAAGAAAATATAAATTAAAATAAATTCTAATGAATAATTACACTTAATATCATAGAGATGCCAGTTGTTGCCAAAAGGACCAATGTACTTCATTCTATTTAGCAGTCTTAACCATCTTATACAACTTGACACCATAATCCTTTAACAAAAGGCCAAGAAAATGTGGAAGACAAAGAACAAGGGAAGGATAACTCATGTTTACACTATAGGAGTTAGAATAGTGCTTTTAGTCCTGTGGTGGACAAATAGAATAGTGGAGAAAGAAGAGTACACCCAAGCTGCCCTACAGGGCCTCCACTTGACAGATACAGCACTTCAATAGTGACAGAAAATCAGTGCAGTGTGCTGGCAAGATGTGTAATCTAACCCAATAGAAAACATTAAATAAAGTACTTCTTTATCTGATTTGTAAAGAAAAACATTCCCAGGTAGAATAAAGACCTAAATGCTAAAAGCAGAACCTTGAAGAATTTGTGAGCAAAATAGAAGAATTTCTTTATAACTGAGACCAGTAAAGGATTGTACACAAACTATAGAGAAAAGTCTTAAATATTTTGATAAAAAACTAAATTAACTGTTGTGAACTAAAAGCAAAGGAAAAAAAAGGAAAAATTATGACACAAACTGAAAAAAGACAGTAACACAAATACATAGTTATCAATAAATAAATTGATACAATTGAAAAACTTTGTCTATGAACCATAATAAAGGATTCCTGTAAGTCAGACATACTTGTACACACACACCCATGTTAAATATCTCAAAAAAATCGTAATGGGAAAACAGTGTAAATAGGAATTCATAGCAGTAGAATCCCAGTTGGTCAAGTTGCTAGAGGACATGCACCATGAGCTGAGGTTTAAAATGTTTAACCTGGATTTGGACACCTTGGCATCTTATCCATTGAGTGGACTTGCGACTGTATTCATTAGAGGTTACAGGAAGCTGGCTTTGAGGCAGAGTTGAAGATTAGGAATATGCTGTCAGCCGAAAGTTTGTGTACTCCCCCAAATCCCCATGTTGTAGTGCTTTCCACTATGTGACTGGGAATTTGGGAAATTATTGGGTCATGAGGGTAGAGTCCTCTTGGTGGGCGTAGTAGCCTTATCCAATATAGAAAAGTGCTGATCTCTCTTTACCATGTAAGAACAAAGCAAGGAGAAGGCTGCTTATGAAGGAGAAAGTGGCACTTCAGTCTGGATTTTCAACCTTCAGAACTGTGAAACTCATATCTGCTGCTTCAGTGCTCAGTAAATGGTACTCCATTCTAGCAGCCTGAGTGCAGGACAACATGGCATTATTGAGGACTGTCTGAAGGGTAGTCCCCTGCAGTGTACGGTCAAGCTAGCAGCTGCACAAGCCATTCACTGTGTAGGGGTTGGGGGATCACCTCCCATTGGTGGACCCAGTGCCACCTCACAGGGTAAAACACAGGACTGGATCTTGTCTCCACTTCCTGGAATTCTTTCAAAATAATGCCACCTATCCACATGTAAAGTGGGGCCCTTGATCAGGAAGAGGACAAGGGGCTTCAGCTGAGGCCTTAGTGTCTAAAATTGGTGGTGAATAATATGGAAGATACATTATCTTCTGTACTTTTTAATATGTGAACTATCACATTAAAAAGTTAATAAATGGTACCTGAGGGAGGGAGAAAAAAATGCAGGGAGAGCAGGGTTGGGGAAGAAAAAAGACCAGAGAGGACAATCAGGCCAGAAGGACCCATCAAGACAGGGGAGAAGAGATTCCAAGGGGCAGGAGGTGGGACTTTTTAAAAGAAAGTGAATAAAACAGCATATTCTAGAGATTTCTTTAGGGAATAGAAGTAAACACACATAAAAAATATTTTTTTTTTGATTCCAGCTGACTTAGCAGCATAATTCTAAGCTAAGGAGAATGGCTTCCACTCCTAAGCTGTGCAGGGGTCCCTGAAGGAAGTTTGTTGATGAATGTTAGATTTGTGGTGACCCAACCTTGAAAAATCAATAAAACCTTCTTTGATGCAATGCCAATAGCTTTAAAATGTTTGCTTTCAGCATCCATTGAGGTATGAATTTGATATTGGTTTAGCAACAAATAATTCACCAAATTTTGTCATAAGAATGGAAAGTAGCTGTTAAGCTCCTTTGAGGGTTCTCTGCGTTTTCTGTTTTTAATTGATTTTATTTTTTAAATACACCACAGTGGAATGCATTACAATTCTTATTATATACATAGAGCACAATATTTTCATATCTTTGTATATAAAGTATGTTCATGCCAATTCATGTCTTTATACATGTACTTTTATTTTGCTTTACAATTCTTATTATACATATATACTACAATTTTTCATATCTCTGTTTGTATATGAATATGTTGACACCCAATTTGAGTCTTCATTCATGTTCTTTGGATAATAATGTCTATCACATTCCACAATCCTTGCTAATCCCCTGCCCCCTCCCTTTCCCTCCCACCCCTCTGCCCTATCTAGAATTCATCTATTCCTCCCATGCTCCTCTTCCTACCCCACTATGAGTCAGCCTCCTAATATCAGAGAAAACATTCAGCATTTGTTTTTTGGGGATTGGCTAACTTCACTTAGCATTATATTCTCCAATGCTGTCTATTTATCTGCAAAGGCCATGATTTTATTCTCTTTTATTGCTGAGTTTTATTGCATCGTGTATATATATGCCACATTTTTTTAAACTGTAAATTTTTTCATCCACTGAAGGGCATCTAGGTTGGCTTCACAGTTTAGGTATTGTGAATTGTGCTACTATAAACATTGATATGGATTTGTCCCTGTAGTATGCTGTTTTTAAGTCTTTTGGGTATAGTCTCAGAAGAAGGAATAGCTGGGTCAAATGGTGGTTCCATTTCCAGATTTCCATATTGGCTGCGCCAATTTGCAGTTGTACCAGCAATGTAGGAGTGTACATTTTCCCCCACATCCTCGCCAACACTTATTGTTGTTTGTCTTCATAATAGCTGCCTTCTGACTGGAGTGAGATGATATCTTAGAGTAGTTTGATTTGCATTTCTCTGATTACCAGAGAAGATGAGCATTTTTTTCATATATTTGTTGATTGATTGTATATCCTCTTCTGAGAAGTGTCTGTTCAGGTCCTTGGCCCATTTGTTGATTGGGTTATTTGTTTTTTCAGTCCTTAGCTTTCTGAGTTCTTTATATACACTAGAGATTAGTACTCTGTCTGAAGTGTGAGGGGTAAAAATTTGCTCCCAGGATGTAGGCTCTCTGTTCACTTCACGGATTATTTATTTTGCTGAGAAGAAACTTTTTAAATTGAGTCCATCCCATTTATTGATTTTAATTCTTGCACTATAGGAGTCTTATTAAGGAAGTTGGGACCTAATCCCACACGATGGAGATTAGGGCCTACTTTTTCTTCTATTAGACACAGAGTCTCTGGTTTCATTCCTAGGTCTTTGATACATTTTGAGTTAAGTTTTGTGCACGGTGAGAGTTATGGGTTTAATTTCATTTTGATGCATATGGATTTCCAGTTTTCCTAGCAGCAGTTGTTGAAGATGCTATCTTTTCTCCAGTGCATGTTTTTGGCACCTTTGTCTAATAAAAGATAATTGTAATTTTGTGGGTTAGTCTCTGTGTCCTCTATTCTGTACTACCAGTCTGTTTTGGTGCCAATGTTCTCTGAGGTTTTACACAATCTCTTAGTAATCATGGCTGTCTCAATTTAATGGAGAGCTTCCATCTTCTGAAGTAGCATACTCTGGAAAATCCAAATATGAATCATATATAAACCCAGTTGAAAAAATATGACTAATTAAAGATGCCATAAGTTTCAAAATGTTACCATGTTTAATATGAATTATTTCTTTAAAAATACTTAAAGTGTGCCCTAGTTCCATTACAGAACTTATGTCTAATTTGGCCTTAAGTGTTAGAAAGGTCATGTTTTATATCACATCTGGGCCGCTTCTATAAAAACAATGTCTTGTAGGGTATACATTCTTTTTTTACCCTGATAACAATCCGGTATTGACTCTATTATTGAGCAGTGCTTTTTCATGAAATATATAAAAGAGTGACTCTGTTGAGCTTGGCCTGACTTAATGAACTGCATTGCCATGCAGGAAAGGTTTTGAAACCGACCAACATATTTCTCCTTCTGATTGGGTCTCCTGACTGGGTAAGACTTAATGTAACTCATGGAGCCTGTTTGCCTTTCTTCCTATATATAGTGTCATGCATATGACATTCAATGTCAACAAATCCCATTTCAGAATGGGGTCTCTACTATGAGATGGGAAATGACTAAAGGAAACAGTTTACTCTGCTCATGATTTTCATGTTATCCTCCCCCATTATGTGCAGTTTTAAATGATGGCTTTGTTAAAAATTTTCTTCACCTTAAAAAACTGAAAATAGTCTTCATAATTATCACTTAATTCATCTAGGTTATCAATGATTGTGCTGTATAATTACACAGTGAATAAAATGACTAAACTTTCACAATCTAGTGAGGAAGAAATTATTATTTGACAGTAGAGCTGAATCAAGTAACTTGATTGAGGTCACACAGATAAAAAATGGTGGTACTATTGTTTGAATCTGGGTTTTTCACATTCAAAGTTAAACACAGCTACAATTTGTTTTTTAATTGGACTTGAATCACTTTACTTTAATCACTCTAGCAAGAGGCATTTTTTTTTAAATTGACAATTATTTTTAAATTGTTTTGTGTTATAATTTCAGAAGTAGAAATGGGTTTATTTGCTTGCTGTATTGAGATTCCAAAAGAAACAAGATTAATCACTGGATCCTTTAAGCAGAAAATTATTTCTATCAAACTGACAAATAGAATAGATTTTAAATGCAAGATGTTTATTAAAAATAAATAATAAAATTAACCTGGTAACATATGAAGAGCATTGTGTTGGTCCACACACTGGAAGGTAAACAAAACATCCATGTTATCTTTGAGATAGAAATTTGATTTCACTTCTATTACAATGAATCCATTAATACAAGCTAACTGAACAAGAAAAGGCCTTTTTTAAGACTACATTTAGAAGATTATTACTATTTTCCCTTTTTGCTTAAATCTGAATAAGCTTCTTTCATTAATTCTTCTGTTCAGTCATAAATCTATAGTCTACATATACCTAGATCCACCTACTAGCTTAAGAAAATTCTATCACCAGTACTACATTCTTGCTCTAACAACCCTGGTGTTGTTTCTGTGAGATCAGAGGATATTACTGCATTCAAGTTCTACAAATAAGTGGAAAGCACAGTGATAGAATGATTCCGATGTCCTGAGATGCTCATTCATGCAGAAAGCATATGACAAAAAGGAGGGGCAGATCTCCTCCAGGAGTAAAGGGGAAGAAATTTCCCTAAAAGTGATGCAGATGAGGAAGTCCCAACCTAGTAGCTGTGGCTTAGGGGCCACCTACAAATGAAGGGTTGGTTCCTGAATGCAGTATGAGAATGAGGTTATCCTGCAAAATCAAGTAAGAAATAATTTACATTTTATTCTAAAAGTTTTTAAGAAATATTAATCTCAATAGCTATTATTTTAAAATAATAAATAACAGAAATATTTAGTCTTAGTCTTGTGTTTCTTTTTAATTCCCACTTTATGAAAGTGTTCTGGGTGCTAAATTGACCATAAAGTCAATACTTACATAAAAAAAAAGAAATTGAAGTGGGCCACTATTTAATTAACTAACTCTATTCCACATGGGAATATTCTGTTGAATAACTTAAATTACAAATAATTTACTTCTCCCTGAAGCATAAGTTTTACTTCTCTAAATGTTACATTTTCAGATCACTTTCAAAGATGTCCATTAAAAACAAAACAAAAACCAAAAAAGAATGCAGAATAAATTGTTTCTTTCACATTTTCCATAAATACTTTTCAGAACACACTAATCATTAATGTCAAAACTGGCCTCATAACAGGATCTATCCCAAGTGCAATATTTTAACTTTTGAACGGCGAATAAAAGATGATAAATAAGACACCAGCTATTGAAGAATTAAATTCTTTCTTGAAATCTTCATAGCCACATGATTATCTAATAGGAGGAAATTATGAGTCAAAAAGGAATTTCCATTATTTACTATAATATTGATGACTGGCAGAGAAAAGCTTTAAAGTTGCAGTAGTTGAAGGTTGTGAATATCAGTCCACAGCAAGTGAGAAACAGGTAAATAATAGATAAATTAGGGGATAAACTATACTTGTTTCTGTTTCTAAAAACATTGTGTAAAAAGCATGCTCCTGTAAAATCTTGTTAGTTTATTGCATTAAAATATATAGTGACATTTTATACAACAAAATACTTGTAAAATATTTGACTGTTTTTCCTTTATATAAATGACTATAATAGTTAGAATTATCTTTTTAAAAATCACTTTGTTTATGTTTAAGGTGTGATTTCTTCCCATTATATTGTGTACATCAGTATTTTTAAACATATTTTTCATTAATTAATGAAAATAGAGTCTATGATAATGTAAGAAAACAAGTTATAGCCTTCTTGGAACAATCTGGAATGTCAATAAAATCAGCACACAATAAAGATAGTTGCATTCCCATGTTAATTGCAGCACTCTTCACAATAGCTGAGACATGGAATCAACCTTGGTACCCATCAGCAAGTGACTATACAATGAACATATATCATGCATTTTTACAATGGAATATTGCCCAATTATTAAGAAAATGAAATCCTTTCATTTGCAGCAAAATGGATGGATGGAACTAGATGGCAATACATGTGAAATAAGCAAAATACATAAAGACAAGTAGTTCATGTTCTGTCTCATATGTGGCAATTAAGGAGTCAACCAGAATGTAGAATAGTAATTATTGGAGGTTGGGTAGGGAGCAGAGGAGGGTGGATAAAGGGAGCCTGAATTTGATTGGTGCATACTGTATGCATGTATTAATTTGTTTCCACTGAATAAAACTGAACTTCTATTACAATGAATCCATTAATAAAAGTTAATTAGAAATAAAATGTGTACTGGGAAATTCAGTAGTTATTCTTCTCTACTTAAGTTCTACATTTGTTTTTCTTTTTAGTAGATCAATATAAAATTAAATATTTACATCAGATAATGAATCAAAAATGTATTGTTGCTGTTGTCTATAATTGGCTACTTTTGGTCTTCCCAGTGAATGGGCTGTGCTCTAGAACTGCATGTCTTTCAGAAATTAATAATCCACCTTTCCTGTGTCATGGTTTGACTGAAGCAAGAATTTCACAATATGTCAGAAAAAAATCTTACTTTCCTTATCAGTACCATGGCATCCATAGTTCAGTTTTGATTAGAAAATAATGCCCATATTTACTAATTTGGTGGAAAGCAATTAATACTATTACATGTAAAAGTGGTAAAATTGCAGTTAATCTATGTGCACAGACAAATATATATTGACAAATACCATCATGTATAGCTATAATGCACCAATAAAAAATGAGGAGAAAAAAAGGTCAACGTTTGTGTTTTGTTAATAGTAGCACATTGCTCTTTATGTTATTTTGTGGTGAACATGAACCTCATTTCTGAATTGTAATGGAAATTTATGCCTCTCTATAGATATCTCATGGGTTTAGCTTATCATTCAAAGAGTAATCCTGATTAAAGTCTAAAGTTAAGGTTTTTATCTGCAGGACAGGGATTTGAGAAACAGGGATTTGATAACTTCAATCCAGGTTCATGACTTTGGTGGCCTCAGCTCATAAGTAAGAGAAATTTAACTCTAGGTATACTAAAAAATAATTTGTTTCCACTGAATAAAACTGAACTTTTATTACTTATACATTATTTATGCAAAATAATTATATTTATACAAAAGCATCTGCTCATTTTCAGGCTGATACATTTTTCTGAGATAGAAGAATGCTCATTACTTTATGGCTGGTACATTCACTAGAGCCTAGAGCACATGGAGTGTACCAAGTGTACAATAACCTGGAATATGACTGCCAATGCTGTAGATATCACACACTCTAGGTATTATACAACCCAGGGGTTTATCTAATATGACTAGCTTAGCAAGAGACAAAACAAGGGAGTGTTTCTCTAGCCTGTTTTCTAAGCACTTGAGCATATCATGTATGTCTTTTAGCTCAAGGCCACTCAATATCCTCCAGAAAATTGCTCAACAATTATTCTTCACAGGTAATCTCCATACAGTGCCCTTGAAATATTTATTGAATTTGCTGCATAAGAGGGGCCCCCATCAGTTCCAGCTTTCATTTTATTCCTTTAATGTTTCTGCCCCCAGGTCTGTTTACTCTCCTCAACATAATTTGCAAATACTCTTGTAAAATGTTTCATACAAAATTTCTATGATTCCTTGGGCTTGTTTTAAAGTCAACTTGGATGAACATGGGACACTTTACCTGAAAAAAAGTACTGGTTCCCCTTCTGCCCCCAGCCCCTACAGAAGAATACAAGTATTTTTATTATGATGAGCTTCCTTGAATGTGGACTTTTCATTCAACATTTAGAGCATTCTCTCAATACTCTTTGTATGTATACTTGAAAATAATAAATAGTTTCTTTCATTTCACAAACTGGTTTTTGAGGTGAGGGACACAGAGTAGAGAGAAAAGTTTTCTCAAAAAGACACCATCATTTTCTATTTTGAGTTTATCTCAATTACTATTTCACTTTGACACAAGAGGAATGAAGACACAGAGAGCTCCATAAGTATTTCCACTAATAAAATCCCGTCCATGTGTCTTTTTTTTAATTTATGGGAGCTAACCAAGAAAAAAAAATGAGTAAGTTCATTAGGAAATATAAAATGTAAAATTAATAGTCTCACTGAGTGTCAAAACTTCAATCAAACTTTTCTGTGCTGGCCTCTTAAGTGTAAGTACCTTTCTTAAACATCTTCATCTTAGTATGCTTAAATATGAAAGTAAAATTGTTTTTCTCTCTCCTCTCTTATTTCTCTCCTTTGATTATAAATACATATTTGACACAATGGTTTTTCATGGCACTATTTTTCTTAATCTCTAAAGTCAAATCTTTGCAATACTGCTCTAGAATGGAGTCTGTTATCCCTGAGAACTATTATGTAGGGTTAAGCATTATAATTTTCTACCTGATTCCTCCTCCAGGACACCCTGACATTAGAAAATAACTTCACCCACCAAGATCGTCATTCATTTAAGTACTTGGCAGGCCATAGACAACTGACACTGCTTGGAAGGTCCACTAACTGGGAATGTACCAAGTATCCTAAATCAGAATTTCTGGGGGGACCACACTGTAGTTATTTTATGACTCACAATGTTTAGGTTTACTACCTATCCCTAAGATTTTCTATGCAAGTGCCATTTATATATGGGCAAGACAATATGTGTATTTCTATGTACTGCAAATTACATGATTGCAAAAATGAAAAAAAAATATTTGATTCAAAATTCTGTGGAAACTGACATTCATAAAATGCTAAGTTTTCTTGAGACAAGAGTCTCAAACAGCAAGAGTTTAGAATAATACAGAGTTTGTTCAAATCTCAACTCTCTTATTTCCTTGCTGCATGTCCCTGAATAAAACACTTGACCTCTTTTTGCTTCACTTTTCTCATCTGAAAATTGGAAAAATAGTAGGGTACCTTGTGGCACACCTGTAATTTCAGTGGCTTATGGAGCTCAAGCAGGAGGACTACAAGTCCAAGGCTAGCCTCAGCAACATAGTGAGGCCGTAAACAACTTTATGAGACCCTGCCTCAAAATAAAAAGTAAAAAGGGTCTGGGGATGTGGCTCTGTGGTAAAGCGCCCTGTGTTCAATCCTCGGTACCTAAGTAAATAAATAAATAGATAAATAAATAAATAAATATAAAAGAAAGAAAGGGGGGAAATGGAGATGATATTATATTACTTTCCCATAGAAAAACTACAGAAGGATAAGAGAGATCAACTTCCTCCATCAAGCCTTTTTATAAAGCCACAGATTTTGGAGTGGACCATAGTGATACAGTAATCACATATGGTATTTATACAACTCTTATAAACACATGCATAATATTCATTACTATACTTACTAAGCAAATGTTTATTAGATAGATTTCTGGATTCCATGTTACATATAAAAGAATAAGTGTTGTCTCTGTAGTCCTTTTGAGAGAGCTTGCATAAGCTGATGTCATGTAGCTTTAAGGGATTTAGTAGGTGGCCATCAGTAATCTTGATTAGAGAGTTTTAGTAGAGTATTAAAGTCCAAAATCATACCAGAATTAATTTACACTGAATGGGAGGTGAAAAAGCAGAAAATTTCAGGGGAAACATTTTTTTCTTCCCCACACCTACACTGAAATGGGTTTTGTTTCCCTAGAAAGCAAAGCAGAAAAATGCAACAGTAGCTGGAGGAGGAGAGTTGGTGCTGAGGAACTCCTAGATTGTGTGAGGGCTGTTGTGGGTTTGGTTTCACTTTAAAAGATAAATACTGAGTGGTGTTTCTGGACATTATTATTCTATTGATTGACAACCTTCTGCAATGCTGGCCCTGAGCCACACTCCAGTTTACTGAGTCAAGGAATTGGGACCCAGAAATCTATTTTTATAACAAGCTTCTCTGGTGACACATGTGAACAGTACAGTTTACTTATTTATTTACTTGTTTACTTATTTAAATAGTACAATTATTTTTTATCTTATAATACCAAGTGCACAATTTGAACTACCTATTTTTCATATCAATATTCAAAATAATCACCATAAAAATTTGACTCTTATTGCATCTGGAGGGCTTTTAGCCAGAAAGGGGGGATGCTTATAGATTTAGGTGGAAATAGCATGTCACTTTACTCTTTTTCCAGTAATGCGCTCAACACCAGCACTGGGTGGAGGGCAGATGAGATGCAATCAGTAGCTCAACTCTGAATGTGTTCTGATTGCGAATGTTACAGTTGTGTTTTTGTACCTTAGGTACATTACAATATTGTACACATTTAAAAACAATGCTAGAGAAAACATGCGACAGGAAATGTAAAAGTATTACCAGTTCAAAACCAAAGTAAATGTTTTATAGTATGCAGAAATTTATACATGGTTTTTAAATTTTCAAAACATAAATATTTTGTGTTTTTGCCAAAAAATCAGCTACATGTCCATCATTCACTCACTTCTTCCCAATGAAATATCAATGACTAATCTAAAGGTTTATAGTTTTTAATAAAAATGAATTTTCATGTATGAATGAGGAAAAGTTTGATCTGATTCTTTAAACTGTTCTTCAGTTTCCCATCCCTCCAGTTCCCCCTTCAATCTCCTTCCTCTATTCCACTGATCTCTCTTGTATCATAATTTTTTCATTAACATCCCCCAGCTTATTTTAGTGTACCTTCTGCATATCAGAGAAAACTTTCCACTCTTCTTTTCTGGGTCTGGCTTACTGCTTAGCATGCTCTTCAAGGGGTGGCTCTATGGGCTAGAGTGGAAATGGGTGGTGTTGCGCCTTGTGGCCCAGCCTGTCATGTAGGTGCTGGCCAGGGCCCAGGGGAGTCAGGTTGCATGGACCTGTCTTTGGGTCCCAACCACCTACATGACATCATTTTAGTGGTGAAGGGTACTGAGCGAGGCCAGAAGGAAATGTTCAGGTCAAGTGCAACCATTCTCTTGCTTACTTTTGCAAAATGTATTAGCATACATTTGAACCAATAGCATTGCTACTTTTTCCTAACCCTGATTTGCATAAATTTGGACCAATAGCATTGCTATTTTTTTTCAAAGTCTTATTAGCATGAGTTTGGACCAATAGCTTAACCCCTAGTAGAGACTTCTTAAGCGGCAAACTACTATGGAGTTGTAGTAGATGTGCTATGTCCTTTAGATTCAGAAAGCAGGAGCCCTGGTAGAAGAAATTGGCTGTGAGTTTCTGCAGTCTGCTAGAACCCTAACGGGCAAAGCCTACTAGTAGGAGCTGCTTGTCTGCAGAGGACTGCTGTTTGCATGAAACCCATTCTCCAGTAGAAGCAAGAAACTGTACTTTTACTACAGGGACCTTCTAGAAAGGTATGTGTACTTATTCATATATATCAATAAGAATGAGATTTTTTGATATGGATTGTTAAATGATGAAGTGTTAAAAATGATGCCTGAATCTACTTTTCATGGAATAATGAATCATTTTATAGTAGAGCTTAGGATAGGTTGCATGCTTCAGAGTAGAACACAGATTCATTGGTTTGGTATTCTCTTTCCTGGTAAAAGAAACCATATTTGAAAGGGCCACATCATTAACCTGACCTAAGAAAGGTAACAAATTCAGAAAATGGGTTCTTTGGCAGCAGTGTATCAGTTGTAGTTCCTCTGGGTACTCGATTGTTCAATATCCTTCAAACATCATCCATCTGTGGCTTATTTATCTTATTTGTTAAAGGTTACTGGAGTTGAAGGAAGTGTTTCAGTTTGAAATGACAGCACATGTAATGAAATGATAAGTGTTGAGATCTATAATATTTTAATTATAAGAAAACCTCTGTGCATACCACCTATGTTGCTTTCACTTGAGAGGAACCTTCTGTGTGACATCTCAGTCACTACCCATCCTCCTGCTTGGGAAAAGATTATTTTTATTATTTTATAATTGCTTTTATTATGCAGTAATTCTTCTGGCTTGAACTGAAAATATGTCCTTTTTATGGGCCATCTACCTTTAAAGCTACATTTGCAAACACTCTCTATGGTGAGATGGTCATTTATTTCCATTAATTTTGTATTTGTTTCACTGCCTTGATATGCTATTTTTAAAGCTACATTATATTGCTGATGAAAATTTGCATTATCAGTTTTTGAGTTTCAAAGATAAATCTGAAATGTACTTTTTGGTGCACATGTGAATTCATTTCACATAGTGAAATTGCTGGGTCGTAAGCATACCTATGTTGAAATTTAGTAGACACATTCAAAGTCTTTTCCATAGGAAATTTTGCTTGCTCAGTCTTTACTTCTTTCCCTTAAATGAAGTGTCCTCTTATCTCAGTATCACCTGAAAAAAAATTAGTCATCTTGATAAGCAATAATTATATTTCATTATGTTAGTTTTCACTTAGTTGACAACTAATCTCAACATTTTTTCATGTTTTTCTTTCATTTGCATATCCAGTTTGGGAAGGGCATCTCAGTATTTAATTGACTATCTCCTTCTTAGACTTTGTGATAATTCTTAAAACAATTATAATTATTTAATTATTGATGATATGAACTATTTGTTAATATTAAGTTAATTAATGTTCAGTTAATTATCTGTAAAGGACAGTTTTTTTTCCTATGTGGATGTATTGCATATATACAATACCCTTTGCTAATTTTTTATGATGAGTTGCAACAAGTCATTCAAAAACAATGGCAGTTGTATTTCTTTGAATATAATGATTACACCTTTGGTGGTTTTTGTGGTTTTATTTTAATGTCATGTGGATACGTATGGATCATTTAATCTATTTATTGATGACTTTAGTATTTTAATTAACCTTGTTTTTATGCAGTAATGCTTTTTGGTGTAATTCTAATTTATAAATTAATATAGCTATACTAAGGTTCTTTTGGTTACAGTGTTCTGGTATTTGAGTATAGATGGTCACTAAAACTATCCATAATGTAATAAATAATTTCATAAGGTACAATTTTAATATTATTTCTCTTTGTTCCATCCATTCTCTTCACCATTTTCTTTTCTATTGTCTTTCTTTGGTATTTTCCTTTATGTTGTGTTCAGTTTTCTGCTCAGAGAACACATCAGAATCAGTTTTTCATAGAGGTGATTGAATTATCAAATAAGGTTCTCATGAGTAAGAGATGCCTTTCCTGACCAATATTTGATAATAATTCAAAATAAAAAGAGATCTCGTGACACATGGTAGTCAGGTATATGTCCAGGCCATTCCTTCCTTTCTAGGACCTTGGTCTCCATTATGTGGGTCACCATAGAAGTGAGGAAGTATATTTTCTGCCTCTGTCCTTAAGAGGCTGCAGCAAGCACTAGCTGTCAGATTGTGAGCTTGTATTTTTTAGTCTGTGACATAAATTTTTGCAGGAAGCAGAAATGATGAGTTTATCTTAGTACTCTTGTCTTTCTCTTCCAATTTTGTATCCTGAGTCCTGGTTACATTGTTTACTCTCCAGTGCCTTCATGGATTACATTCACAAATTATGTTTTGTTTTTTTTTTAATAGTTAAACAGATTAGAAAAGTTAGATCCTGGTATTCCTTTAAGGCCAGAAGTTAAATTTGTGTGACTTCATTTTAACTTTCTTTTTTTAATATGAATGTTTTATAATGAAAAATATGCCATCACTGTTCTGCTTTTTGTTTATATATATGAAAGATTTTTCTCTAGCTCTATCACTTCCACAGGAGTGAGATGAATATAATAACTATATCTGTCAGTGTTAGGATAATAGGAGTGAATATATCTGAAGTACCCAGAACAGATTCTGATTCTTTGTAGTCATTCAGTTGTTGTATTGTAATTGTTATTTTCTTCATACTCAAGTCTCAATGAAGACATAAAGGAAATTCTCAAGATGTATGTAAAGATCCTTAAGGAGTCTAAAGTGCTTGATATAGCAGAAAAACTAGAACCTTCAAAAATAATTTCTTTGGGAGAAAGTTTTAGACAACCCCCAAAATGTGGGGGTATGACATAATCTAATGATTCAGAGAATGTTATGAATTAAAAATTCTTATATGTTGCTTAAGGAATTTTAAATTAGAAATATAATTTTGAAGGTAAATTTAATAAGGCTTATTGAAAATATTACAATGTAGCTTTTATAAAAATTTAGAACAAGTTATAATTAATTTTGATTGTAAAATGCAATAATAGATGTGTAAGAAGTAGTAAATATTTAATACAAGTGAGGAAAACATTAAGAGAAGCCACTAATCTTCAATGTAGGTATACATTCATTTGCTTGATATAAAATATTGGAAAGTTTCTCGTGTGTCTACTGGAGATAGAATAGATCCTATATTTGAGTGATGAATAAGAATTAAGTGGTATTTGAACAAAAATCAAATTATGTCAGGAACAAAATCAAATTATGTCAGGAACTTATCAGTCTTTGAGAAGAAGGAAAAAGATCTGACTTGAGTTCTTACAGTGCATTGAAGATATCAGAGCTGAACATGAATACCCTTTTGTTGTAAGGTATAGTCAAAAGATACATAAAATTACTAAGTGAAAAAAAGGATAATAATAAAATAAAATACACTTCTCTGTAAAATACTCAAACCATTTCTAAATAAAGAATATCAAATCAAACTTTTATGCATTAGAAAATTGCTATTTCATTAGATCAATGTGTTTTTTTGAATATTTACTTATATAAATTGATGCTATACTTAATACATGGACTCAATTAGATCAGCTTTTTATATATGTGTACAATGTGTTCTTTTATGTGGGGCATCTGCCCTCCCACCCAGTGCTTTCTAGCACTAGGAATTTGGTAGCCTTCACCTGTTGACTGCCTCTTCCCTGCCTTTCAAATTACAAT
Source organism: Marmota marmota marmota (assembly GCF_001458135.2). NCBI lineage: Eukaryota > Metazoa > Chordata > Mammalia > Rodentia > Sciuridae > Marmota > Marmota marmota. The sequence continues at coordinate 87,741 of NW_026000023.1, forward strand.
TCCTAGAATGCATATAAGGAGTCATTAATATGCTTCTTGGCATTACTGGTAAAGAATTTTATTGGAAAAGGCCAATCATTGCTGCTCTTAGAGAAACACCATTTTTAGTGTAGTATAAATAGGGAAAGATCAGAAAGGAAGAGGGACAGATGTTCAGAAAGTTTAGGAAAGAATGTGGACTGGTGGGATGGACAGATCACTCAGTGTTGTCTCTTCTTTCATGGCATGGCTGCGAATGTGAACATCTGCTTATCCATATGACTGCAAAAATTTGAATACATTTAATACTTTCTGAAGAATTTAGAACCAAACCTGACAACTTGTATGTTATTCCACCCAAGGTGACAATCCACTTGCTTCTCCACTCCTTAGTATTTAGTGGGAGGAGAGAGGCAATGGCTGATGGCTGATTTTAGTCATTGTTCTGCTTGGGAACTAGCCAGAGAAGAGACAGAGAATATGGAGATTTTTAGGTAAATGGTATTTTTTATTTGGTATTTATTTATTTATTTTTGCAGTAAATCTTTGTACTAAGAACTATGGCTATTTCTCTGTTGACCAAGGTGGACATTTCATCCCAGGTATTTGAAATAGTAGATGCCAATCCTGTATGTTGTCTAAGTTGAAATTGGTAGTGAGAACAAAATTAATGAATCCAGTTCTTGAAAGAGATCCTTGATATTTGCTCATATATTCTGTAATAAAAAAAATAAAAGTCTGGCTTTTTCCCCCTAGAGTATATGATGCTTTAGGTTCTGGGACTTTTAAGTTCAGATTCCTGGGGTGTTTTTGTCTAATATATTAAGAGTTGGACTCTTAAGAAGAACTAATATCCATTGAGCCCCTATGGTATTACAAAACAATTTTTTTTATTTCCACAGTGCCATCCTGTTTCTTCTTCTTGTAGATATGGCGAGATGTTTCTATAAGTACATGTACATTAACTACCATTATCTATTTATTTATTTATGTGTGTGTATAAATGTATATAGAGAGAATACGGAGATACACACTATGTGTCTTATGTTTTTTTTAAGTTTGTTGTTTGTTTGTTTGTTTTTTTGCTTTCCACATTTTTTACTGGTGCATTATACTTGTATACAATGCTGGGATATGTTGATACATATTCATACATGCACCCAATATGACAATATAATTTTCCCTCCCAGTGAAGATTTGTAACCTTTTCACAGTGGGAAATTTTCTGTATCATATCTTTGGAAGTATATTTCTAAATAAGTACATCCTTTTTCTATAAAATTAACATTTTCCCCCAATTTTCTTGTAACCTTTTCTCTTTCATACCTAATTTTTCTGTTAAGTATCTTTGGTTTTCTTGCTTCTCTTTTTTCCAAGTTGATGAAAGGGTTTTGAGATTGTAACTATGTAAAGTTTCTTTCACCAACTCAAAAATCTGTGGATACATTAATGTACTAATAAAGGGCATAAAAACATTACTTTTAAAAACTGTGTCACTATATTTCAGCCCCAATATGTGCAGCCCAATGCTGTGATTTAGCAACAATATGGCACTGGATGTTTTGGAAAATTTTTCTTTTTTCCTTTATAGTGAAACTTTTAAATTTAAGTGATTAGCCAATAGTCTTAAATTGTTGTTGAAAATTTTTAATTTTATGTAGTTATCCATGTTGACTTTATAGTCCAAATTTTTAATTATGCTTGAAATTGTCTTTTGAGGTTACTAATTTTCAATAGTACAAAGGCCTAAAATCATGCCCTGGTCTGTTTCTACAGATGGTTTAACTGTTTGTGTGTTTTGGTATTTCCTCATTATCATTAAAGAATCATGTATTTAACAAATTTGAAAATTAGGAAAATTTTTCCATTCAGCTAATGCCAGGCACTGTCTTTGACCTATAATATGATGGCTGTAACTAACTGTGATGTATGTGCATAGCCATCATTGGCCTCAGTAATCATATAATTGTTTGTAGTTAGCTTCTTATAGGTCATGAGAAATGATGGCTGACATAGTAAAAGGCACTTAAAAACTGTGATGATTACTACAACAGGATCTATTCTTTTACATTCTTTTTTTGATTCAACAAGCCTAAGTGTGTTTTTGAATAATAATAACCCTTTCAATTTTTTTTTTAAAGAGAGAGATGGGGAGAGAGAGAGAGAGAGAGAGAGAGAGAGAGAGAGAGAGAGATTTTTAATGTTTATTTTTCAGTTATCAGCAGACACAACATCTTTGTTTGTATGTGGTGCTGAGGATCGAACCCGGGCCGCACACATGCCAGGCGAGCGCGATACTGCTTGAGCCACATCCCCAGCCCAACCCTTTCAAATTTGACATTTGTTTTAAAAATTAAAAAGATTAAGATAAAAGTGACAATTTGAAACAGGTTTATCATTGAAACACATCCCAGCAACATCTAGAAATTTACTCATCAAATTCAGAAAATTTCAAAGACTAAGGATTCCTGAAAAGTTAAAAAAATAATGAGTTCCCAAAAGACTGAGACAAAATGCATAAGGAACATGCTACATAAAACACCTTTTAAGTCTTTATTATGTAATTATCTATAAAAAATCCTCAGGACCTGGAGAAATTGAATATGTTTCTTTCTTTTCCTTCAACTCCCCAACTTCTTCTTGAATGTTGAATTACATTCAAACTTTAGGAAGATTCCTTAATATTCTGCTGGGTTTTATAGATTCTTGAGTAGTTTCCTTCTCTTTTTGTTCCATTTTAAGTAAATGCATTTCAAAAAAAATATTACTTTCTCTGCTCACCACACATTACTTGATATTTTATTTTATTTTATTTTTACTGGCAGTGTTTTCTTCAATTGACTTTAAAAAAAAATAAATGACAGCCGAATACATTACAATTCTTATTACATGTATACAGCACAATTTTTCATACCTCTGGTTGTATAAGGTATGTTGACATCAATTCGTGTCTTCATACATGTACTTTGAATAATGATGTCTATCACATTCCAACATTGTTGCTAATCCCCTGCCCCATCCCTTTCCCTCTCACCCCTCTGTTCTATCTATATTTCATCTATTCCTCCCATGCTCCTCTCCCTACCCCACTATGAGTCAGCCTCCTTATATCAGAGAAAACATTCAGCATTTGTTTTATGGGGATTGGCTAACTTCACTTAGAATTATCTTCTCCAATGCCATCCATTTACCTGCAAATGCCATGATTTTGTTCTTTTTTATTGCTGAATAATATTCCATTGTGTGTATATGCCACATCTTCTTTATCCATTCATCTACTGAAAGGCATCTAGGTTGGCTCCACAGTTTAGCTATTGTAAATTGTGCTGCTGTAAACATTGATGTGGCTGTGTCCCTGTAATATGCTGTTTTTAAGCCCTTTGGGTATAGACCGAAGAGAGGGATAGCTGGGTCAAATGATGGTTCCATTCCCAGATTTCAAGGAATCCATACTGCTTTCCATATTGGCTGCAATTGGTAGAATGCTTCCCTTTCATGCACAAGGCCCTGGCTTAATCCCCAGCACCAAAAAACAAAAACAAAAAATAATATTTGATAATTTAATGCTCAGTTTGTAGTTGAGATTTTATACTTGCCCACACTTAGTTGATGAATAAAACCAGTACTGCTGAATGTAGTTAAATAAGTAAAAGGCTAGTTTCTCCTTCAGGGTTCTTGTTTAAAGACAGGAATAGCTGGATAGGTTTATTTACATCCTTGACATGACATGATTGGCAGGAATCAACAAGTGATAGGGGTAACAAAGCCACACACTAGCATACTGTGTAGGTAAAAAGATTATTACAAAATTGAGTCAAATTATTAAATTATTGGTTTTTCTCTTAAAATAAGTATCTGTCATAATATTGGGGCAACAGGGGGTTCTAAGGCTTTTAAAACATATGTAAAACATTTGTAATATGGATTTGAACAAAGATAGTTTTCCTTTAAGGCTTGAGTACATTTTACAAGCAAAGAGATGTTAACATTAACATTGAACTTATAATAATATAAGTTCTTAATCCCCTAATTTTATTTTCCTCATTTTAAACACAGATGCAGCAGCATTTAATTAGAAAATGACAATTGGTCCATACACGAAGAATAAAGTTTAGTATCTTTTACAAGAGTAATTTTACAAGTCAGGAAGTTATCTAGTAGTGTAGATAAAATATTTTATACAAAACTTTATATAGATGATAATATTTAGGTGATAATATTTTAGTGGTTTTTGTGAGTGTACATGCTTCATTCTGGTTGTCAAATAACATTTAAAATTTAAATTGTGTAGTTTTTCTTATTCTACGTTGTGATTGTTAATTTGTCAATATGGGTAGGATGTGATACCCAATGTTTTGTAGAACCAGAGTCTAAATGTTGCTCTGTAGATATGAAAAGATGTGACTAGTATGTAAATCAGTTGACTTTGAGTCAAGCAACTGCCCATAATGTAAGTGGGACTCTCTAGGTATTTTTTTTAGTTGTAGTTGGACACAATACCTTATTTTATTTATTTATTTTTTTGAATCGTTAAGAATTTAACCCAGAGCCTCACATGTGGTAGGAGAAATCCCAGCCCACTCTGTAGGTATTGGGACTGTGGAAATGTACAGGGAGGCATTCCTCTGGTAAGCAAAATCCTGGGGGGTGGGGGGTGGTAACTGGCACTCTGTTTCCCACACATGGAATGCTTGGCAGTTTCTCTTTGAAGCTAGTAAGAAAATTAATAGAGGTGTAGTATATAGTTGCAATTGTAATGTCCTTCAAGAACAGTCTCTGTGAGCTCAGATATCCAGCACCTGGGATCAAAGTAATATTAAATAATAATGTAGTCATGGCACTAATGACCTAATGTAACTTTTTGGTAATAAATAATCACAGCTGCTTGGAGGGGAAGCCACTCTTTCTTTTCTTGACTCTGCATCTTGTTTCTGTGTCTCCTTTTTATTTTCCTTATAGGACTCTTGCAATCAGTTGAAGACCTTAAGATAGAAGAATGAGGTCCCCCAGGTAGATGGTATTCTATCTGCACCTCTAGACTTGAGACATCAACTCTTCTTTGGATCTGCTGCCTGCCATCCTGCAGTGCAGATTTCAAAAGTGCCAGCCCCTCGATATTGTGTGAGCCAATTACTTAAAATACACTCCTTTCTCTCTCTTTTTCTCACATCCCCCACTACATATTATTAATTTTGTTTTTCAGGAGAATCTTGTTGAAGATGCCGTTATTATACATTGTTCGAATGTATATAAGGTGATATTCCATATTTTTAAAGTTGCTTAGTCATTGGAGTTTTTCCACATGCATACACACACAACATAATGATATATTTTGGCTAGTGTCATTCCCAAGTATTTACCCTCCATGTTTGTCACAAAATATTTGTGCTTATTCCTAGCTTATAATTCAACTTTTAGTGGAAAGTCTCTTGCCCCTTTCTTCCATATTTCTGCTCCATAAGTTTTATAAAACTTTGAAAATAAGAATATAATTAATGAACTTGTAAATATGCATGCTAATTAATAATTATTTGTCCAAACTCCAAATGTTTTTTTATTTGCAATTATATTTCAAGAAATCATGGTTCTTGGTATGGAACAATGAAATGTCATAATAAAAAAGTTGAATGAGACGTGATCTGTAGTCTTTTTTTTTTTTTTTTTTGCAATACAAAGACTGAATTCAATAGCATTAGCTTGTGATAATCAGGTACTTTCCACAATAAATATAATAAAATTTTTGTTGGATTTTTGTGGCAAGGATTTGGAAAACACTACTTATTGGCACCGGGTGTGGTTGTACACACAGTTCCAGTGGCTTGGGAAGCTAATTCAGGAGAATCCGGAGTTCAAAGCCAGGCTCAGCAACTTAGTGAGGCCCTAAACAACTCAGTGAGACCTGTCTCTAAAATAAAATATAACAAGTCTGGGCATGTGACTCAGAGATTGAGTGCCCCTGAGTTCAATCTCTAGTACAAACAAATAAACAACAACAATAAAAAAACCTCTTGAATATAATGATTATTTAAGCTGGTGATTTTAAGGCTTGTCTTTGTATTCTTTGATCTTTCTCCCATGAAATTGTTTCTCATGAATGTAAGCTGGCCTCTCTGTTTCCTAAGGAATAGAATGTAGTAGATTGTCTAATGTGTCTAAGGCTAGGTTATAAAATGTGATCTAACTTCCACCTGGTTTTGTAAGGAAGCTGGCTCTTTTTTAGTATCCAGACACCATATTGTAAGCCCAAGCCCCATGGTGAATCCTCATATAGGTGTTGTAGCTGACTGCCTCTGCTAAAGGCCCAGTCAAAAAGCCACTGCCAATTTCCTGAAAGGTGAGTGAACAAGTCTTTACACTATTTTAGTTCCCATTTGTGTAACCCCAGCTGATGCCATGTGGAGAAGAAACAAGTTGGGCTCACAGTTCTTTGCCTGAACTACAGATTGTGAGAACAATAATGTTGTTTTGGCATACTGAATTTTGTAGTGGTTTTTTATATACCAATAACTGGCCTGGGCACTGATATTAAACAGAATTTGCTTCCATCAAAAAGAAATGTAGGATACTTTTGCACCAGGAGTAAAATGCAAGGATAAAGGATCTATTTGAAAGAAGAAGGAAAGCCAAAAGGACTTCAAAGGGACAATTAGTGTAAGTCTGATGACCTTTGATGAGACTGATGAATGGCTAAGTGGTACAGTCATACAAGACAACACTAGAGGACAAAAAAAAGAAACTAAGTACTGATACTTGTGACAGCACATATGAGTTCAGAAAACAGTATGCTAAGTGTAAGAAGCCTGTCAAAAAGGACTAAATTTTGCATGGATCTACTTGAAATATCTAGAACAGAGAAACTATAGAGATAAAAATTAGATAGGCAGTTTCCTGGGACTCAGGATGATGGAGATATTAAGGAATTCAAAGTTTCTTTTCAAGGTCATGAAAATGTTCTGAAATTGACTACAATGGTGTTTATTCAACTGTGCAGATATATTAATTTGAGGCAAAGAATCATGCATTAAATGGGTGAACAATGTTATCTCCATTATATGTCAATAAAGCTCCTTTTAAAAAGATCTAATGGAAGGATTATGATCATTTTCATCATTCTCTACTCGGGATATAATACTAGACATGATATGAATATTTTTATGATTTTATAATATGTCTAAATTGAAAGGAAAATGAAAGATATACCTAGATTTCCAGTAATTTAAAAATTAATGATAAGTGCATATTTTAAGAAAAGTATAATAAACTTTGTATACAAGTTATCTTGAAAGCCATGAGATAATTATACACAGATTCTTTATACATTTGCACAACTGCAAAGAAAAAAGATGATGATTCCCTGGAATATTCCATCAAATATCATCCTCTGATTTAATCTGCCTTGCCTCATCATGACAATAGAGAGAGCACTAAAAAACATTGTTTAACAGAAAATAAGTCTCTCAACTTGTGTGAGTAATGATGTATGATTTTCAGCTTCCCTAAGGCTAAGTGTTTTAAGGAAATATGTATAAAATTGAAAGGAAAATGCAAGAATGAAAGTCTGAGTTTAATAAATAAGTGCACTAGGATCTAGAAATGTACACCTCAGTGATACAGCCTTTGTCTTACATGTTCCAGTCCCTGTGTTCAACCTCCCAGTTCTGAAAAACAAAAACAAATAAATTCACTGGTGAGATAATAAAATTGTAATAAAATTAATTTTAATGGAAATCCAAAGAATGCTGTGTACTAAACTTGGTTTCCTAAATCACTTTATATTGTTTAAAAAACTTCAGATTGACTATTGAAGTGTTTAATTTCATATGTACTTGACATGTGACTTGATCTAGTTTCTTCTTCAAATTCTGTTTCTCCTCTTCTAGATTAAGGTAATAATCAGATGAAATTTACAGTGAAGCCTTGTTCTTACAGGGTATCGGGCATTTCTTGTTGAAGTGGTCTCACTTCTACCTGATAAGGTATTTGTTAATGACTTTATAAACCACCTTATTTCTGTATGTTAATAAAACTTAACTTTTACATATAGCTGAAAAATATTACCACATACATCAATATATCTTCTTATATACACTCTTGCTTATTTCTGAAATCTGTTAAGGACACAGAAGGTGTTATCTTCATGTCTGATCACTCTTATGTTCTTTAGACTACACACTCAGCCCTTTATCCATTCTACCCCTGATGAAGTTGCAAATGCTTAATAACCTACTGAATTCTAAATCAGAGATGGTATGTGCATGCAACTAGGGCTGGTAAATTCTACAGAGGAGATAATTATCCCCCCTTTTTCTTAGAGACTCAAATTAACACCAGAGTTCCTCACACATGCAGTCCTCTGCTTGAGTATTTCAAGTAGATCCCTATCTCAGAATAAAAGGAGACCCAATATAACCTGGTTTCCTTTTCCTTTCCTGAACACAGCTTCTACAACACTCTCCCCTCCTCCCTTCATTCCTGTTGTTTAAGAATCCTGCCACACTTCAATAGTCTCAAAATGGAGATTTGATGCCAAATTAATGAACTATAGAGAGATACAATTGTGTTCTTTACAGAATAATAATTGAGCCTTGAAAGGAAAAGTATGAACAAGTTCTGTGAATATGTGTGATTAATGAAAGAAATGTGGTTTTGTTGCAACTCAGCACATTATGATTTCATAAAAAGTAGATGTTTTAAAGAGTTGAGTGATCATAAGAATAAAAAAAATTGAGATGGTGATTTTCAAATTTTAGTCAAATTGGTATGAATAAAAATAAAATTGCCAAATAGAGTAGATAAAATTCTAGTGAAGGAGAAATATTACAAACTTAGATCATCTATACTTCAACTCATAAAAGTAATCCACTGAGTTCAATCTAGATATGAGCATTTCTATTTGTAAACTCTACCATCAGTAGCATTTAAATGAAAAAGTTTAGCACTGAATGTTTCTATCAAAAGAATCTCAAATTAATGATCTTTACTTCTACTTTAAGAAATGAGAAAGATGCAACCTAAACTCAAAGCAAGCAGGAGAAAGGACAAAAACTATTTTAGGGGAGGAAAAGTTTTTTTGGGGGGGCTCACAATTTCTGAGGTCTCAGTTAAATGACCCCTGACTCCATTGCTCTGTGCCTGATGTGAGGCAGAAAATTATGATGGAAGGCATGGTGGAGAAAAGCAGGACGTGGCCACCAAGAAGAAGAGAGAGTGAGCTCCACTTTGCAAAGACAAAATATAAACCAAAAAGGCATGGCCCCAGTAACCTACTTCCTGAACCCACACTAACTGCCTACACCCAATTAATCCATTCAAGTGGATAAATGCACTGATTAGGTTAAAGTTCTTGTAACCCAATTAATTCATCTCTGAAATTTCTTTCATTGACTCACTCATAAGCTTTTGGGGAACACCTCACCTCATATCTAAACCATAACAAGAAGAAACACTTGCTAGAGTCTATTTTTTCTGACTCCTCATAATTCATATGCTGAAATATAATCACAGAAATTCTGTCACTAGAAGATAGGGTATTTTGAAGGCAACTATGAATATAGAAGATTCATTATGACAATTAGTGCTCTTATAAAAGAGTCCCCTTGAAAGAGCTCTTTCAATCTGCCTTCTGAAGACATAAGGAAAATGTGGCTATTCACAAACATTCAGGTCCTCACCAGGCACAAATGTGCTAATTCTTTGATTTTGGATCTGTCCATTTCCAGAACTTTAGGAAATAAATTTCTATGTTTTATTGAGTAGCTAGCCTATGGTATTTTTGTCATGGCAAAAGAAGTGAACTACAACAACACTGAAGATAAACCCATCTCAGTATAAAGTGGAGCGAGATACTCCTCCAAAAGTGGATTAATATCCAGAATATATAAGGAAGGCAAAACCCTAATACCTAAATAAATAAATAAATAGCTCAAACAATAACTAGGCAAAAGAACAAACAGACATTTCTCAAAAGAAGAAATACAAATGACAAATATATGAAAAAACTTTTCAACATCCATAACTATCAGGGAAATGCAAATCAAAACTACACTGATTTCATCTCACTCCAGCTTCAATGTCAATGGTCAATACTAAAAATAATAATAATAAATGCTAGTGAAGATATGAAGGAAAAGGTACAGTTGTACGTTGTTGGTGGAACGTCAAATCAGTACAGACAATCTAAAAAGCAGTGTGGAGATTTCTTCAAAGATTGAGAATGGAACCACCATGTGACCCAGCCCTTCTGCTCCTTAGTATTTATCCAAAATAACAAAAACAGACTATTATAGTGATAAGGTACATCCATGTTTATATTGGCACAATTCACAATAGCCAAATTATAGAACTAGACTAGGTGCCCATCAACAATGAATGGGTAAAATCATTTTTGTATCTATATCCAATGGAGTTTAATTCATTCACAAAGAAAAACAAAATTATGGCATTTTCTTGTAAATGTATGGAACTGTAGAAAATGATGCTAAGTGAAATAAGTCAGACTCAGAATATCAAGAGTCAAGTGTTCTGTCTCTTATGTGGAATCTAGAGCAAAAGAAGAGAAAAAAAGGGGGAGACCTCATGGAAATATAAGTTAGATCAATGGAGTAGAAGAAGGGGGTTGAGAAGAAAGGAGGAGGAATGAGAAAAGGTAGGAGCCATGGAATAAAATTCATCAAATCTTCCTATGCACACATATGAAGAAACAACTGTGATTCCCAACTTTATGTGTACATGTAAAGCACCAACTGAAAAACAGTAATAAATAGAAGGAAAACTAATAGAAGAAGGAGAATGGAGGAAGTGGAAAAGAGAAAGAATGAGAAATTCCAGGAAATGAAATGGTACAAATTACATTCCATGCACTTGTGATTATCTCAAGATAAACCCCACTGTATACATAATTATAATTTATTAATTAAAATTATAAGAAGAAAAAGAGAAGATCCATGATATTTGTAACAATTTGAAGACATAAATAAGAATGGTAAAACTTTATCAAGCCACCATACAAAATGTTGCTCATAAAAGAATAGAATACTGGTCTCCAAACACCACAAGGGATGTGGAAGAGGAGCTATGGAAAGAAAATGATTAATAAGTAAGGGGATGCAGCTGAAAAAGAGGAAATCACTTATGATATTCTATAATAACACAGGATGACTATGGTTGACAATAATTAATTGAATGTTTCATAGCTATTCTCTGAAAGGATCTTGAATGATTCTAAAAGAGATGAAAACTGTCTTAGGTAACAGACATCTCAATCACCCTGATCTTACTATTATACTTTTATATATGCATTGAAATGTCACAGTGACCCATCAATGTGTCCAATGACTGTCAGCTAAAAATAAAATGTTTTACAAAAAAAATTAAAATGCTATGACATAAACAGCAAAATACATATTTGAACACATAGAAAACTGGGACTTCATCAAAACTAAAAACCAAAGCTCTTATAAAGAAAATGTTAAGAGTAAAAAATGTCAAGCCATATAGTGGAGAAACTTCCTGCAAAAATTATAGCTGATAAGGGAATGGTATCCAGACCATATAATGAACTCTCTGTACAAATCAAATAATAAAGAAACTGAGACAGTGGAAGGAATCTGACATAACTTTCCATGTACATATATAAAAACAACACAGTAAATCTCAACATAGTGTATATCCCCAAGACTAGGATCTGAATTAGAATAAGATATTCCATGCTTGTGCATATGTGTGTGTATGTGTATAAAAGTCAAAATATACAACTAAAAATAACAAATAAAAAAGAGAATTTAAAGAATGAGTGACCAAAAATTATCCAAATTAATAATAAGCACATGGAAACATGCTCAATATTATTGGTCATTAGTGTGATGCATATTGAAACTGTATTGATGTGTGCAGAGTACTCCCATTAGAAATGTTGTACTTATTAAAAATTGACAAAAGTGTGTGATATTGAAGATAATGAAGAACGGGACCTTCCATGGGCCTGGAAAATGGTAGAAATACTTTGGAAAAAGTCTAACAGTTTCTTAATAAAGAAATATAAAAGAACATGGAGCTGGAGATATACCTCCAGTTAGTAAAGTGCTTTCCTCACATGCATAAGGCCCTGGGTTCAATCCCTAGCACCACACACACACACACACACATACACACACACACACACAAAAATGTGATTAATGGATTAACTCTCTTGATTATGGTGTTCAAACGTGTTTCATTCATAGCAAAAAATGTCAAATTGCATACTTTTATATATGTGTAGTTTATCATATTTCAATAATACCTATTTTTGTCTACAAAAATATACTTCAAGGAAAAACATCTAAGACACTGATTGGGACACAGCAATGCAGGATAAAGCCAAAGGATTAAAATTTTTAACTTTTAACTAAAAGAAAAAAAGTGAGAGCTGGATTTCAAGGAAAGGGTTAGCATAATCAGATCTAAATTTCAAAAAATGTGTAATTATGGTTGCAGAGCATGGTTTCAGGAGGTAGGTTAGCAGGGAAAACAGGTCCTTTAAGATTACTGGAGAATTTAGATAGAGACCTGACCTGATAATGGTCAAGGCAAAAGAAAGCAAGAGAACCAACAAAAGGAATGGGGGTGCCACAAACAAATGAAAGTGAAGTGGGAATTGCCATAGCTCCTTGGCTGAAAGTGTAACAGAGTTCTCAGTCTAACTGGATGGTTATAACATCTTTGTAGTTAGTAACTTTCAGGAAAAAAATGGAGGGATGATATACAAACTTATATCATAATTTATTAAATAATATTATATGTTGCATTAAAGATATGTGCTGTTACATTCTACCATCAGCTTTCACATTAATTCTCTTAGGACCCTACCTTGCTCTTCTGATTAGATGTCACTTTTCTCCTCATCAATCTGCATGTATACATTGGTATATGTAAACTTACACATCTATTAATGCCATTGAAAATATAGTCCAACTTTTGGAAACGTAGCAGCATGTTTTATTAAATTAAATCTATATTTCTGTGTTTTTCTTTAGTTTTTCTTTCAGTCAGGTGGCTGTACTAACAACAACAACAACAAAAAAAAAACACCAACAAACCCCAAAATATAACGTAATTGATATCAAAGCTCACAACCTGGATTTAGCTTCATATTAATTATCAAGAACATATGGGTGGACTGTCCTATTTATATTTAGTGATATATTTTTTTTTGATTTTTAGTATCTCAGAGATATATCCTTACCTGAAAGCAACTAAATTTTTACATTTATCTTGAACTATTAGTTACATATTCTATTTATTTTGTAACTTTTTCCCAAACCTATCCAGCCTACTACTGGAATGAAAGATTCTCTTCCAAATAAATCAGTATCAGGAAATTTTATAAGACAAATTCTCTGGAAAGAAGTATATGAAAACATGAAAAATAAGAGCAGTCTTTCTATTCTCAATTTTTTTTTTGCTTCCAAATTTGATGGATTTGACACAAAAACATACAGTAGAGATGTTGACATCCTTGTTTTAAAAATGGTATTTTCAAGGATAAATAGATTTGAAAACTTTTTCTGAGATATTTCTACAGTTAAATTCCCCAATTTGGGATCCTGACACATGATAAAGATTCACAGAAGTGGATTATGGAACTCTAAGGTTTCTTTGGAACCTTTAAAAAATGCTTGTTGGAGAGGGGGTATGTAGTCCCAGCTGCCTGGGAGACTGAGTAATAAATTTGAGCTTAAACTCAGGAGATCAAGGCCAGTCTGTGAAACATAGGAAGGACCATCTTAAAAATATCAATTTCAAATTTATTGTGACACCCCATGTATTGAGTAATAATGCTGAACTTGTGTTATACTTTACTTGTGTAATGGACCAGTTTATTCAGTGCCCTTCATCACTCATGTGATAGATCTGTCATAAGAAATCATGAGAAATTTTAATGTATATTTTATTTCCCCTTTTTTCTAAAATTAATACTAAATTTTGCAAAAGATAAGCATTTCCTAAAATTGTGACTAAGAGATTTTTATTTTTAAAATTTGTATTTATTTTACTTTTTGGTACTGGGGATTGAACCCAGGGGTGCTTTCCCACTGAGCCACATCCCAGCCCTTTTTATTTTCTGTTTTGAGACATGACCTTGCTAAGTTGCTAGGATGGCTTTGACACTTGTGTTCCTCCTGTCACAGCCTCCCATGTCATGGGCATTACAGGTATATGCCACCATACCTGGCAGAATGAAGAATTGTAATTCCAAAATTACTTGCCTCAGCTTAAATTGTTAAATTGTTTGCCCATGTTTTCTTTCTTTTTAAAAAATTTCTGATTTATTTAATTTTTTTTTGCTTTCTTTTTCATGGAGAGGACTGAATTCAGGGTATTTTGGACTCTCAGTATACTGAGCTTCACCTCCAGCCCTAAGTCATTGTGTGGCTTGGAAAATCCAAGAGTCAGGACCTTCCACACCCAACACCTAAAGGAGTTTCATCACATAGAAGGATGTGAGGCAGAGAAACCATATGGTAACACAAGCAACTTAAACAGTTTCTGAAGTTCATTTCACATCTCTTTTAATAGCTTTTACACAATCATGAGCAGAGCCTTATATTCCAGGGACTTAGATTTGCACTCTTATTCATTTAATAAAATATTATTCTATAAAGTGCCTTGAAAATTTTGTATTCTATACACTTCTTCAAATATTCCCTCAGTTCAAGCCTGCATTATATTTATTTTATAATATTGCCTTATAATTTTTCTTTTCCATTTATGCATATACTCCTCACGTTCATCCTGCCATCAGCATTTGTCTGTTTCATGAGACCCTGCCCCTTTGCTTCTTTATTGCTAAAACTGTTTATTAACATTAGAGGAGTCTGCTTTTCTCTAGATTGCTAGGATTCTCCCTTTCATGCTATCAGAGGGCAGTGTCCTGTCTTCAATCCAGAAAATTTTCCCCTGGTCCTACTGCAGTCTATTTATTTTATGAAGTCTTTTATTAAGCTAACAGCCAATATCTCTGGAATTCAACTGGCTACCTGTTCTCTGTAATTGACTCTAGTGTTTTCTCACAATCTCTTTATCATTGTGCAGCCCCATACCCGTTGATCTGACTCAAACACAGAAGAGTTAGTAAGCACTGCATGTTTCTTGGTTTTATCTTTTTTCTTCCTTGGTATCTTTCATTCAGTTCTTTTTTAGCTGGAAATATTGCATATACTACCTGATATATGTACTCTGTAATGTAAAATTAAAATATCAAAACAATTTCTTACTAATTTGTCATTTGATTAATCTAGTTTTTCTGTCAGTAAATATTTTGTCAAAAGGTAATTACAGTTTTTTAAACCCTTGAAGACCTAAATGAAGCAACTGAAATAGTCTCTATTCAGCATTATATAATCCAAACTCTCTTATCACACAAGTATCTTAACACTAAAACAGTCTGTCAATGGAATATTTTAAATCTTTAATGCTACAGAAAGCAAATGTGTTTATAAAAATTTGTGTTTTCCCCCAAAGGTCCTCCAAATTTGATGGGGAAAGAAAAGTATTGTTAGGTACACTGATGTTATTTCCTTGTGCAAGTATGCACATCCATGGGTATGATATCAATGGACACACTGCTTCTTCCTTCCATGCTGGTTTTACAGTGTTAGTAGCCACATGAAGACATTAGTTCAGCTTTATGTGGAGAGTATAGGTGAGGCTCTCTTTAGAAACGTTTCAGTTTTCAAAATGAACTTACTTATCTAATCTTTAAGACTCACTGACTTCAAAATAGGAAATTTGGTGCCTTCTTTGAGAGGGATTAGGAAATCTTTATACAACTCATTATTGATATCAATTTTAGCAGAGTATCGCTGAAAGCATTCCAAAGAAGAGTATTAGTCATTTATCTTGTGATGCATATCAAAGAGTGAAACATTGAGTAAATGGACATGTGGATGATAAACACCATATATTATAAAAAATTGGATAGAAATTTTTTAAAACTATGAGTACTTGTATATTTTAAAAATTGAAGAAATATAACTAACATGTACAATTGCAATGCAAAAACAAACTTGTGGGAAAAAATTGAGTAGCTAGTGCATTTCAGGTATAAATTTATTATCGAACATCAAAATTATAATTGTCAAAAATTCTCAAAGTAAATTGTTTAAAACACATTATTTAAATAAGAAACAAACTATAAAATGAAGAAAAAGTAATTGTTTATGAAAAATTAAAAATGATACTGTTAAAAAGGAAAAAAAAAAGTCAGATCAGGGTGTGTACTCCTCTAAACCCAGCAAGTCTCATCAAGGCTGAGGCAGGAGGATAGCAAGCTTGACACCAGTCTCAAAAATTTAGTGAGATCCTGTCTCAAAATGGAAAATAAAAAAGAACAATGTATGTAGTTCAGTGCACAGCACTCACTATGGGTGCCATATTCAAAACAATAATAAAAATTAAAATAAAAAAGAAACATAAGAGAAAGAAAGGAAGAGAGGGAGGGGAATGAGAAAAAAGAGAAGGGGAAGAGAAATGAGAAGATGCTGTTCAGGCCACATTCCAGGATGTAGACCCCAGCAGGTAAGGAGGTTGAAGCATGAGGATCAGAAGCTAAAGGCCAGCCTGGAGATGTAGCTCAGTTGCAAGGTGTCCCTGGGTTCATTTCTCAATAGTAAATAGACAAATAACAGTGAGGGAAAAATTCATTGATATGCTTTACATCTTTTTTGAAATTCCTGTCTATTTTAAACTCAGTCTTGGTTAACCAAGATATGATCCTGTGTCTTCCCCTGGGAACTCCCCCAGTGCTTTTGCCCCTCAGTTAGTAGGTGGCTGCAACTGGAGAAGGCACCCCTCTTGGGAGGGGGTATCCACTGAGATAGAGGGAGAGTTGAACTGTTTCTTGGCCTGGTATGCAGTCCTGTCCTCCACAGGCTTGGACATGAATGGAGAATCTAGCTGCAATTCTGAGCTGCCTGGGTTGATGATCCCTGAGGCCTGGACAGAGTGAATGGCAGGATCAGAACTCCAAGAAAAAGAGGTACTGACAGCACTCTGCCCTACTGAAAAGACAGACAAGCCCCAGAGACCGCAGGGTTCCAGGGCCTAGGTGTTATGGTGAGATTTCAATGAATCACTGAGTCGATCTTAAAGAAGGATATAGAAACTTTCTTCACCCAGTCGCAGTCTGGATCCAGCTGGAAAGCCATGGGGTAGTCTGTAAGTCTATACCCTTCGACCCCCTCCACATTAATCATAAGTGGCTGTTGCTGTGACTCAAAACCATAAACAAACATCATGAGATCTAAAATCCTAAGCAGAAGGGGAAGTCAGTCAAAATGACCCTAGTTGAGTACAAGTTAAAGCATGGTTACTAATGTCTAGACTATCATTCTCTGACAGGTTACATCGTCCAAGAAAAATGGGAACCAAAAAGAGTTGTATAATAATTGCCAATTTTGTGTTGCCAAGCATGCTATGCTAAGCAACTGTTGATGGGTACAGATGTTTCCATGAGAGAATATTTCTCATATGACATGGAGTCTCAGAGTAAAATGGAGTCTGTTTGGTCGTTATGTATGTAACCTGGGGTGGGAAGACATCTGTGAGAAATTTTTGTTGTAAGATCTCCTCTAGTTGGGTGTTAGTCCTTGTTTCTGGAACCATTTGACAAAGCTGTAGTCTGTAGGCTGGAATGGGTATTGGAGATCAATAGTCTCTCAAGGCTAGTTTTTGAAGAAATTTATGAGCTTTAAGTTGAACCTGTTGGAAAGACTTAGAAACAGGTTGGAGCAGGAACAGGTGTAGTAATCAAGAGGCTGTCTCCAATATTTTTGATTCAAACCAGTCTCCATGTTTGTGATCTGACCAAATTACCTATTTCCATTCACTGTTTTCTCTCTAATTTTAGGGACCTCACTGCTGTAGGGTAAAGGGCGATGACTGCTCTTGCTGCTTCAAGCTGAGAGGGGCTGAAGTGAAGTGGTGCAAGCAGTTTAGAGTCCCTTTTTAGAAATTGGGTTGGTTGAGGGGGTCCATGGTAAAAGTCTGGTTCAGGAGAACAGGTTGTAAAGTCATCTGGGGGTGGATGCTTCTATGAGACAAACAAAAAGACATGAGTACTGAAATAAGATTAATACAAAATTAATATGGCAGCATCTGGAACATGTCAATGAATATCCTGAAGATGATAGAAATCAGTTATCTCTTACCAGGAAGTGGAAGAGCTGAGAAGTTGTCCCCATAATAAGGCCTAACAAAGCCCAACAAGGCTGGAGAGGAAAAGACCTTTATTATGGAATGTCAATCTTTAATAATACCAGAGTTATCAGGAATGTAAAAGAAACATTTATTTAATGTCATCTGATTTTTGTAAAATATTTTTATTGGCATAACCTCTGTGTTTAGTAGAGATCTGTTTATCTTTGTTACTTAGAGCTAGAAATTCATACCAGCAAATATTAATTAAGCCTACCTGTTTAGTAGGTTAAGAAGATCTGTAGGCCTTAAACTGACTAAAATCTTCTGACTCTGGCAGTTTCTTTTGATAGTTATTAGGTATTCCTGCCCAAGAATCTCTCTTTTGTTGCCTCCAATCTTATCTTTTTTTTTTTGTGGGGGGGAGCTAACATAAGTGTACACCTTAAGTTACACTAGAATAACTATTGAATGGCAAAAGCAAAACTCTAAGAAAGATAAGTAGTGATGGAACTCTGCCCTAAATGACAAGGCAGACAAGGCCCCAGACATTTCAGGGATCTGAGTCCTAGGTAAAGGAAGCCATCCCTGACTGTCCAGTGCAGTGCAGTGCAGTAGTGACCTCAGTGGTGCTGAGCCTGGGTGGCGCCAGTCTAAGCTTTCTAGGAGCTCGGGATGGTCTTCTCTGCACAGCACTCTGTAGTTTTTATTTTATTTTATTTTATTTTGGTATTGGGCATTGAACCCATGGGTGCTTAACCACTGAACGATGCATCCTCAGCCCCTTTTTAAATATTTTATTAGAGACAGGGTATAGCTGAGTTGCTAAGTATTTTGCTAAATTGCTGAGACTGGCTTTGAATTGGCAATTCTCCTCCCTCTGCCTCCTGAACTGCTGGTGCACCACCACCTAGTAACTTTTGACCTGGCATCTGGAGCCTTAAGCTTCATTTAGCTCACCCTGTACTGCAACCTGTGCTTGGATAACACAGGGCCAGCTCTCCTTCTACTGGGACCCCCCAAGGTGGCTCTACTTCATTTTCCAGAGTCAACACTGGGACCATGTCCCACATCTCCACCTTCTAAGTAGGCGGAAGAGCCTGAGCTGTTTGGAGCTCACGCGGTGGGTCTTGCAGGAGCGCTGTCAGTGCAGCCTGTTAGACAGATTCTGTAGCGCTCCTGTGCTTGTGTATGCAATGACTATTTTTGCGGGGTTCGGTTCAGGGACAGAGTGGTGCCTGGACCTCAGCGAGGAGGCTGAGAAATGACGCAGGGTGGAATCCCGCCTCCTGACACGTTGGGGTCGTCCCCAAGTGGGGCCCTGTCTGGGCTAGGAGCTGCATCAGGTCTGCCCCTCTGTCCCTGGTCCCGCCCAAAGAAGACTTGCCTCTACCAACCCTACAGACCAGTCTGTGGCCTCTTACAGCGCCCTTCGCCCCAACCCCCAACAAGGATGAACTCGTTCCTAAAGACCTTGGGCGCCATCATAAGATCAAAGGTGGTTGGCTAAAACCCCATAGGCAGATTTCATAAAGCTGCCAGGGATGCCCATGTGGAAGGAGTAAGGTGTCTTCATGTGTCAAAGTGTTTCAAAACCAGACACACCAGATTTTTGTAGGTATCATTCTCCTGGAAAGTAACTAAACAGTAAATTCATAAATCCACAATAAAATCTCATATGAAAGAAATGCTAAGGCACACATAACAGTGACAGAAGAGATCTCCTCCTTCTAAGTGGAGAGAAGCGCCCCTTGCTGGCTGGAGCTCACCCTGTGGGTCTTGCAGGAGCACAGTCAGTGCAGCAGGTTAGACAGATTCCCTGGCGCTCCTGTGCATGTGTGTGCACGTGTATACAACGACTATTTTTGCAGTTAGCAGAGACTCAACCTGAGAGGCACCATGTTGACAGGCACAGAATCAGTGGCCCCCGCCCGCCCCTGAACAAGGATGAACTCTTTCCTAAAGACCTTGGGTGCCATCCGCATAAGATCAAAGGTGGGTCTTGCAGGGGCACAGTCAGTGCCGCTGGTTACACAGATCCCTTGGCGCTCCCTTGCACATGCATGCAGTGTGTGTGTGCAATGACTATTTTTGCTGTTGGCCGAGACCCAACCTGAGAGGTACCATGTTGACAGGCACAGAATCCGTGGCCTCTGGCTGCCACCCTTGTCCCCCAAACAAGGATAAACTCTGTCCTAAAGACCTTGGGCGCTATCCGCATAAGATTAAAGATGTTTGGGTACAACCCCGTAGGCGGACTTCATAAAGCTGCCAGGGATGGCGAAGTGGACAGAGTGAGGTGTCCTCTTGTTCAAAAATGTTTCAAGACCAAACACTTCGGGTTTTTGTAGGTAGGATTCTCCTGGGACTAAAAAAGAGTAAATACATAAATCCACAATAAAATCTCATATGAAAGAAATGCTAAGGCACGCATAACAGTGACATAAGAGAATATCATGAATTATACAAAACTGTTCTGAGTCAGGAGCAGATAAGCCCAGTTACAACCTGCGGCCAGGAATGCAGAAAGCTGTCACAGGGCTCCGAAGGCTCCGAAGGCTCGGAGGCCTCTGCGCAGGAGAGGAAGGCTACTGGCTTCCTTGAGGGGAAACACTGGCTGAAATTCCAGCTGGGCAGGATTATGCAGGGGGACTGGCTCACAGGGAGTCAAGTTGCCTGGCTGGGGCAAGCATGCCAGGATACAGCAACTTCACTTGGCATAGGGCCTACACCCACCCCTCCCCAGGAGGCTGCCTAGCCTGGAGTGGAGAAGCAAAGGACAGCCTGGACCTGGGAGCTGCAGGCTGCACTCACCAGTCTGGGGACCCAAAGCTGGCACTGAAGCTGCACTAGGAGCTCAAGGGTCCTGTCACACCCTGGCTGCTTGGTGCCCCTACCGGCATCACCCTAAAAGCAACCGCCTAACTGATTCTCCCATCGGGCTGGGGGCCTGGCCAGAGCAGGAGGGGCCACTTCCTTATAACTGGTGAGCCTCTGGGCCAATGGGGAGCCAGCAGGAGTGTGGAGCGTTGGTGCAGGTTGGGAGGCAGGGTTGCATTTTCATTTGTGTTACAGTGTACTCTCTCTCTCTCAAATTTGTTTATTCATTTGTTGAAAGTATCGATACACTGCATAGCAGGGACTTCCTTAAAACCACAAATCACAGCATCCCCTAGAAACAGTACTCAATATGATACAGAAATTTAAGGACCAATTCCTAAAATGCAAAATGTTAACTGTTTAAATGTTTGTGAAAAGACTTTACTGAAGGAAAGCACCAAAAATATTGTCATGTGCTGTGTAACACTACAGAAATAAATAAAGGTATTGTGTCCATCTACAACAGAAACTCCCTTTGAAAACATACACAGGCAAAAAAGATTATCTTTTAGAGACAATTTCCTGAACACATAATCTTCAAGAAACTGATAAGAATATCCTGTTAGAAGAATAAAAATTAGGAAAACTTTGTGTTACATACTGAATTGGATCTCTCACCCTCAAAACCAATGCATATGTTAAACCTCCAACCCCTAATATAATTGTGTTTAGAGAAAGGGCCTTTATGAAGGCTAAATGAGGTCAAAATGATGGTACCCAAATCCAATATGATTGGTGCCCTTATAAGAAGAGGAAGAGACACCAGAGTTCACCTTCTCAGAGGAAGGGCCATGTGAGGCTACATTATCCCTATGCAAGCAGGGAACAGATTTCCTTGCCAGAAAAGAAACCTTGACAGAATTGTGACCTTGGGCCTCTCTCCCAGTCTTGGAAACCGAGAAAATAAACAACTGCTGTTTAGGCCACACACTCTACACTATTTTGTCATAGCAGTGTCTGCTATTTAAGCCACATAGTATCTGGTATTTTGTTATAGCAGTCTAAGCAAACCAAGTTGCAATGCAAAGTAAAGCTACTATGTAATTTGAAGAAAAAAACCTACTAGGATTCACTCAAACACACACACACACACACACACACACACACACACACTCCTATTATTCTAGAATCTTTCCTAAAAATAAAATGTTTCAAATTAATGTAAATTATCTTCTTAAAAAGTCAACTGTCAGAATAATTTTATTATTAGAAATTAGTTAAATAAAACACTTTGCAGAAGTTGATAACATCATAAACTTCATTAAAACTATAGCCAAGGGCTGGGGTTGTGGCTCAGTGGTAGAGAGCTTGCCTAGCATATGTGAGGCACTGAGTTTGATCCCCAGCACCACATAAAACAAATAAACAAACAAACAATAAATAAAGGTATTGTGTTCATCTACAACTAAAAAACAAACAAACAAACAAACAAACAAACAAACAAAAACTACAGCCAGGTTCAGCGCCACATGCCTATAATCCCAGTGGCTCTGGAGGCTGAGACAGGAGGATCACAAGTTCCAAGCCAGCCTCAGCAATTTGGTGAGGTCCTAAGAAATTCAGAAAGATCCTGTCTCAATATAAAAAAAATAATAAAAGGGCTGGGGATGCGGCTTAGTGGTTAAGTGTCCTTGGATTCTATTCCTGGTACTTTTGAATTACTCTGATATACAAAGAAAGAGAAAAAACACTTCCCTTCCCTGTGAGATCCTCTCTAGCCAGTAAGATGTCCATTCTGGAGTGACAGTTGAGTATACTAAGATTATCACACAACAGTAAGCCAACTGACATGGAATGAAGTACCTCAAGGAGTAACCAAGAGCTTAAGTCACCAACATCAGCTGTTTCTAACATTCTCACAATTGGGGCCCTGGACCTTTCTCTTCTTTCTCCATACTTTCTCTCTTCCTGATTTCATCCAGCCTCAAGTTTCAAGTGCCACATTGCAATGGCTCTTAAATTCACATATTCATCCCAGACTACTCCCTTGAACTCTGAAATTATACATCTGACAGTCGACTCAGCAGTTTCATGAAGATGTCTGACACACACCCTGAATTTAACATGCCCAGATTGCAACTCCTGACCTGCAATATGATGCTCAACGTCTTCTCCATCTCTATTTATGACAATGACATATTTCAGTTGCTCATGTCAAAAACCTGGCATTCATATATTCTTTCCTTCACGCTCTTTTATCAGATCCACCAGCATATCCTACTGGCAGTTCTACCTTCTAAATAGATCAAATTCCGACCCCTTTTTTCTAGTATTTCCATCCTAACCCAAGCCCCTGGCCTGGCCTCCTGATCCCCTGTTTACTTTCCAACATCATGTTTTCCTCCTCTAAATGGAAGCCAGAGCAATTCTGTCAGGTCATGTCTTTCTCAAAATGCCAAAACCTTTCTAATGATCCAAGAGAGCCACTACACCTACCTCTTTCCCTCCCCTATGTCTTAATGTCTCCCTCTCCTTTATTCTAGTTTGGCTCTCTTCCATATTCTTCTATACATAGAAAGAAAGCACCAGAAGTCATTTGCTCCTCTTATCATCTGTCCTGGAATGTTCTTCCTTACCCATGCTACCTTGAAATGGTTTATCCTATACACTTCCTTTAAATCTCTTCTCAAACATTACCTTCCTCCGACCCTACTCCAATGAAATTGAAACCCCAAACTTCCTGATACTCTTCAATGTTGCCTTCTTCTTCACTAGCACCTACCATCTTTTGAACTGCTGTGTGCGCTATAATTTACTAACTTAACTCATTTACTGCCTATTCTTCCATGGAGGGGAAGGCAGAAATTTTTAAATTATTTTGTTTGCTGGTATCCCGTGCAAACAAAAGATGACATCTACAGGGAGAAAGACATTTAAAGGGCATTTGAAGAAAAAGAAAGAAAATTTTTAAAAAATCAAAAATTTTCTACCTTCTTTTAGTTTTTTCCCTTTTTAATAAAAAGTTTCAAAATTCCAAAACACTACAGAAGCAAAAGTAAATGCCATATTACATCTTTACACAGAAAGTAAGATATAGCAATCTCACTAGTACTGAAACAACTGAAAACAAATGTCACAAATTTTCACTTTTTTTCTTCCTGAGTGTGATTAAACAAAGTACAAAAAGAACTGTCTCAATAGAGGGACAAGTATAAGAAATTGACAGGATAGAAATTAACAGAACAGAAATGAAAGCAGAAAAACTTCAAACCAAAAGAACACCCTGACAATGCCTTTCAAACAGAGGCATACTTACAACAGACAAGGCATACTAAACTAATGAGAAATACTGTTAGAATGCTACTCAGATATGGGTCTTCAGTTTCAGCTACCCCAAAGTAATGAGTTCCAAAGGGAAAGTTACACAAACCAAAGCTAAAACATGTTCATGTTTTCCATCCACTCCTGTACACCTGATCTTAGAGATGAAACTTCACCTGCCCTCACATAGGTCCAGGAATAGAGGACTGTCAGTCAAGAAACTAATGCAAAGAAAATGTGAAAATGCCTTCGACATCACTGCCTTGGTTTTAATTCAGTGTAACAAGCAGGACAATTATAAAATGTATTATCATGGTAACCTATTTTATTTTTAACATTCGACTATGCCCAAACATCAAGACCCCTCATACAAATACATTTATCAATTATGCCACAGAACACTGAAATATCTAAGTCTTAGTAGGACATTATTGCTTGTATACATAAATCACTTTCTACACCACACAATTGTTCATCCCTGCTGGGCTCAATTTGTAGCAAAGATTTGATATCTACCAATCACAAGACCTCCCACCACTTCAGGGACCATTTTCCTTATTACTTCCGAGGCAGAAACTTGCTCCTTCTATTCCACCTTAGCCAATGCCCAAATTAAGCATTTTCAGCACTAAACTTCAGCCCTGATAGGAAGTTAAAAGTTTTTCCAAATAGTAATTCTCACAAAATAAGATTCACTAGGAAACCCACCAATTTGGCTCAATTAAAAACAGGAAGAAACCAACGAATGATCCATAACTATTTGAAAAAAAAGACATGAAAAATGTTCAACCTCATACAGCATAAAGAAATGCAAATTGGAGCCAAAAGCAATACCTTTTAATTTGTTAGATTAACAGTATTAAGACATGAAAAATCCCACTGTTGGCCAGTATCAGAGGACAGAAGTACTCTCACACTCTTCTGGTAGAGTAGGATGTCAATTAAGATTTTAAATCTGCAATGAGGCCACAAGATCAAATGAGGCTCTAGAAGAAAGAACATTTCCCAAAAGATAATCTGTGGTGACAACTGAATACAGGAAGTCTATTTGGGGCTACTATGTAACTTTAGAAACCCAGAACTGTTAATCCTGCAGTGTGGTTTTGATTTTCCCTGGTCACACATGCTCTGGAGCAGTGAAAATGCACACTAATAGCTGTGCTTTAAGGAGCCTGCCAACTTGGTATAGCCTATTTCTATTTTGCACAAAATACACTGCACTTGAGGATTCAATAAACTGATTTTCACTGCAAAAATTTTAAATTTATTCTCTAGTCCTGATTCCTATTTATAATCTTGTTTTTCCTAAACTCCCTTCATCTTGCCAATTTCAATAGTGATAATAATTCACATCAGCTTTATTTGATTATCATATTTATTTTCATGTAAAAGCATTACTAACAGCTCCTTATCAGACTGACTATTGCAACAAGAGTCAACCATTTAAAAACCTTACCCTCTACGTAAGAATATTATTCCTGATGAAATTATAAGATTATTATTAAGCTTTTCTTTGAAGTTTTCTGTTTTAAGTCCCGTGGAAATCTTATATCAGTGAATCCCCAAAGCAATTTTCCAAAAGGGACAAAAGAACTTTTGGTCTCTTCAGTTTAAAAACCCATTTTAATTTAATGGTGACTGTCATTCACCAACAGCTGAAGGTCAATTTTCTCTCAGAATTTGCTCCATCCTTTTCCAATCCATAACAGAATTATACAAACTATAGATTTGATTTGCCTTTTGAAATATAGAGTTTGATTTCTGAGAATTATCACAGCCTTGATTATCTTCTATAAATCAACCACTCTGTCCAGCTGCTCTTGCCTAACAATGAATAGTAAGAATGGGAAGAAGATACATAGGTATTATTTTAATCATAATAGCCAACTTTGACAGCACAAAAATTCAAGCTTTCAAATCACTTTATTCCGCTGAAGATGCAATCATGTTACATGCTTCAAAAATAAAATACTCTTGAAACAATTTACCAGAAAGTCTTGTATTAAACAATGTGTCTAACTAAATACTTTATCTGAAAATCAGAGCTGAATTTTTCCTAATTTTTTAAAAATTACATTATTGAATTTTTAAACTGTGGATAATAAACCCTTCCTATTTGCAAAATGAAAAAAATAAATAAAATAAAATAAAATAAAATACTCTTTCATCCTGTTTTTGGAGAACTCTGAAAATATAGACAGTATGGTTTCTTTCAAAACACCAACTGTTCTCAGAGGAAAAGAAAGAAACAGGCAAATCATCTTGCCAAGAACCATTTCTAGAGTCTTTCTTGGTAGAGTAGCCCTTTCAGCAACTACAAAGATGTAAATACAATCGTTGATTAGACTGATGATATACCACTTTTTATTTATTCACAACTGAATTTCAGAACAAAAAAGAGCTCAGGGAACTCTGTTTCCAATTTTTGCAAGTACAAGGAACCTGTTGTAGTGCTGAAAATTGTGAGGATTTTTACAAGAGCTCTACCTAATGACTGATGAAAATATGGACAAAAAAATTGCAAGTATATAGTAATTCTTTTTAAAGTCCCTACAAACATCTTTACAATAATAAAACATGAATCTATAGTTTTTATTACAGAGCCAGTATCAGAACAAAATCTAAAACTAGGTCTCCAGATTTGTAATAAATATGGGGCTCTAAGAATTCTTCATGGAGGGAAGATTTTGTAAGTATCTCTGACAATTTTCTTAAGAACCAGACTTTAAACTTCCTAAGGTAAAACAAAAACAAATCTGAAAAAGAAGAATAAAGATTATAAAGCATCCCCTATTAGATACTAAAACATCGTAAAGCTATAATAACTAAAATACCATGGTGTTGACATGATATGTGTAAATAAATCTATAATGGAACAAATAAAATATAGAAAATGACTTCAGGATAAGATGTATGTAGCATTTTAATTAACTACAATTGGATACCCATTAGGAAGGGGAAAATAAGAAATTAAATCCTTACTCGTCCTTTATACCAAAAGAAGTTCCAAATACAGGAAAAATTCATGAAATGAAACCACTACAGACTTAGAAGAAACAATGAACAAAATTTGTAAACAATCCTGCAGTAGAAAAGGTCTTTCTAATAAGATCAAAAAATAAAGGAAAGCAAAAACTAAACTACTTGAAAAAATGACTATCATTTTTTATAAAAATTTCATAAACAAAATCAAGACTATGTATTGAATGAGGTCCCATCAGGGCCTTATAATTCTATCCAGGTCCTATAGTATCCAAGTTCAGCAATATCAAATCACTTAGAGGGAAGCTTTTAAAAAACCAAAAAATCAAGAAATCTAATGGAATTCATGGTAACAAATTCAATCCTTTTTTGCCTAGGCTTAGGAAGTAATTTTCCCATATCATCATTCTTAGCATCAACCTCACTCACATTACTCTTTAACCCTTATACTCCTTAATCCAAACGTGATGGCCTGTGTTTATTACATTGTGCTCACTACATTGTGTAAGAAATTAGAGTCAATTTTGAACTTTATAAATGAGCATTCTAGAGAAGTATTCTTGGCAAGTGTTTCAAAAAAAAGCCTCATTTGACAGATTTATCAAAATTTTAAAACCTTGTGATGTTTCATTGATATTTCAGTGAAAACCACTAGCCACCAAGAAAAAGCAAGAGAGAAAGGGCCACCATTCTTTTAATTTAGTAGTCCCATGCTACTAAATGATTAACGCATGATGAGAGAAAAAGAGGCATCAGGAAGGAATATTTTTTTATTAAGATCCTCGCTTGATTTCAATAATCCTATAAAACCAAGTGTGTGTGTTTCTTTGATAGATAGATTATTTTTTAGTTGTTGGACACAATACCTTTATTTCACTTATTTATTTTTATATGTGGTGCTGAGGATCAAACCCAGGGTCTCACCTGTGTGAGGGGAGTGCTCTACCACTGAGCCACAACCTAAGAAACCTGGTGTGACTGTATTAGTATCAAATCAATTGCAAGATATAAACTAAGAGTTTAAGAGAGTTATTTAATTCACCAAGAAGTTAAAATGCTAAAGGTATATTCACAGTCTAATAATAGAGCTTCAAAATACACAAGCAAAAACTTCATAGAAATAAACAAAAAAAGAAAAACCTACAATAATATTAAGAGACCTTTACCTTTTGAATAATGGTGTGTGTGTGTGTGTGTGTGTGTGTGTGTGTGTACCAGGGATTGAACTCAGGGATTCAACCACTGAGCCACATTCTGAGCCCTGTTTTGCATGTTATTTACAGACAGGGTCTCACCAAGTTGCTTATAGCCTTGCCATTACTGAGGCTGGCTTTGAACTCTGCATCCTCCTGCCTCAGCCTCCAGAGCCACTGGGATTATAAGTGTGCACTGCCCACCTTGAATAATTAATAAGACAATACAAAAAATCATTAAACATATAGAAAACTTGAATTATTTATGTACCAACTTAACTCAGTTAATGTGTAAAATACTCCACCAACCATTATCAATTATCCTTTCTTTTTAAATGCACATGGAACATTCCCCAAGGTAAACAATACACTAGGTGATGTATTTCAAATAAAATAAAATTTTATGTAACAGCAGAATTCACTAAGAAACCAACAACAATAAGATAGACAGAAAGTATATCAACATCTAGAAAATGGGCATTATTATTTGTAGTAACCCATTAATCAAGAAATCACAAATAAAATTAGGAAATATTAGAAATCAAATGATAATGAAGATACAACATGTAGAATATTGTGTGTAGAGAAAAAATATGTTTTAATGTCTGTCTTAGTGAGAAAAAGAGACTTGAAATCAATTAGTTAAGTTTCCACCCTAAAATATTAAAAAATAAGAATAAATTCAGCCAAAAGTGGAAAAAATGAAATTATTGCAGAAATCAATGAAATACAAAATAGAGGAGGAAACAAAACAATAAATCCCACACTTGAAAGGATCCGTAATTGTGAAACAAGTAGCATTAGTGAGCAAGAGAAGAGGGAGAATAATAGTGACATTACTTCAGGTCCTATAAACTTGGATGATAAAAATTGATCAATTGTGTCAATAAATATAACAAATTAGATGATGCAAATTCCATGGGACTAAAACCACATACCCTAACACAAGAAGAAATTGCTTTTATGATTACACCTATGATCTATTTCAAATTAAACTTCATAAATGGTGTGAGGTAGGAGTCAATGAAATTTAATTCATGATTAAAACCCACCCATTATGGAAAACTCTGGACTGACACTACTGCACTGGTGAATTCTAGTTATACATTTAAGAAAAAAATAATAGTCAACTTATAGAAATTCAGAAAATGGAAGATGGAATTCTCCTAACTCAGAATAATGCTTATTCAAAAAAAAAAAAAAAAAAAAAAACAATGGACAGGAACCTTACCAGAAAGGAAATTATAGACCAATGTTCCTCATGTACATAGGGAAAAGTCCACAATAAAATTTTACAAATTGAGTTATCAATATGTAAAAAGACTAATACATTAAAACCTGGCAAGAAATAACCCAGGAATGCCAGGATGGTTCAACTTTCAAAATCAAGCAATATAATTTATGACATTTTTTACATGACAGAGATAAAAGAGATTTAATCAACTTAGTTTCAGAAACAGCATAAATCAAAATTCAACCCATTTATAGTAATGACTCTCAGTTAAGAATACTTGGATTCTTCCTCATTGCACCTATTCAACATACTGGACTTCTAACTAGTGTTATCAGGCAAAAAAAAATTGAAGTTATAAAGAATGTAAATGTCATTATTCACAGACAGCATAATGGTTTGAATACAAAATCCCAAGGAATCTGCAAAATGACTATTAGAAACTATTAAGTGAAGTCAGTAAAAATTAAGAGTTATTCCTAAATATCAAAATGTTAGCATATACCTACATTACATCACAACAATTACTCTCCTAGCTGTTTCTTTCCAAAAAATGAAATCATAACTTAAAAATTGTTGTACGGTCTTATACCAGCTCTATTCTTAATAGCTCCCAAACAGAAACATCCAAAATGCTCCTAAAAAGGAGACTGGATAAATGAATTGTAATATATTCACATATGGAATACACATATGCTGTATATATTATACTACAATGAGCTATGGATACACGTGTTATGGGTGTTTAAATTTATAAGAAATCATTGAACTTCACACTTAAACATCTGTGCATTTATATCCCCATAAAAACATTTAGTTGTACTGTTTGATTTGATATCTGAAGTAGATGTTAAATGATATGTTCAAACAATAGCAAATGAGCTACACAAATTATAAGTGCAGCATTTTCTCCACTGTAAATAATGACTTTGTGTGTGTGACATATAGGGAGAAATTCTGAACAAATATATGGCTAACAACTTTAGACATATATTTCACATAACTTTTACTGAAGCAGGGTTGCAATTCAACTAACTTAAAGTAGTGTAATTCTTGACTTAAAGAACTGCCTTGTTTTATTCATTTTTACTCATTAATTCATTCAATACATTTGTTGAGTACTTATCCCATGCCAATTACTCACTTAGGTTCTTATGATAGAGAAATGGAAAAAAAAAAACATTAATCAAAATCACTTTCCTCATGTAAACTGCACAGTAGCTGGAGAGACAGGCATAAACAAGATATACAAAGCATTTTACATAAGAATAGGAGGATTAAGACCATAAATATGGAGAAGGTCTCTTTGGGAAAACACCCTGAAATATATGAAGGAGATAGGTATATAAATATCTAAGGAAGAACTTTCCATGCAAAATGAAAGGTAAGTTCTATGATTTAAAATTGGAACACACCTGGGCTCAGGGCATAGAACACAGTGTGTCCACAGTAGAGCAAATGAAGACAAAATTAATAGGAAATGAGTTTGGGGTGTTATTAAGCTTGTATACATTATTGTTCACTTTTTTCAGTGTTTTGTGAGTACACACCTATTTCTATTGGTTTTATTTCTTCTTGGCTGGCAACAATAACTAAGTAATATTAACCATCCATGTCCTAGGGCAAAAGCTTTTTCTTTCCATTTTTGTTTTTTAGTTGTAGATGGACACAATACCTGTTTTTCCTATTTATTTATTTTATGTGGTTCTGAGGATAAAGCGCAATGCTTCACATGTGCTAGGCAAGCACTCTACCACTGAGCTATAATCCCAGCTACCATATAGAACCCCTATATCCTTAGCAGATGATTGATAATCAAGGTTTAATTTTAGGACACATGTCAATCATAATGCTACCTGTAGAGGTTCAACAAATGAACTGGCCTCTAAGAAAGCTCACAAGGTGACTTTTGCCTTCATGAAATCACCTCTGAGCCATAACTGCTTTTTTAGCCTGTGAACTAGAAATGTAAACTTGTTTGTGTCTCAAGATATCATGCCCAGATGCTGATATAGTTTGCAAGTAACTGACATATAAATCTCAAATACCAGTTTATTAATTTACAACCATAAATCTTTCAAGGAAACCTGGTCACCTAAGTCAGTCATCAGTGCTGCTTCTTCCTGTAGGGAACTACTACTTTGGAAGCCACATTATCACAAGGTTGGTTAGTGATCATGGCAATTGAGTCAGTCATCTGAGTGTGAGTGTTCTTAACCTCTGACTCTGTGTGTTCAAGCTGCCAATCTCCAAAACAAAGCTATACTTGTCAGATAGTACCAGGACAGAACTTCCAACACATGTCCCTTCACTTGCCTATTTTTGTAATACCCTTTTTATGAAATTCTCCTGAAGATATATTGTTCCTTTATATGTATTATTGCCTTCTTTAAGTCTGAATATGGTTAAAAATCTAGAGTTCTGCTAATGGGACTCTGTGCATCTTTACTCTGAATCATTGTGAATTAATTTCATAGCTTAATTATTGGAGGATAATTTTAGAAGTGGGCCAATTTGCCACTGACCAAATTTACTAACCAAAAATTTGTTCTAGTTATTGTATTACTATTAATACATCTGGTAAACAAGAATGCATACCTATCCAGTGACATAATTTTATGTATATATATATATATATATATATATATATATATATATATATATAGAGAGAGAGAGAGAGAGAGAGAGAGAGAGAGAGAAAGAGAGTGAGCGAGAGACAATGTATATAATATGTGTAAATGGATATATATCCTGTGGAATATATTCAATGTATTTAAAACTTCTTATGAATATAGTTTCATTTTTAACATATTTCAAATTATACTAATTTATTTCTAATATTTTAAAGATGTTTTGTTTTTTGTCATTGGATCAGCAAGCCTAGTTCACCAGTTGGAATACATTATCTACATTTGCAGAAATAGCAAAAACTGAAAACTATAAAAGATACGTAAAGTTCATAGGAATTTATGTGAAATGTTAGTTAAAAGATTCTCACTTTCTTTTACATTAATATTTTTAAATGCTTAGATTGTTTCTGTTCCAGTTTCTCTGATGCTGCTGCTGCAGAACTGTATTTCAACATAATTGGTTTCCTTTGCAATTCTGTGTTTTATCTTATGCATTTAACAAAACATCCTATGAAGGAGCCATAGTTTTCATTTTTTTGTCAAAAGAACCCATGGCAAAATCATGGTAAAGAACTTCAGGGCTAAGGGAAATGTGGGAAAGAGAGAGGGAAAAAGGGAGGAGATTCAGCAGATAGTCTGATCTGGGTCATAATGGGAAGAGAAAGTGAGGAATAGAGAGAATGGGGCATTCTCCTAAGTCCTCAGAAACTTAGAAGTGAGGCTCCTATATAGTGTTGCCAAATCAGTTATTTTAATACATTTGTAAATTAGCATTTTGAAAAATTGATCCTTCTTTCAATTGGCCAAAAAAATACCTTCAAGACCTTCTAGAGCACCTGAAAAATACATATGAAGTCCTTTGGGTATAGACCTAGGAGAGGGAAAGCTGGGTCAAATGGTGGTTCCATTCCCAATTTTCCAAGGAATCTCCATACTGCTTTCCATATTGGCTGCACTAATTTGCAGCCCCAGCAGAAGTGTATAAGTATACCATTTTCCCCACATCCTCACCAATACTTATTGTTGTTTGTATTCATAATAGCTGCCATTCTGACTGAAGTGAGATGAAATCTTAGGGTAGTTTTGATTTGCATTTCTCTAATTGATAGAGATGATGAACATTTTTTCATATATTTGCTGATTGATTATATATCATCTTCTGAGAAGTATATGTTCAGGTCCTTGGCTCATTTATTGATTGGGCTATTTTTTTAGTGCTTATCTTTTTGAGTTCTCTATATACCCTCGAGATTAGTACTCTATCTGATGTTTGAGGGGTAAAGATATGCTCCCAGGATGTAAGCTGTCTACTCACCTCACAGATTGTTTCTTTTTCTGAGAAGAAACTTTGTAGTTTGAGTCCATTCCATTTATTGATTCTTAATTTTAATTCTTGTGCCAAAGGAGTCTTATTAAGGAAGTTGGGGCCTAATCTCACATGATGGAGATTAGGGCCTACTTTTTCTTCTATTAGATGCAGGTCATACTACAGGGACACAGACACATCAATGTTTATAGCAGAACAATTCCTAATAGCTAAACTGTGAAACCAACCTAAATGCCCTTCAATATATGAATGGATTTTAAAAATGTGGCATATGGGCTGGGGATGTGGCTCAAGCAGTAGTGTGCTCACCTGCCACGCGCAGGGTGCTGGGTTCAATCCTCAGCACCACATAAAAATAAAATAAAGATGTTGTGTCCACCGAAAACTGAAATAAATAAATAAATAAATAAATAAATAAATAAATAAATATTTTAAAAATCCTCTCTCTTTCTCTCTCTCTCTCTCTCTCTCTCTGTCTCTGTCTCTCAAAAAAAAAGTGGCATATATACACAATGGGATATTATTCAGCAATAAAAGACAATAAAATCATGCCATTTGCAGGTAAATGGGTGGAGTTAGAGAAGATAATGCTAAGTGAAGTTAGTTACTCCAAAAACACCAAATGCCAAATATTTTCTTTGATATAAGGAGGCTGATTCATAGTGGGATAGGGAGAGGGAGCATGGGAGGAATAGAGGAACTCTAGATAGGGCAGAGGAGTTGGAGGGGAAGGGAGGGGGCATGGGGTAATTAATGATGGTTGAATGTGATTATTATTATTATCCAAAGTACATGAATGGAAATATAAATTGGTGTGAATATACTATATATATACAACCATAGATATGAAAAATTGTGCTCTATATATGTAATAAGAATTGTAATGCATTCTGCTGTTAAATATAATTTTTTTTAAAAGCCATCAACATCTGTGCAAAACCTACCACCAGCATAAAGATTAAGAATCACTGAAGGCCCAGATGATCATTAGTCTTTTATTTATATTAACGATAAAGTATTTCAAAATTAAGACACATACATTTTTCCAGACTTAATACCATTGCACAGTTATCAGAGTACAGTATAGTGTAAACATAAGTTTTATATGCACTGGGAAACTAAAATATCATGTGATTGAACTTTTTGCTGTATTTGTTTTATGCCGTGATCTAGAACCAAACATGCGATAGCATGGATATATGCCTGTATTTTACTTTTGAAAACTTTATAAAAACATTTGACTTGTTAATACATTATTAAGTCCCCACCAAATATTTCACAAGAGGCCAGTGCAAGTGAGGGACCCTAAAGTTTGAAGCTTTATTAGTTTCATGGCAGATCCACCTCAGGATGATTGTTGTACAAACACATCTCAAATTCTTAGTAAGCCCTAGTGAGAAATATTAAGACTAGGACTTAGTAAGCCCTAGTCATTATTGGGAATAATGAGCAACAAACATCTTTAGGAGATGAGTATTTAGAAACAATAGGTGTCAGCTGTAGGTTTAAGTGCCCATTCTGGTTCAAAAGGAAAAGTCACTAATTTCTGTTTTTCACTGTTTGTCTCTAGATCTTTTTCCCCTCTCAGCCTATAGACATCTTCCCTGCAACCTCATCTACTCTGAATATCTCAATTGCCCCATGTATGTAGATGATTTCCAAATCTAAATCTCTAGCTCAGTATCTCTCTGGAACTTTTGAATTGTATATCCCACTATCCTGTGATATACCTACCTCAAGTAGAAACTCTCTCTCTTATTTTTTTTTTAATATGACCATACTTCCTGTGATCTGACCCACCCCTAAAGACTGCAGAACACAGTGCAGGCACAGAATGTATGTGTACTGGATGTTTGATATTCTGTTGCAATATCATAATCACATCAATT
Source organism: Marmota marmota marmota (assembly GCF_001458135.2). Taxonomy (NCBI): domain Eukaryota; kingdom Metazoa; phylum Chordata; class Mammalia; order Rodentia; family Sciuridae; genus Marmota; species Marmota marmota. The sequence goes on from NW_026000023.1 coordinate 123,287, forward strand.
ACTAAATCTTGTTGGAGTTCATGCTGTATATTTCTAATAAAACACTCTCTAGTATTACCACTTCCATCCAGGCTACTATATTCTCTCATGTGGATAATTGCAATTCTCTTATCTCTGTCTTAGTCTCACTCCTACTTCCAATTCCTTGTTCACACTGTGGCCTGAATGAACTCTTTGTAAATGGAGCCCTGATCTAGAACACTCTGCTGATCACTCTTCAAAGCCTTCACATTGTCCTGGGAATGAAGTTCTAAGTCTTCTACCCCTCTTTCATGGATCTGCCCCAGGCTCAGTCCTACCTCTAGTCTTATTTCTTGGCTCTCTTCTGAAATAATCTCTGTTATAAAAACTCTTAAGTATCTTTAAGTTACTCAAATTGCCCTAGGCACTAGATTCCCAGAAATTTTAAATTCTTTTTCTATCCTGTCAGCAGAATGACATTGCAGAAACAAAAATTTTATCCTATTCTTTTCCTTAAACAAAATAATGACATTTATTCCTAGAACTTTTTGGACATAAATAAATACCTTTGCTGGTAAGGTCTTTCCTGCCCCACTAGATGTATAGTTTCATCTTTTACCTCTCTTTCTTATAACCCATTTGCCAAATTGATCTTGCACAGTTCTCTACACAACATGTACCTTTTCCTACCTCGGGGTTATGGCATAAGATCTCTTTTCTTCATGGAGCATCTTCTGTGGCCAGGCTTATCTTGTTCCTCAGTTCATCTATTTTCAGTCAGCTCAATGTCATTTTCACCCAGTTTCCTTCAAACAACTACTTCTTTTTGTCCTGATTTTGTCTATGTCATATATTCAATTTTTCCAGTGGATCACACACTTCTAGGGATGTTTATACATTTTTGGATTTTCTATAATAATCATTGATTATTTTAATATTCTAATAAAAATATTGTGAGGAGATACCTATTGAAGGAGGTAGTGGTATATAGGTGAATAAAAGCAAGGTGTAGAGGGATACATTGGGCCACAAGATGGATGGTTTTGTATCTGTTTCAAACATCTGAGAGAATGTCATGGAGAAGGGCCGAGATATTCATATGAGGGAAATCACATGGAAGCAGGTTCCCTTTTCTATAGGAAAGCTGAACAGAGTTGTTTGAAGAATAAATGGACTGCTGGGTCAGGAAGAAATAAAAGAATCACTTCTAGGCCTGTTTAGAGACAGGACCGTTCTCCAAGCTAGAATAGAATTTTCATTGAAAGGCAGAAGTCAACATTGCCTGAAAAGGCCAGATGACCTGTGAAGTCCCTCTACTCTTTGGTTTTCACCACTCTTTTCTAAAATAAAGTAGGAGCTTCTCTGTCATGAGCCACTCATGGGCTGTGTGTATGAGCTGTACACATTTGAGCGACTGAGGGAACTGGACTGAGGTTACTGCCTGATTGGACTGTGTGACATATGTGTGCCATTTCTCTCTCTCTCTCTCTCTCTGCCTATGATCCCACACAACACCTGAGATGGGTGTTACTTTCCAAGATGTCAAACTGCTGATCACAAGATATCACCCAAGCAAGGCTCCACCCTCTGAAACCCAATTCCTGCCTTATTTGAGTGGAACTTTCTATGGAATGTCTTTTCCCCAATAAATACCAGGGTTCAGGGCATGCTCTCTCTCTTTCCTGCCTCTTCCCCCTTGCCTACCTTGCTCCTCTTGCTCTCCAGCATTGGAGCTTGATTCTTGAGGCTGCAGATCCATCCTGAAGCCCCAAAAGGTATTTTCAGTGTTTGTGTGGTAATTTCATTGCCAGCCCAATCCATATGGAGAGACCTTGATCCCTCGCATATTGTGACACTTCTCCACACTTATACCCTAAAAACAGACTGACATAATATTATTCAGAGCATTCCAGTATAGCCAGAAGAGCATAAAACTCAGACTTATCTTTTGTTAGGAATGTTTGATAGAACCCTTTCCTTTTTCATGTTTTTCCCCCACCTGTTTTCTCATTAGGATTCCATTCCTGGTACAATACATAGAACACTGTAGTAGCATATGAATAATTTTTGTGTTTCCTATGACACCTGTATCCCTCCATCCTATGTTAAATTCCTTGTTGTATTTGGATGTTGTATTTAGAATGTGAGCTGTGATTTAACTTTTTATGTAACTTCTAACCTCACAGCTTTTATGTCTACCTTTACCAAGGATTTCATATTGATTATTAAACTGAGTTAGACTGAGACAATAAACCATATTAATCACCTCTGCAATCAGTAATCTACACCAGAAATTAAGATAGATAAAATAAACAAAATCCATGAATATGAAACCTTAGTCTACTCTAACTTACATTAATGTAGTTTCTAAAATGTGACAAATCAGCAGTACTGGAAAGTTGGGAAAGTAGATATGCCAATTACAGGGTGAAAAGATGGATAGTGCTACAGAGAATTAAGAACAACATCACAGGCTATTCTCCTATATCCTGGGTTAGCCTCAAGGGTTCCTCAGAAAAATCTGAGAGACAGCCTTTCTGGGATGCAGGAAATATAGCAAACCCTGAGAATTTAGTCCATCATTAATATTGGCCAGGAATGGCACACAGTGAAGTAAGGAAATACCAGAATTCACAAAGCAAGAATGTTCCTGTCTCTTTTGTAGGAACTTTAAAATGAAATTGTCTGACAAAGGGAAAGAAAGCAATAACTAGGTTTCTTAAGGAAGTGGGAGATGGGTTGGTTGCTCTTCACTTACAGATTTTTCTTTCTGTGGGTAGCAAAATTGCCCATCTGTCTCTTAGGCTTTATGACAAATATCCCAAAGTATCTACTGGGGATTTGTTGATCTGTAAATCATCCAGCTTCTTCAAGAATTACTGTATTTGGAAGATTTCTAAGGAGCAGCATTCTATTTGAAAGTAAAACCAAAAAAGAAACAAATGCTCATCTTTTTAGAGGTAGAAGGAGGTCACAGGGAGAGAATAGTGGAAATAGGGAAAAGGAAAAGTGTTTGGATAGGGAGGGAGATAACTTGCAGCTTAGGAGCAATTTGGCCAATTTGTAAAGGAAACTTTTCCTCAAAAATCAAATGGAAATCCTTGACAAGTCTGAATCCAGTCCTGTTGGCTGGCCTTCTGCAGCAGCTGAGATGGGAGATGGTGACAATGCTGTGCAGATCCTGGGTGGAGAAAAGGCATTCCCGTGGTTTGTCCCATGGGACCTTCTGCCTTCCAGCTGGCAGCATCATTGGTGTTTCAGAAAGTGTCCAAACAAGGCTGAAGCTGGAAGATTTTCCTGATGGGGCTGGTAGGGGAGGTGTTATAGCACTCACAGCCTGTTCATTTATTTTCTTTGTTCTGTGACAGGTAAGTCACTACTTCACCAATAAATTAGAATACCTAGGATGTTCTTTCCTTCTTCTTCATTCTCTTATTCACACCTGTTCCACATCCCTATTCCATGTACGTGTATGTAAACCCGCACTTTTGCCTTACTTTTTAGAATCAGATACAATAATTATATGAATAATCTATAAACAAATCTTCTTTGTCTCTTTATCTCCAACTTTTCTTAGATGAATTGCTACTTTTTCTCTTAAGACTTGGTGGTTTAAATTAGGGCCTCCTGATACATCAAAAATGTTTTCCCATTCAGGATATTTGTGGGGGAAGATGTGCCATGAGCCTAAAAGAAATACCAGAAGGTTATTCCAAACAATTTTGAGGCAGAGATTCATTACTGAAATAAATGAAATAACTGACAGTTTCCCACAATGGCTCATTTGAAGGGAGCAGAAGGCACCTATATAAGTACAGTTTGCTAAAAACAAAACCAGCCTCCTCCATTATATTTGCAATTTGTGTTACAGGTTTCTTCCTAATTGGAGATGTTTCCATGGCAATAACTTGGCAATCTTCTACATGGCTGCTTTTCACATTAATCCACACAGACTTCACCACCATTGATCTTTATAACACACCTATGCAGTCCAAAATATATAAATATAAATTATA